>NC_090921.1:704514131-704816006 GCF_040938575.1 Ambystoma mexicanum
CACCACTATCGTGCAGACCTGTTAAGTCATGAGGAGCTCAACAATCACGAGAGCTCAGTCAAAATATGTTGCAACACATATCCACAAAATGGAGAAAACCTAGGACTACAATACGAATGCATCAGCATTTTGAAAGAAGGAAGAATATTAACCACAATGGGTTCATATGCTGAAATGCAGAAACAAATGTATTTTGTCAATAGCAGCACGTAACACTCCAGAAGTCAATATCAGGTGCCATAATGTTTTTACTAACATTAATAATGATGGGTTTAGAATATGCACAAATGAAATCATATATGACAGTTTGAGCTTCATCAGTATATCCAAACCCAAAATCCAATAGCTATTAAAAAAATCATATCATTAAAGCACTTGGAGAGGAAAACAAATTAATTGTATCTCCAAATGTTCTCTCAGCACAAACATGTGATTCAAAAATTGTCCTTACTAAACTTGTCACCACTGTTAGAATCAGTGAACGAAAGCGCTATTACATTACTGACATTAAAGGTAGCCGTTCTAATAGATATGACTTTACGAGGAAGACTGAGGGAACTAAAATGGTGTCTGAGGTATTAGCCATCGTTGATGCCAAGAGTTATTTAATATCAAAACCCAGAGAGCAACGTTTTACAATAGCCAAGTGCAATTTGCAAAATCAGCCAGTTAGATGATGGAATATTTATCAATCTGAAGCACATGTTAAGCTGTGAAACCATTGTTGCATGTAAGAAGTAATTTTCCTTTTTCTAACAAGGAAAATATTTTTAGCTCTATGGTGAATGTCCTCATGTTGATCACAAATTTGTTTTTTCTTATATCTTTTCTACAGAGGTGAACGGTTTGCGTTTGGCCATCATTATTTCCGTCCACACGAAACACACCACTCCCCTTCACGAAGGTTCTATCACAATGAGCTTTTCCGTGTACCCTTATATGAAATTATTCCATTGGAAGCAGTAGTCGGCACCTGTTGTGTGCTGGACCTTTACACATATTGTAAAGGTAAGTGAACACCACCATATTAATAATCTGTTTTAATTGCGATATGATAGCAGCAGAAAGAGACTACTTGTAACTATAGAAAAACTAACGTCCTTATATAGGCTCTTTTATGTCCGAAACTCTAACATTTGACCACATTAAGGTGATTTTTTCACTTCCGATTTCAACTTTGGGATTACAGGAAGACCAAAGGGAGTGAAAGAACAGGATGTGTACATATGCGACTACCGACTCGATAAATCAGCACATCTTTTCTACAAAATTCACCGGAATCGGCATCCTGTCTGCACTAAGCAATACGCCTTTGATCACTTCCCTAAGAAACTGACACCCAAGAGGGACTTTTCAGTGAGTACCCCAATTCACTGCAAAGCAACATTGTTTTGAAGTGTTAGTTTGGAGTAATACGTTTTCAGCATTTCTGATCTCCTTTTGGACTTTGATATCAGATAGCACTTTTCATAGATTTGTCCAAGATCCAAAATGTCCTGTTTTATTTCAATTTGTGGGTCTTGCTCTTTTTTTAATGTGTTTTTATGTTTCATGTTGTATTCAGTACTTGATCCATTTTTATATTGAAATGCACCTCCTCATTCATATATTCGGACCACTGGACATGGTTAATCAGAATATCTTTTACAAAACCTGACAGGACTGCTCTGATGAGGTTAGGATCTTGTGGCTGACCCCTCCTCGCTTAACGGTTATTGAAAATAAGTGTTCGCCACAGTTCTCTATAGTTGGTCTTTGCCAACAGTCTCTTGTACCAAGTCTCCCAGTTTTGCTGCTTTTCATGCAAGATTGTGTCACTTCTTAAGCCTTTACAAATAAATTGGCTTCCCTTTCAATCATCCACAAACTTGGAAGTTTCACTGAAGCAGAAAACGGCATACTTTCTCATCCCCTTCCATCTGCTCAGGGATAAAACTTGTCAGTCCCCTTTCCAGAGCAATTATGCCTCTTCTCAGGGTTGAAATCTGTGTGTGTGTGCTATGTTCAAAACTCTCTCATGGACTGCCTGACCCTGCTCTTTATCTTGGACTCTTGCTTCTTTGCTTAATCACTTTGGACAGTTATTGGGCTGCTGGGTTTACACTCTGCTTGGATATTTCCTTGTTGTTAATATCTGTCTCATCTGGGTTTGATCCATCTCTCTCAAACTATGCTTGTGTATCTGGTTTCTTGTGGACAATATGTATCTCTTTAGGGGGTTAGTGACTAGCAGTCTTGTGGGCGGCTCCCCATCGGAGAGAAGAAAAACATTCTCTAGATTTGTCACACTATCATTCTACTTATTTGCATATTCAGGAATATTAACAATTCTTTGTAGAATTAGTACTGGTATGACCTCTCTCACATACCTTTAGACTACCGATGTATCCACACCACGGGTGCAAGAACCACATTTCTTGCAACATATAGAAACAATGCATTCCTATACACTGTTGCACCCTGCCATTGTGCAGGCCTAGCCTCTAAACGCTTCTTGAAGACTACTTCACCTATGTCTCAACTTAAATAGACTTGGGGTGAATTAATTTGGGACCTTTCCTTCTTCTCAACCATAGCTTCCTTGCTCTTATTCTATTCATTGTACCATAGTGGTTTGCCATCAGATGATGATGGGGTGTCCTGCCCATGTTTCTGCGTTTCTGAGTGAACTCAGTTTCCATTCTCCAGTGTCATAGATCCTGGCATCATTGGCCAGGTTGTGGCACTTCTAGTTTTGGGGACGTTGCACCGAGATATGGAGGTCTTTGATGCTCAGATACTTTGGAGCAAGTAAGCAAGAGGGTAAGTATATTTTCTGCCCACATACTCCTCACGTTCTAAAATTCCATCAGAGTTTTGGCTGGAAAGTTTTTAGCTAGCCACCATGGGCTATCGTGAGGCTCTGGCGTTGCCTTCTGTAAATATGCCTGGTGCCACCAACATCTTCCTCAGCTCATTTTTTCCAGTCGTATGTTGGAGCATCTTTCAGAACAGCCATGTTTTTTCTCATGTCTCCACTCAAATCGTGCTTTACGCCCTGTGAAAAGTGTGGCCACATGTCATCAGTTTTTAACATAAAAGCAACAGTTCATCAGGAGAACAAATTGTCACAGTGCGCATATCAATCGTAAGTAGACAGGGGTAAAACAGCGTACTAGCTTCCCCTAAGGGAAGAACACCCTATCCCTGACAGGAGTGCCTGGCACTAGGTGGCATGTGTTGGAACGCCTATCTAATAGGCATAGTATAAGAAAATCATGTCCCCGATGCTAACGATTATGATATTCAAAAAATGTTTCAAGGAACACACAACACTCAAACGAGACAGGGCCACAACTGATCCGCTGTAGATGTACTCGCAGAACTGGATATGAGATTCTGCCAGACACCAGCAGGTCTAATGCTGTACCAGCTACTTATCACCTAGTAGATTATATATTTTAATCTACCCGTGGGTATTGTGATCACCAGGTATAATCAGTGTGGTCCACTCAATCAATCATTTTTATATAATAATGGGCTTATGAAGTCCATCAGCTAAAAAGCTCACTCGGCGTGAGTGTGAGCTAAAGAGAATCTATGGGGTGTCAATTTTTTGTGTATCTAGACATCCATAGGATCACGAGAGCCCTCGCGGTCCGTGTGGTTGACCGGTTTCGATGGCAGTCTAGCTTAGGCCATCTTCTTCAGGACCGTTGTCGTCTCAAGGAGCTGAGTTCCAGTATCGGTGTGCTGGGATCTTTGGCACCAAGGGCAAGCGCCTGCCTCCCCTGTTGGGAGACAAAAAACAGTGCAGGGGGGACAGGAGTCCGTAGGCCCATTAATCAGTCTGTAAAGATCGTAGCTAGTGTGAAAGCACTGTTTGTGTACCCATTCCATATTGTTCTTAACAATTAAAACCAAAAGCACAACAGGTGCTTATCCACCTTATTATGTAGGCGCTGTTCTACAACCTCTATTAGGTTGCGCAAATATTCAGACCTCGAAGCCGAGTTGTGTGCTGCAAAGCTCTTGCAGAGTGCGGGCGTCTCAACTGATTCGTCTGTACTGTCCTACAGGGTAAAAGGCATTGGCAGGGAGTCAAATAATGTTCTCTGCTGTGTCGCTGCCAGGACAAAAAACAGGCTAGTGTGGCATGCATAGTCGTACCTTTGGTCTGCTTCCGCGTCCACGTCTTAAGCTGTTCAGATCGCTGTAGCGGTAGAGGCGGGTTGTCAAGGCAACAAAGGGTAAATATAGCATGTACCCTGTGCAGCGCAGCGTGCTATGGGCATATCTAGAATGTCATCAGTCTCAGTCCCAAATTTAGCCTGTCTTTGTAAACGCCATTATACCGTGGAGTATGGATTATTCGAAGGCAATGAAGATTACTAGGCTAACAAGGTCAGCACCAGATATGCCAGTTGGAAGGGTGCCTGATAAGCAAGCCATACATTGGAGATGATACCAACATTCAAGAAGTGGATTTTCTTCAGGCAAGTGAAAATAGACCTTCCTTCCCTGTGTCCTCACCCACACCAGAGGAGTGGGTGACCTTCAATATGGCTATGCAAACATATTTGATCAGGCCACTTCCTCAGATGCTTCTCTTTTAAGCGATGCCGCTCCTTTTGAGGTTGACTCCAACGGACTCAGATTTGAAAGAAGTCATGCTTCACGTGCCATGACTTGCCAACCATTCTAAGAGGTTCAGGACCGTCTTTGAAGGTGATGAGGAGGACTTACTCTCTTTTATTCAAAAGGGATCTGCGTTTAGGGAATATACCCTGCCGAAGAAATTCAAACGGAAGACAAATCTGAGGATGCAATTCTGTAGCTACATTTGTGATGCAAGTTTTCTGGGTACATTGCCAGATTGAGAAATCTGAACTTCAACAAGATCAGCTTTAATTTAAAGGGCTGTAGATACGTTGGGCCTGGCAATTCCATCAGAGCAGACATTCTCAAATTCAAAGACCGCAAGGTTCCCTTGATCCCCTTCAGTGGGGCCCTCAAGGATAAGCATATGTCCACAGAAGCATGGCAGTTTCTATGCTTTCTGTTATGTCATATTCCTGGGAATTATACCGCAGAAAGCTTCATTTCGATACTCACCAGGCACTTTGTGGATCTGAAAGAGAAGTGGGTTAGTTTAGTGGGGAGAGAGGGAAATGCAAGGCAGATTTGCTGTTGGGTTGATATATGCAGACCGGAAATACAATGAGTTCTGCATGAAGTTCTCTTTCTAAGTTGCGCTTTTCCCTAGAAGGGAGCCTTGCATACCTGTGGTTCTAGTTTACATTGGCTGGGACTGTGATGTACTAGACTATTGTAAAGGTTTAGCATACCAGTTTTTTATGTCCGTTAGGAGGGTTGTCCTAGGATTTTGCTTGCTCTACCAAACGAGAGAAAGCACACATGACCATAATATCTATTCCTATCATTGACAGCATCTGGCATGATGGTTTACATGGCATGCCATGCAAAACCCTTCATCTGCCCCAAGCCAAGAGATAACATGGGGAGAAAGAAGAAGCATTCTTCGAATCCGCTTTCCCCTTGCTCAGTTCCTCATTAAGGGAAGGAACCGACCTTTGAAAGAAAACTATAAGCACTGCTGCTATGACTTTGAAGGCTGCAATCTCCCTAGCAAGCCTTGTTAGGCATGTCTGTGAAATCTGTTATAAAGTGATCCCTGTTCTTGAGTTCTACCAGGATGACGAGGGAAGAATCCAGGGCATTTGTTAGGAAGGAGAAGCAGCTTAAGACCTTGGCTTATCCATTGCAGGGCCATGGTGACTTGATATTGCGCCAGGTGGGCAACTGTGGGGTCTTTAGTTTCTAAGGATGGCTCAAGTGGATGATGGATATGCCCTTCAGCAGCAAATACAGCAAATAACTTTTTGGGTAGGTATAGGCGACATTTCAGTCTACAAAAACATATACAGAGATGGCCCATTCAGTGGTTTCCCTTCAGCAATGCTGCCCTCACCACTCTGTTTGGAGCACCAGATGTAGATACACTGGCTCTGGCAGATGTTTGTGGTTCAAGTCCTGTTTCCACTGGTACTGAGTCACTATAAGGGAGAGGGGGCTTTCCCAGACAAATGGACAGGTCTAAAACAGGCATGGTATTCCCCTTGAGCCGCCTGTGAGGGGTCAGAAATGAGAGACGGACACAAAGTTGTGATTTAACTCAACCTTTGTCATATTTATTGTAAACTAGCGGTACCACCCAGCATTGCACGGGTCTATAGCTGACATGCACGTGCGGGTCTGCTATAGCCTTGTGTATGTGTTATTGTGTCATAACTTTATATTTTTGGAAAATCGTGAAATCGTTAATCTCACGAAATCGCCTATCCTGATAGCACATGGCCGGACCCTGCTTCACCCCTGTGCAGGAGCGAATGGGTGGGGTTGGTCAAATTTCACTATCGGCAGTACACCCAAGACTGGTATGCCGACCTGGGGCAAACATTCCACCAACTATTATGGGGCTGGAGCCAACCCTGAACATACAAACACACTTTCACAAATACAGATATAGATAGCCTTCTTTATCGCATCCCCTTTTTATCTATCTGTCCCTATCCCAAGAAGAACTTTCCTGCCTTTCAAACTTAAGCTAAAATTGACCTTGTTTCTAAATATATCTGGCCCTCGTACTAATATATACAACCAAAATGTGTAAGGTAAATGTAACTATTTCATGTTCAACAAAAATGTGCAAAAGTCAAAAAAATGTATTCAAACAAAGTAATCCTTGTGTCCAGGATTTGATTGCCTTCCCCCTAAATCAATTCAGGAAGACTTTTGAAAGTGTTTTGTTCTAACAATATTCTAGCCTGTGATCCCTAACGTATAGTTCGGGAGCAACGTGTTGCTCGCAGCACCCTAAACTGTTGCTCACCAGTTGCTCTGGGCCAAGATTTGGAGGCCTAGAAGTAGGTGCTGAAGTGATGAGACCTCAGCAGTAGTATCGCCAGGACAGAGTCCTGGACTATGCGAGAATGTTGGCACTGAGCCGCCGTGGTGCCAGTTGGCTCATTTTTGTAGATGCAAGATTTGAGTTTTCCACCATGCCATTAATTTTTCGGTAAATGTCTTTACTTATTATAGCAGTGCCATTGTTAATTTTAAAAAAACGGTCATCTTCAGATACGTTGCCCAGCTGACAAACGTATTAATGAGAAAAATAATTGAACCATGTTCCCTTGTTTGTGTCCTGAAGAAAGAGGTCATATTCTGTTCCTTTGTACAGCTAGTAGGAGCAGTTTGGACAAATAAGTGGCATGCATGGTCAACTTATTTTTATTAAATAATTTGCATGCATTGCCTTTTGTACTAGTGAGCTTTGTGTTCGATGCCACCATGCATCATATTTATCAGAAATATTACTTTAGTGTCACCGATATTTATCATTGCATAGTGCCCTAGTGGAAACATTGTCATCGTTTGCAACTCTGCCCATCTGGCACGTGGGTAATGGGCAGATAAGACAAATTTGCCCTATATTTAAATACAATTAAGTTACTGTTAATAGCTCTAGGTTAATAAGCCCTTTAATCCAAATACCTAGTTAACATTCCGCACCCCTCTATGAAGAGGTCGTCAAATGCCCAAAATTTTAACCAATGTTTGCCACTCTGTTTTGAGTCAAATCCCTTCTGGTTATAGAAAAGAGGCTCCAAATCCTTCACAAAAATGTTTTGTATTCCTAAGCACTTTTTCCCCAGTGTAAAAGTTTAAAGCTGCTTTAGAATGCATGCTTTACCATGACGTCCAAAGCCACACTGAATTGATCAGTAAAGACTACCATGAATGACCAGTATTAATGAATCAATATTTATTCAATAGCATTTCTCCATTAAGTTAGCAACATTTAAAAACATGTATTATAAATTCACCTCGAACAAGCCCAAAATAAAAAAGCAGCTTAAACATATTCAAACAAGCTATAAAAAGAACCTGATCATTACAATTAATTATATAAAAAATAGCTCCCATGCATGTACAGGCTCATGCAAAACGGAGAAACAACGACAAATGAACTGAAAATGAACCAAACCTTCATACACTCCCATTTTGCAAGCATACGTTGTGCTTCCTCCTGCACCCCTTCATTTAGTGAGGGGTGGATACATTTAATTGCATCATTAGCATCAACCTGCTGCAGTTTGAGGACCTTATTTCACAGATTTGTTCTTGCAGTCTTCGATTTATACAAAAGTCTGCTTATAAAGCTAAAGAGTGCAGCTCATGTGTATTTTGGACATCTGCCTCTCTCCCGATCAGTCAAGCTCTTGCTTTAAGAGCTATTTTGAGTTGAATTAATATGCCAAATTGGTGGTGCCTTACAACCTCCACCGTAACACAAGTATTTTTCTTTACGTGGGGAGACTTAAAAAAAAAAAAAATAAGCTAACAATCTTAACTGGGCCAAGACCTTCAAACTGAACACCACCAATTCAGCTCATATGACGCTACCAGGTGACCTGCTATTTCAACCACCCCAGATTTTGCTGCCAAAAGAAAATCATTGAACAGACTTTTGGCTTATTTATTTATTTATTACATTTATTACTCGCCGAGACCCGACGGTATCACAGCGAAAGATGGCAGATGAATTCTCACATTTTTATACAGTGTTGCAGTTACAGACAAGTAAATCAAAGCAATTATACTAACGTTGCACATAGTCTAAGTCAAGTTTCATGTACTAAGTTACACTGGGTCAAAATAGCAGATCACAATTCGTTTAAAACAATACGACTAGTCTGAAGGTGCCCCATGGAGATACATAAGGGCCATAGGTACTGGATTTAATGTATCAGCTCAATGAAGGGAGGTAAGCCTGTAGTGTTCTAGTACTGTGGTAGAGTAGGATTAGTTAGGGTTAATATTTATTGAATAGCCAGGTTTTCAGGGCTTTTTAAAATGTTAGTAGGGAGTCCTCGTTTTTGATGCTGAGGGGCTTGTATATCTCCAGGCAATTGTCCAGTAAGAATGACTCAAACTTGAAATGGAATCTTAAAAAGCCCTTTAATTCTTAATAATGTCCCTTCAGCTGTCTTCTTAAAATGATTGAGGAAGAGTAGGCTCAAATAAAAATGAAACTACCTCTTCATCTTTACATTTATTTAAAAACCAGCTTCAAGGTTTCACCCTTTTCCCGAACACCATTTTTTTTTTTTCATATGTGATTTCAAACTATAGTTCCCAAAATAGCATTTATGTATAGCAGGCCCTGCTGGAGACTTGCCGGGGTTAAATCCAAAATAGCTGTGTCATTGGCATAAAGAAGAATACTATAGAAAAGTACCCTTAAGAGAGGGTGGAATACATTTCCTAAGAGAACTACTAGAGTCAAAGTTAGAACGTATTAGATTGGGGCCTACAGACATCCGTGCTGCTGTTCACCTTTATTGGTGGGGACAACAATGTATAATTCCCTGTCTTGTACATCGGGCAGATGCTGAGAGGTCTGTGTGTCACAGTTGGATAAGATTTAATAAACGATTAGGGACCGCAATAAAATGTAAATTATGCCACAAGATGTTTCTATCAATCAAATGCTTTTTCTAATTCTAAAAAAGCCACATATAATCTCCCTCCCTTAACCTTTCGCTGAGAGTGAAGCCGTGATCCACTGTACTCAGCCCTCCCCTGAAACTCATGGGCTTCAAAATATTGTTACTTTGAGCCCACTCCTCCAGTCTGAGCAACAAACATTTTGAGAATATCTTACTGGCAATATCCAGTAATAAAATCGTCTATGACCTTGGGGGGCTAATGGGCCAAGGACTACTTGTCCAAGAAGAAGGAATAATGCCTATCTCGACAATTGCATTAAACATAAAACAATTTGGTGTCATTTGAAAACACAGCCCTCTCTAAAAGCTCCCATTTCTCCAAAAACATTTTTTTGTCTTTTAGCAACTTTTATATGCCCTTTTGAAGCTATAAATCTGGCCAGCTGTGTATACACCACTCATTGAATCATATTTCAAATTTGTTTTCGGAATTCTGCATCGAACCATAGGGCATCCATTTCTATAACCTGCACCTCCTAAACTGGGGGATTCCGCTTGCCAATAGCTCTGTCCAAGATAGTTTCAAGCAAAGACTCAAACTGACACTTTCCTTTGTGTCCAATGAACTGTTCAACAGTTTTAAGAGAATGGCCCTCATTAAGAGTCCGACGGTAACCGTGCCGGAATAACCGGCGAGTTGCCGCCGGACCCGTAAATATCTACCAGCGCCAGACTTCCCGGAAACACTGGCGTATTACAACCCCGGCGGTCTGGAAAGTCAGGCGCTGGAAAATTAGAACTCCCCATTCCTGTGGAGTCCCATAGGACTCCATGGGGATGGGGACCATGGAAGCACCAGCTCTGTTATTAACTGTACTGGTGCTTCCATGACAGTCTGCCTACCGTGGCCGCTGTGTCCGTCGGGCTACAACCTGTCGTGCACAGCAGCTCCGGCAGGCAGACTCGTAGTTTGCCGGTCCGGAAACAACGGTCCTCGTAAGCATACCAGCACCGTTGTTTCTGGACCGGCAAACTTGTAACGAGGGCCAATATCTTTTGATTTCTTGTGAATTAGTAATTCTTTGCATTGCCTCCTTGTCGAGTTTAGGCATTGCCAAAAGGCCCTTCTGGCTTTCGGACATCTCCCTCGTGGTGCCTATTCCTGAACATTGGAAAATTAACTAAAGCGGATAGTGATCACTCTGTTCAATTAGAAATGCAAAATGTCATAACATTCCTGAAGAAAAAACTGGCCACAATGCAGTAATCAATGACTGTTGAACAGTATTACTGGCCTTTTATGCTTAGGAATGCACCATTTGCCACTAAGATTCGACGAAAATCCCTGGTCAAAACCCCAAAGTACACCTGAAAGTCAGTGCTCCATTTGTGACCAATTTTACTGTCCAAACATTTGCACAACATTTCTGAAAAATACTTTGCTCGAGAATCTGAAGCCTGTGGTAATGTTTATTTAATTGTACTATATTTTTTAACATCTTGACTGGGCCTATCTGTCTGAAAATGTACTAATGACCTCTCAATTTTTTAACATTTCCTAAAGGCCTTGCACATTTCCTTTAATAGAATTGCCCATGATCTAGATAACGGCTAGTACTGCACATTAAATGACTCTATTAGCAGCCTCAAGTGTATTACATTTTTAATTTGTGTTGCAATAATTGTTCCACCAACTGAGTGCCGATGTGTTCCATCGAAGAATGGCTGTTGCTCACCATTTCATTTGATATGCACATTTTGCTCATTGCACACAGAAAGTTGGGAACCACTGTATCTAGTCCATTAAATTCATTTCATCCAACACGTCCCTTAAATTGGAAAAGTAAATGTCTCTTCCATAGAACACTTGTTCAAAAACAAATCAACTGTTTCTTTCCTGAAATATTCTTCTCAAGGTGTCATAGTGATTACTTAGGAGGATGTAACAGTCTTTTCTGTAGAATACATTCCTCAAGCTGTTAATACAAGTGTTTCTTTCACATAAGGTTTTTCTCAGGAGGTCAAAGTATGTGCTTTGCTCATAGAATACTTTTGTCAGAATGGCAAAACAAATGTCTCTTGTAATTTGTCAAGATGGTAAAGCAAAGGTATTCTTTCCACAACAATGTTTGTAACTACGTTTTCTCCTTTACACAAGTGTGTCTTTCCTGGTTTACTTTCCTGCCAGGAATGGTTTCTACTTCACACAGATCTTCCTTTCCTGGTCTACTCGCCTGACCGGAATGGTTTCTACTTCACACAGCTGTTTAATGTCTCTCTGCTTGTGGCAGTGTTTGTTCCAGGTTTCTCCACGCCGACATCTCATATGAGGAGAACTGTACAATACTTGCCAGTTTCTTGGCTTATAGCAAAGTGGGTTCCAGGTTTCCCCAAACTGACATCTCAAATGAGGAGAATTGCACTCCTTTTGCCCTTCTGTCTCTTCTTCAAAGTCTCTTGGCTAGTGGCAATGCGGGTTCCAGGTTTCCCCACCCTGACATTTCATGTGTGGGCAATTGTACCTTTTATTGCCCTTCTCTTCTACTTGGTCAGTATTAAAATTGCCTCCCCAAATGTCCTTTAACTTTATAACAGGACCCAGGGCCCCCAACTCCTTTTGGTTGACTCACTGGTTTAACATGTACCGGTAACTAAGAACCGTTGCAGGACCGGTTTCCCCAGCTAAACCGAGTCTCTATTGGTTCCCGCGTCGGTCTCTCGTCCCTCCACCAGTGGAACCTTTGCCGTTCCTCTAAACCGCGTCTCGCCCTGTCCTGCAGCAGCTGACTTTCACCGTAGTCGTTCTCCTCTATATGCAACGCCTCCAGGTGTGAGCCTCTGACCGTCATCCTCCTTTAGCAGGGCTCGCCTCTGTGACTCTGCCTCGGTATTCGTCTCCCACTCCGTGTCCTCTGTAGCTTTCCACTCTCCCCCCTTCATTCAGACTGCGACCACCTCCTCCTCCTCCTTACACACCTTGTGCATGGCAAGATGCACCATTTTTTAAATCTCCCGCACAGCTGATGATTCTTTAAACAACAAGTCTGCATCTTTAGCTTAAAGTTGTTTCGGTTCCCCACTGACTCCTTTCTCATCTTCTTCGTCCCAGTACCAAAGATGTTAGAATTGAAGTCCATTTTGTCCTTTCCAAGGCTTTATTGTTTCAATTGTCGGTCGGACTAAAGTTTGTCAGAAATAGAAGATGGTATGTGAATATTATGTGCAGTGATATTGCGTTCAGGAATTTTACCTAGGACAGAACCGTTATAATCAAGGGACGTTGAATGTGACCCATGTATTCCTCAGGTGTAAAGCTTATTCTGTTTGGTGTTTTTTCATATAATGTTCTTTGTGTTTTAACATGGGATGGACTTGCCCAGTGACGACATGCGATCAGTTATTTGGGGATTATAGGATCTTCATCTTTACAAAAAGAAGACTACTGCATCTCTCCTAAGGGAGTCACCACTTCTCCCCGACAGCCATCTCCTCCCATGTTACTCGCAAGGTCAGGATCAGGTAGCGATTGCATGCCACATGGGAGGAGATTTTAGGCTGGGAATCAGTAGGAGTCATCACACCCCCCACAACTACATTTTGCCGGCGGAGGCGACAACTGTCCCACTACGCCCATCGAGGAAAATGCAGAATGTCAGACAGTTGTGTACACAAGCTGACGCCACAATTTCTGAGAAAACGACCAGGCTTGAAAAACAACTCCGTAACCTCATAAAAGAAGTGTGAATCTACCTATGCAAAGGAGCAAAAGAAAGGGTACCACCGTGCCACACGGATAAAGATGTGTACTAAAAAAAAAATCAGGTTGCTGGAAACACATTATGAACCTTCCTTTTCTGAACAAATATCTCTGGAATCAGTTGTACCTGATGGACTTTGCAGAAAGACTATGACCGCAATATCAGGGTCCAAAAGAAATGATTTAGTTCATTCCTGTCTGTTCAGTGCCTACATTTTGATTGATAGTTGTACAATTAAGCAAACAGAAAAGCTGAAGCATGGGCAAGCACCAGAGGTTGATATCACAACATGTATTCAGTCTCATAATAAAATCTCTTAGAACCACCTTGTACATGGGGCTAAAGACATACAAATAGGAGAGACCACATGATTACAACTTGATCAAAAACACAACATTTCATTTTGTAGTACAAATTATTGCAAGTGGCCAAATATTATTTTTTAAAAGAAAACTTCGATGTGCTGTGTTAAGCAAAAATGTTACTCCAGGGGACGCTATTGAGCAGCGCAAGGATGCACACCTAATCCTCATCGCTCCGCAGAGGCCGACTTGTATCCTGAGAGAATATCCTGTAATCGTCTGACTTCAATGAAATAAAACAAATATAACGTAATCGGAAGACTTCCTCCGTGGAATGCACACTTTGATGGTTAGACAGTGGATTGGAGAAGAAACTAGCGCGAAGCTCAGAACGGCCATCTTGTGAGAGACGCGGATCGGGTTCAAAAGCAGACCCAGGCACAGGAAATATCCAGCGGATGCGTCGGGGAGCCACAGTGAGGGGTCTTGCTGACCGAGCAGCTACGTGCCCGTGGAGTCCCCACTCTTCGCTACAACGCCGGACCTCGTCAGGAAAACAGCAGCAGCTATCGGAAATAGACTCCTCCTTGCCGCACTACACCCCTACCCGAACTCAGATATTTGAAGGTGGTACCTCGGACAGAGCATCAGGACGAAGCAGACGAACACAGAGAGCCACACCAGAAGCTACACATGAGCCGTCCCACCTCCAAGACTCAGTGAGTTAAAATTTTTTGGGGGGGGGGGAGAAGAAAAAAAAGAAAAAAACAGACTGCATTGGGAACTGTTCCTTCCCACGCTCAATGATGATAATGGCCACGGGAAGCTCCAAACAATCAGGTTAGGAGGGAACCCAAACACGGCCAGGGGCTGATTCACCACTTGTGCAGTCAAACGCTTGCTTTGGTGCCCGTGCTGCTGGCGAATGCAAGACTACATTGTTATTCGATCCGGGGGCCAGACCAGACGAAGAACTGTATACTAAGCACCGGAGAGTGCAACGCACACAACGAGAGACTCCTTCACACGCGGAGTGGACATAAACGCATGACACAGTGGGCCCCGAGCACAGATATCACCAGGACCCCACAGAAGGCCAACCCCTGCAAGAGATAATAACTAACTGTTGTCCATAGCCTGGAAAGGAAAGACAGAGCTCTTATCTAGGATCCTGGGACAAGAGGGGTCTAACACCCCTCCACCCTTGGAAGTAATTCACAGCAGACTAAGCATTGAATTTACCAAAAACACACCACAGGAAGCTTCTCTGAACATTTCATTACTTACAAACCCTGCCACCTGAAACATAGCAGCACATCTAGAGCACTTTTTGCTACACAAGGAGGAAAAGAAAGCTTGTATATCAGACTGTGGGAAGAGAAGCACGGCATTCCAGGAGATACCTCTGGCACCGGGGACAAACCTAATACTCTATAACATACGGAATTGAACTAAAAGCAAGCAGCCGGAGAAAAGCCAGATAACGATACCGACTGGCAGAGTAGGGGAACATCGGTTGTAACCACCGGCAGGACTACCCCCAAAATGGTGAAAGGTCAACAAAAAATCTAGAGATATGTTGGAACCAAACCCAGATCAGCTAAACAGGTCTCCAACCAACTAGAAGATGATCCAGTGGCACTGACAGCATCAGGGGGAGTGACCTTGGAGAACCTCATGATGACAATCCAAGACACTCAGAAGGTGCTGGAAACCAGGATTCAAGAGGTGGGAGTGGATGTCTCACTGGTGGGAGCGGACCTGGGGAAAGTGAGCGAGAGAGTGGCATCAGCCGAACAATGGAGCAGTGACCTGGAGGATGTCGTGGAAACTATGCGAAATAAGATCCAGGGCCTTGTGGGGGCCACCAAGACACTTGAGGACAGAGCAGAAGTAGTCGAGGGACGTTCTAGGAGATGTAACATCAGGTTGGTGGGCGTCCCGGAGCGGATGGAGGGTGTCCCGGAGTGGATGGAGGGAGACGGCACAGAGCTCTTTGTTGAAAAATTGATACTTGATGCACTATGACCCTCTCCAAACTATTTACAGCGGAGAGAGCGCACAGGGTAACAGGCCGCCCCGGCCTCCAGGCGCGCCCCCACGGGTCATCATAGCCAAACTTCTTAACTTCAGAGATCGTGATGAGATTCTACAATAAGCCTGAAAATATGGGAGTATCCTGATGGAGGAAGCGCAAATCCTGATATTCCCGGACTTCACCCAAAAGGTACAGAGACCAAGATGAGCCTTCGACTCAGTAAAAAGGAAACTCTGAGAGCACGGCCTGAGGTACATGATGTTTAAAAGTGCTCGCAGACAACCAGTCGCACTTCTTCAACATGCCAACTTACGCCTGTGGCTAGCTGGAATCCAAATATAGCCAACCCACCAACTCAAACACGCGGAACGACAAAGGAGACAAGAAGTGATTACGACGCGCAAAATGAGACTACAACGGACACACAAAATGAATGATAACCGATGGAACTGTGAAAGACGGAGGAGGTAGCATCAGAGTTTACAGACAATGCAGTGGCCGAACCCCTGACTGTGACGCCGCCGACCTCGCCTACACAAGCGAGACCAAAGGACTAAGCAGTCCCACTTGTATCTTTTTTGGTTGAAATGTGTGTTGACGGAGCCCTGTCACAGTTCGTGGTGGGTGTTAGCTCCTGCGCTTTAAAAGTTTGGGAAATACGGTTAATAAGGGGGTAGGTAACCAGGAGGAGGGAATTGGGGGTGGGATCGGACGAGAAAAGCAAAGGTTACAGAACAAACACATTACAAGAGGCAGACCACACTCGGGATACCAGTACACACCATGACCAACATAAGAAAAGGAGGACGGATGATTGAAAGAGAGGGATGATTACGTTCAGAGACAAAACAGCATGCACAGGGGAACAATTGGGAACCAAGGCACTCTCAGTAGGGGTAACATTTAGAGGGACCGATACATGACTACAGGCAGAATGTCATGTAAGATAGGTATCTGGAATGTGCGGTGCCTGGGTACACAGTCTAAGCGCGACCAAATAAAAAATATGTTATGCAGACATGACATTCAAATCGCACTACTGCAGGACACACATACGACCAAGAATGATCTCAAGGAACTGCAAGAAAAATGGGGAGGCACACTGGTAGGCACTTCATATTCATGATATTCCCGAGGGGTTCTCACCTGGGTACCACCTTCGATGATATTACAAGTACAAACTACGATGGGAGATGAGGAAGGATGCACGTTTATTATAAGAGGCACACTAGAGGGATACGCTATATGTATTGTGAACTCGTACGCGCCTAATTCAGATAATGAAGACTACTTTCCAAAAGTGGGCAAGCTATTGGGCATACACAGACCTGACATTCTCATTTGGGGGGGAGATTTTAATTGTTATTTGAACCCAGACATAGACCGGACAGGCACAGGAACATATCAACGACCTTGATCATCACAATCCCTTAACAGGACGGTACAAGAATTGGACTTACAGGAATTATGGAGGGGGTCACATGGATACAACAGGGAATACTCTTATTACTCACTGGTACATGGGTCACATTCTCGTCTGGATGACCTCTTCACGGGCACCGAGGGCTCACATAGATTCTTCCAGACAGAGTACTTGGGGAAAATAATTTCCGATCATGCCCCACTGGTCACGGTACTACAGATGGGCCGATGCCACCTGGTGATACCAACCTGGAGGCTAGGAAAAGAACAACTTAAAGATCGAGCCTTTAACGCAATGATAAGGGAAGAAATAATCTCCTTTCTGGGTTACAATGAAGGGATGTGGAGGGGGTAGGTGCTCTCTGGGAAGCCCTTAAGGTAATAATTTAGGGGGTGATGGGGTTCTTTTAAAAAAAAAAGGTGGAGATAAGGACGACTCTCTCCCAGAAGGTGAAGGAATCTGAGGGCATGATCTGGAAAAGGAGCTGGGAAGGGGGTGGAGGAAAAAGCTTGGAGAACCAATGAAGACTCAAGGTACACACCAAGAAGCCCTACATAATTTCGCCAGGGACCGCTACACCAAGCGAATCCATGGGGGTGGCATAAAAGGGGTCGACTGCTCACGTGCCTGATTCGTAATGAACATGAAAGGGGTGCAATTACACAGATCACTGATAGTGAGGGTTCCAGGGCAAACACACAGCAGCAAATCAATGAGACCTTTTTCAGGAATACTACAAAGAACTGTACACAAGTGAAGGGACGTATTCGGAGGAAGATGCTTCAGACCTATTCGAAATTTCACGGATTCCCCAATTGACGGCACTCCAAAGAGAAAAACTAGAATCTCCCATAGAGGTTGAGGAAATTAAATGGGCACTAAAAACGATGCAAGCAGGGAAGGCCCCGGGAACAGACGGCCTACTATTCGAATGGGGAGAATAGACCTATGTAAGATGGTGATAATACCTAGGTTATTTTATTACTCTATTAATATCCTATATAAAATTAAAGAAGATATTTTTTAAGATGCTCGACGCCTACATCAGGGAATTGCTCTGGGGAGCCAATAGACGCCGGGTGGCACTAACTACTCTGCGCAGACCACATATGGAGGGAGGGCTCACACTACCAGACTAAGAGGTATATTATGCGGCAGCCCAGCTGCAGTCTCCAATTGGGTGAACACACAAGAAGGAGACTTGAAACTCCTAATAGGGCTTTTTCCCAAATATAGGAAAGGGATAGAACTATTGTGGGACCCAACTGTAATGAAAGGGGGTAGCGCAATTTCTCCAGCATGGGGTCTGGCATGGATTCACATGCTCATGAATATTCCCCGTCGTCAGGCTGGGAATCCTCGGTAAAGAAAAAACCAGTATCAGTTTCGTTTCTGATCTGTCTTTCGTAGTAATAACCAATCACTGGTCTCTGCGTCATACTGACCACAGCCAATGACTGCCCTCTACCTAAGCAGCGCCTCTGGCAGCCATCTTCAGATTTTTACCGCACGTTCATGTGTTGGGATCCTCGTGCTATTGCTCTCGAGCGTTAGTGCTATTTTTCGCGCTTTTTCACAAAAAACTTCGATTCTTTCGGTCAAAAGAGCCTCAAGCTCCACCGATCCTACATCCGATCAACGGGGACCCGTGTCGGATTCGTCTGTGCCCCTCAAGGGTGAAGATTTCGTCGAGCTACACTTCGGAGGACTCCAGAAGCTTCTCAGGCCCGGTCTCGGAGATGGCCCAGGAGAAGGGAAGCTCGACGCCCGGAAAGCTGTTCAGGGTCTGCCCTGGATGCCAGCTGCAGAACGTCTTTAAGGAGGACGAACACTCTTTCTGCCTTTACTGCCTTCATGAGGACAAGACGCACGTGGAGAAGGACTGTGCGTTTTGCGGCAACATGTCGGAACGGACCATGAAGGACCGCCATCAACGTCTCGCCAACTGGCTGGAGGGTAAGAGCCCGTCTGGCGAGAAGAAGAAGAAATCCGAGCGGTCTTCTAAGACCTTTGAGGGCGCCCCGGCGACGGGGGCCCAACATAAGGCTAAGCACCGCGAGTCCGCTGGCACCGGGAGCGCCGAACGGTCGGGCTCTACGGGCGCCAGGCAGGGCGCACCCTCCCCGGCACCATCAACCACGAGCCAACGCTCTGGGTCGGGTAAGAGGAAGGCCGAGCACCCGGCGAAGCTCCTGGAGAGGCCCCGGTCGAGCTCTAAGGCAGAGGAGGAGCGTGGCAGTGCCCCCTCCCTCAAGGATAAGGCGGTGAGCGCACCTAAGGTGGTGAAGGCCTTGATCCATCCGACCAAGCCCTCTATCGAAACGGTCGCGGCGGCCCTGGCTCAGCCTGTGGAGGCTGCACCAGTGGTGGCGACCTCGGGGCCCAGAATCTCCCTGCCTCCTCGGAGGGAATCTTCTTTTGTGCCCATCGATAGGACCCCCGTGAAACCCTCCGTGGGGAAGAAGAAGGGGGGGCAGGGTGTCGTCGTAGATTCGGCCTCAACCTCAGAAGAGGAGCTGATCGAGGTCTTAAGCCACGGCCTAGGCGTGGAAGAAGGCCAGCCCGTCGGAATGGACCCCGACGCAGGTGACGACGACGACATCGTCGAGGATACCGACGGGGCCCCTGCTCGCCCGTCGGACTCCCCTCTGCCAGCGCCGCAAGACAACTCGGCGGCCATTTTGTTGGCCATACAGTCCTTATGCTCCGAGATAAGGACGAGGCTACCGTTACCGACGGAGGAACCTCTCCCGTCGGGGGATCCAGAACCGGGACCTTCTGGTGTTCCCCCTACCAAGAAAAGAAGGATCCATCCACCACCTCCTTTTCAACCGTCGCGCCCCGTCCAGCCCTCCTCCCCGTCCACCCGAGGGGATGATACGGGGACTGACACGGCAGCGACGGGTACGGACGACGAGGCATACGACGAGGATTTTCCGTCGTCGCCTCCCGCCAGGGCTTCTCCGCCCGACGAGATCGGATCTTTCCACTCCATGATCTCCAGGGCTTCCGAGCTTTTCCAACTCTGCCCTGAGGAGAAGAAAAAGGAAGGCTTCCTTTATCAGCGGCGCGAGGCCAAGAGGAAGACGGTCCTCGCAGTGCCTCTGTTGGACGACATTTGGGATGAGGGCCTTTCCCTCCTCAAGAACCCTTCCACGACGCCAGCTAGAAGAGACCGGTACGAGAAAAAGTACCGGGTCCCGGACACGGCCCCCCTATGCCTCCGGGCGCAGCCTACCCCGGATTCCGTCGTCTCCGCGGCAGCCAGGAAGAAAGCGGGGGGGGGGGGGTGCGGCCTCCACATCGACTTCCCCGCCGGACTGCGAGGGAAGGAAATTGGATGCTATGGGACGTAGAGTCATCTCGTCGGCAGCGACGACGATTAAAGCGGCCAACGCCTTGGCTATCGTGGCTCGCTACGACAGGGAGCTCTGGTACAAGATAGCTCCCCTGCTGGATTTTCTGCCGGACGACAAGAGGGCGGAGGCCCTGGAGATCCTGCAGGAAGGTGAGGTGGCCTCGGACCACGCCATCACTGTGGCGACGGACATCGCCGACACTGGGTTCCGCCAGCTGGGCAACGGCGTTTGCCTTCGACGTCGTGGATGGCTCAAAGCTACGGACTTCCGGCAGGTCGTCCAGACCAGAGTCCTGGACATGCCCTTCGACGGGAACAATCTGTTTGGGAAGACAGTGGACGATTCCCTTCAGGCCATCAAGGCGGATACTGAGACGGCCCGGGCCCTTGGAGTTCTGCAGCAACGACGGACGCCCTTTCGGAGCAGCGGAGGCAAGGGCGCCTCCAAAGGTTCCGGCGGCGGTTTCGCTTCCTACCGTCAAGCGGCCCGCTCGTCGTCGCAAGAGGCCTACAGAGGACGAGGCAAGTCTAGCGGACCCCGCCGTCGTCGCCAAGGAGGTCAAGGCGGCAAGGCCGCGTCCAAGCAGGATTGAACCGGCCGTGGGGTCGGGCCCCCACCGAAGCACCCCGGTGGGAGGCCGGCTGGCGGGCTTCGTCAGCGTGTGGGAGTCCATCTCCACCGACCGTTGGGTGCTGGACGCCCTGGCCCGGGGCCACGCGCTCGAGTTTCAAAGAAGGTGCCCGCGCGTCCCCCCCGTGGCCAGGAAAGAACTTCACGCCCCTCAACTTCTCCTGGAGGTAAAGGCGATGCTCAGGAAGGGCGCCATCGAACTCGTCCCAAAGGGGCTTCGGGGCTCCGGAGTCTACTCGAGATACTTCCTCGTGAAGAAGAAGACGGGAGGATGGCGCCCCATCCTAGACCTGCGACGTCTGAACAAGTTCATCAAGGCGCAGAAGTTCCGGATGGTCACCCTCCAGCACGTCCTGGGTCAGCTGGAGGAAGGAGACTTCCTATCGTCGTTGGATTTGGAGGATGCCTACTTCCACATTCCCATCCTAAAGGGGCACCGGAAATTCCTCAGGTTCGTGGTCCAAGGGCGTCATTACCAGTTCAAAGCCCTTCCCTTCGGACTACGGTCGGCACCCAGGGTATTCACCAAGTGCCTCGCACCGGTGGCGGCGCAGCTGCGCCGCGAGGGGATTCACGTCTACCCCTACCTGGACGACTGGCTCATCCGCGCCAAGACGAAGGAGCTCGCCGTGGTCCACACGGCAAGGACCGTCCAACTCCTCACGGACCTGGGTTTCTCCGTGAACTACGCCAAATCCCACCTGGTGCCCGCGCAAGTCGCACTGTTTCTGGGAGCGAGGCTCGACACAGTGTCCCTTCTGGCCTCCCCGTCGGAGGAGAGGACCAGGACCATCTTGGGCAAGGTGCAACGGATGTTGGTGGCCGACGCGGCCAAAGTGAGGTCCATCAAGTCCCTCCTCGGGATGATGTCTTCCTGCATCTACCTCATTCCCATGTGCAGGCTCCGGATGCGCCCGTTGCAAGAATTCCTGGATGCGCGCTGGATCCAGACGACGGGCAGCTTCGAGGAAAGGATCAAGCTCGACGAGAGCTTCCGACGAGCGATACGGTGGTGGGGCACCCGCGCGCATCTGACGGCGGGCATGGACTTCCAGGCCCCAGCCCACCGGGAGACTGTGACCACGGATGCCTCCCTGGAAGGGTGGGGAGCGCACACCGAAAATCTGCACGCAAGGGGACTCTGGCTCCCGAAGGAGAAGTCCCTGCATATCAACGTCCTGGAGCTCCGTGCAGTGTTTTGGGCCCTCAGGTCCTTCCTTCCGTCCCTCAAGGGCAAGGTGGTGAGGATCTTCACAGACAACACCACCACCATGTTTTACATCAGGAAACAGGGCGGAACCAGGTCCCCAGCGCTGTCCAAGGAGGCGCAGGACATGTGGCATTGGGCCGTCGCCCAAGGGATTTTTCTGGTGCCGTTTCATCTGGCAGGGATAAAAAACACCATCGCCGACTCACTCAGCAGGGAGCTGCGCTCGTGCCACGAGTGGGAACTACGGCAGGATCTGGTGGATCGCCTCTTCCGACGGTGGGGCACACCCCAGATCGACCTGTTCGCGACGGCGACGAACACCAAGTGCCGGAGGTTCGCCAGCAGGTTTCCCCAGACGAGGAGCATGGGCGATGCTTTCTCGTTCCCCTGGGAGGGCCTGTTCCTCTACGCGTTCCCTCCTTTGCCTCTGCTAATCCGGCTCATCAACCAGCTCAAGAGGTCACGGTGCAGGATGATCCTCGTCGCACCTGCGTGGCCGAGGCAGATATGGTTCCCGGACTTGCTGGACTTGTCAGCGTCCTCGCCGATCAAGCTGCCGGCGGACGCGGATCTACTCTCCAGGGAAGGAGGCGCCATCCTCCACCACGACCCGAAGTCGCTGAACTTGCAGGCCTGGCTCCTGCAGCGCTAGAGTTTGGAGGATACGACATACCGGCCGATTGCAGAGAGGTTCTTGCAAAGGCCAGGGCGTCCTCGACTCTTAAATGCTACGGACACAAATGGAAGAGGTTCTCTGTCTGGTGCCGCGCACAGAAGATTAACCCTCTACGGATTACGGCTCCCCAAGTACTGCCGTACCTGCTGACGCTGGCCAAAGCTGGTCTGGCACACGCGTCCATCAAGATTCATCTTGCTGCGATCTCCCGATACACCAGAACCACGGGGCGGACGTCCTTGTGGTCTCATCGTCTGGTGAAAGAGTTCATGAAGGGACTGTTCAGATCGTTCCCGCCGGTGAAGGCTCCGGCCCCGGCGTGGGAGCTCAACGTGGTGCTGACCAAGCTCATGGGACCTCCGTTCGAGCCTCTGCACTCGGCCCCGTTGAAGTTTCTATCGTGGAAAACAGCTTTTCTTGTGGCCATCACCTCCGCACGACGAGTGGGAGAGATCCAGGCCCTTTCCTGCAAGGCCCCGTACTTGACTTTCCACGACACGAGGGTAGTGCTCAGGACGCACCCCTCCTTCATGCCCAAGGTACCGTCGGACTTCCATCTCAACGAACCCTTGGTGTTACCTGTGTTCTTCCCGTCGCCTTCGTCGCCGGCTGAGAGGACTTTGCACTCGCTGGATGTAGCTAGAGCGCTGAAGTTCTACGTGGACCGCACGAAGGGTTTTCGGAAGACGTCACAACTCTTTGTGAACTTTGGACCTGTCAATCAGGGGAAGGCTCTCTCGAAGGCTTCCATCTCCAGATGGCTCTCCGGCTGTATCATGTGCTGTCACCGGTTGGCAAACCGACCGCTGCCTGGCCGTCCGAGAGCCCATTCCACCAGAGCGATCGCAGCTACCACGGCGTTCCTATCTGGTGTGCCCCTGCTGGACATATGCAGGGCTGCTACGTTGAGGTCGACGCACACCTTCACGAAATTCTACTGCGTCGACCGGGATTCCAGGGAGGAGTCCAGGGTCGGCCAAGCAGTGCTGCGCAACCTGTTCGCCTGAGGTGAGCCTGGTGAGGAGGTAAGATGCTTAATGTTGAGTTGATGTGATGCTTAATGTTGAGCCTTTGCCACCTCCCGTGGTTGTGCATGTGTGTACTGCTATGTATTCTTTATTCATGAGCATGTGAATCCATGCCAGACCCCATGCTGGAGAAGGAACAAGTTACTTACCTGTAACTGTTGTTCTCCAGCATGGGTCTGGCATGGATTCACATGCGAACCCTCCCGCCTACCCCTCTGCTGCTCTTCACTTGGTCATACTGCCACTTCACGTGCTTCCAAATCTGAAGATGGCTGCCAGAGGCGGTGCTTAGGTAGAGGGCAGTCATTGGCTGTGGTCAGTATGACGCAGAGACCAGTGATTGGTTATTACTACGAAA
Organism: Ambystoma mexicanum; assembly: GCF_040938575.1. Lineage (NCBI taxonomy): Eukaryota > Metazoa > Chordata > Amphibia > Caudata > Ambystomatidae > Ambystoma > Ambystoma mexicanum. The sequence goes on from NC_090921.1 coordinate 704,538,429, forward strand.
GACAGATCAGAAACGAAACTGATACTGGTTTTTTCTTTACCGAGGATTCCCAGCCTGACGACGGGGAATATTCATGAGCATGTGAATCCATGCCAGACCCATGCTGGAGAACAACAGTTACAGGTAAGTAACTTGTTCCTTCTCCAGCATGGGGTCTGGCATGGATTCACATGCTCATGAATATTCCCCGTCGTCAGGCTGGGAATCCTCGGTAAAGAAACAATCAGTTTCATTCCTGAACTGTCTTTCTACTAAAAACCAATCACTGGTGTCTGGGTCATACTGCCCCAGCCAATGACTGCCCTCTACCTAAGCCCCTCCTCTGGCAGCATCTTCAGATTTTTACCGCACGTTCAAGTGTTGGGAGTCCTCGTGCTCGTCGACACCGGGTTTCGACAGATCGGCAACAGCGTTTGCCTTCGCCGACGCAGCTGGCTCAAGGCAATCGACTTCCGTCGGGACGTTCAGACCAGGGTACTGGACATGCCCTTCGACGGGAACAACCTGTTCGGCAAGGCAGTGGACGAGTCACTGCAGGCCATCAAGGCGAACACCGAGACGGCCCAGGCCTTGGGTTCTCTCCATCGACGGCCGTCCTTTCGGACCCCCGGAGGCAAGTTTCAAGGTGCCTCCAAATGATTTGGTAGCGGTTCCTCGTCTTACTGCCAAGCGGCCCGCTCATCGTCGCAGGAGGCCTACAGAGGCCGCAACAAGGCTGTAGGGCATAGTCGTTGTCGCCAAGGCGGCAAGGCCTCGGCAAAGCAAGATTGAACCGGCGGTGATGTCGGACCCCCACCCAAGCACCCCAGTGGGAGGCTGACTGGCGAAATTGGTCAAAGTGTGGGAGTCCATCGCCACTGACAGTTGGGTGCTGGACGCGGTGGCCCACGGGCACACTCTGGAATTCCAAAGAAAGTGTCCCCGTGGCCAGGAAGGAAAACCACGTGCCACAGCTACTTCTAGAGGTATGAGCAATGCTAAAAAAGGGCGCGATAGAACTCGTCCCGAAGAGGCTCCGGGGCTCTGGAGAATACTCGCGGTACTTCCTCATTGGAAAGAAGACGGCGGTTGGCGACCCATCCTGGACCTTTGTCGTCTAAACAAATACATCAAGTCCCAGAAATTCCGGATGGTCACCCTTCAGCAGCTGGCGGAGGGTGACTTCCTATCGTCGCTGGACTTGGAGGATGCCTACTTCAGATCCCCACACACAAAGGACATCGAAAGTTCCGGCGATTTGTGGTCCAAGGGCGACCCTACCAGTTCAAGGCCCTACCCTTCGGTTTGAAGTCAGTGCCGAGGGTTTTCACCAAGTGTCTGGCACCGGTGGCGGTGCGGCTGCGCCTGCAGGGGATCCATGTATACCCCTACCTTGACGATTGCCTCATCCGAGCAAAGTCAAGGGAACTCGCCGTCGATCACACAGTGAAGACCGTCAAACTGCTCACGGATCTGGGATTCTCGATCAACTTCGCGAAATCCCACTTGATACCGTCGCAAGACGCCCTGTTCCTGGGAGCCAGACTCGACACAGTAGCGCGATTGGCTTCACCATCGGAGGAAAGGACGAAGGCCATCCTGGGCAAGGTACAACGGCTGTTGACCATGGAGACGGCCAGGGTGAGGTCCATCAAGTCCCTACTCGGCATGATGTCATCGTGCATCTACTTCTTGCGCCTATGCAGGTTGTGGATGCGGCCACTGCAGGAGTTCCTCGACGCCCGTTGGATGCAGGCAGCGGGCAGCTCCGAAGACAAGATCTCCCTCAAGGAGACGTTCCGCCAAGCTATCCGGTGGTGGGGCATCCGCACGCATCTAGCGGCGGGTATGGACTTCCAGACCCCAGCACACCGAGAAAATGATGACGGACGCCTCCCTGGAAGGATGGGGGGCACACACCAGAGATCTCCATGCAAGAGGCCTTTGGCTCCCGGAGGAGAGGTCACTAAACCTCAACGTCCTGGAGCTCTGAGCCGTGTTCTGGGCCCTCAGGTCGTTCCCCCTGTCCCTCAAGGGCAAGGTGGTGAGGGTCTTGACCGACAACACCACCACGATGTTCTACATCAGGAAGCAAGGGGGCACCAGATCCCCAGCCCTATCCAAGGAAGCGCAGGATCCGTGGCACTGGGCTGTTGCCCATGGGATGTTCCTGGTACCCTTCCATCTGGCAGGAATGGAGAACACCATCGCCGATTCACTCTGCAGGGAGCTGCACTCTTGCCACAAGTGGGAGCTTCGGCAGGATCAAGTGGATCGCCTGTTCTGAGGATGGGGCAATCCCCAGATCAATCTATTTGTGACGTCGACGAACATCAAGTGCCCGAGGTTTGCCAGCAGGTTTCCCCAGCATATGAGTATGGGCGACGCATTCTCATTCCCCTGGGACGGTCTTTTCCTGTATGCGTTCCCGCCGTTGCTCCTGCGACTCAACGGTCAACTCAGATGGTCCTGGTGCAGGCTGATCCTCGTCGCACCTGCGTGGCCGAGGCAGATCTGGTTCCCGGACCTTCTAGACATGTCAGCATCCCCCCCCAGTCAAACTGCCAACGGACTCGGATCTTCTCGCCAGGGAAGGAGGCACCATCCTCCATCACGACCCAGGATCGCTGAACCTACAGGCCTGGCTCCTGCAGCACTAGAGTTCGGAGGATACGATATCCTGGTGGACTGCAAGGAGGTGCTTGCAAAGGCCAGGGCGTCCTCGACTCTAAAGTGCTGTGGACACAAATGGAAGAGGTTCTCTGTCTGGTGCCGTGCACAGAAGATCAACCGTCTATGGATTACGGCCCCTCAAGTGCTGCCGTACCTGCTGTCGCTGGCCAAGGCGTGGCTGGCACATGCCTCCCTCAAAATCCATCTGGCGGAGATCTCCCGCTACACCAGAACTCTGGTGCGGTCGTCTCTGTAGTCTCATTGCCTGGTGAAGGAGTTCATGAAAGGACTGTTCCGATCATTCCCGCCGGTGAAGGCTCCGGTCCCGGCGTGGGAGCTCAACGTGGTGCTGACCAGGCTCATGGGGCCGCCATTGAAGCCTCTGCATTCGGCACTGTTGAAGTGCCTGTCGTGGAAGACAGCGTTTCTTGTGGCCATCACCTCCGCATGACGAGTTGGAGAGATCCAAGCCCTCTCCCGTAAACCTCCATATCTGACATTCCACGAGACAAGGGTAGTGCTGAGGACGCACCCCTCCTTCATGCCCAAGGTGCCATCAGACTTCCATCTCAACAAGCCCTTGGTGTTACGTGTTTTCTTCCCGTCGCCGGCTGAGAGGACTTTGCACTCGCTGGCTGTGGCTAGAGCGCTGAAGTTCTACATGGACCGCAAGAAGTCTCTTTGGAAGACATCACAGCTGTTTGTGAACTTTGGACCTGTGCTTAATGTTGAGTTGTTGAAATGCTTAATGTTGAGCCTTGCCACCTCCTGTGGTTCTGCATGTTTTCACTGCTATGTATTCTTGTATTCATGAGCATGTAAATCCATGCCAGACCCCATGCTGGAGAAGGAACAAGTTACTTACCTGTAACTGTTGTTCTCCAGCATGGGTCTGACATGGATTCACATGCGAACCCTCCCTCTGACTCCTCTGCGGCTCTTCTCTTGGTGCTACTGCCACTTTACGTACTACCAAATCTGTAGATGGCTGCCAGAGGAGGGGCTTAGGTAGAGGGCAGTCATTGGCTGGGGGCAGTATGACCGAGAGACCAGTGATTGGTTATTAATAGTAAAACATTTCAGAAACGAAACTGAAACAGATTTTTTCTTTACCAAGGATTCCCAGCCTGACGACGGGGAATATTCATGAGCATGTGAATCCATGCCAGACCCATGCTGGAGAACAACAGTTACAGGTAAGTAACTTGTTCCACACACAGTACCAAGGGGGTCTGGACCCGTATGCTAAGGGCTCCTCTGGGCCCGTACCTATATAGCCTGTACCTGCCGTTAAGTTTTGACCCAGAAATCAGAAGCATACTGATTAATCCCGATCGGACTAGACTAAGGAAGAGAGGATGCACAACAGTGGGAGAACTCTAGGAGGGAGGGCAACTATTACCATTTCAGAATTGGTGCCAACAATACGGTATGCCATAAGGAGCCTTTTTAAGCTACTCTCGAATAGTCAAAAGAATGGCGGCCCTGTGGAAAGACACCCCTGATGAGCTGGAAAAACACCCTCTAATGCACCAGGTGCTAGGCATCGCCAGTAGCCGAGGTCTGATATCACACCTTTATCAACAGATAAAAGGACGAAGGAAGCTCCCGAAGTTACCAGTGAAAGCAAAATGAGAGCAAGATGTAGGAAGAGAGATACCAGACGGGCTTTGGGTTACAATATGGGAACAGACACATAAGGTGTCAAGGAACGCCAGATTTAGACTCATCCACTATAACTTTATTCACATGGTGTACATGACCCCATCCAGACTTCACACGATGAGTTCACAGCAACCACACACCTGTCCAAGATGCAAGGGACCTATGGCGGGTTTTTGGCATATGACTTGGGAATGTCCGATAATCCAAACTTTTTGGGAAGAAGTTGTATATAAGAGTAACACTTGGACTGGCCGTGGTTATCCATGTACACCCGAAATATGTCTATGGGTTATACAGGGGTACACATACGAAAGCCTGGAGAAAAAGGGTGGCCTTTCTTCTTATATTAGCCAAACGCAGAATTGTGATCTCTTGGAAACATCCGAAGGGCCCATCCATTCAATTTTGGTTGAAGGATGTATACCGCTCTGGGAAGGCAGAGATGAAATTGCTTAGGGATCAATCTACGGCAGACACAGAGGTGAACAGAAGTATGGATTGGGGACAAATGTTAAATGATATGATGGCCTCTGCCGACCTGCTTCCTCCTTGAAGTGAGAAACGCCAGGATCAAAAAATAGTAAGATACAAACTGTCATCCACTGAGACCCACATTAGATGCTGTGTCAATGATCTGCACCAATGGCGCCAAAAGGAAGGTACACACCTGTGAAGTAAACTGGTGGCAAAACCACCAATCCCAAACTCTGACCTCTTAAGTTTGATACACCCGCACCATGCTCACTGTGTTTACTGTCTAAACCTACGAAGCATGCTATTCAGAAGCTTGTTGGTATGTTGATTTGACGTGAATTCCAAACACATATTGCTGTATGTGTAATGGTTTCAGATGATTCGTAGAAATAATGACATTGTGTGTATGAAATTGAAACGTATACTGTGAGAAGCTGTAACCACAAATTTAAACAAAAAACAATGTTACTCCATTTCCTGTGTTGGCCTTCATCAGGACGGTGCCCGTTGTTTTCCCATTAGTGATAAACCCATTTCAATACGTACCGGATAGAAATCCTCATGTATTTGCTTCATCTGCTAAATTACAAACCTCTTCGTCCATAAATTGTGTGCCGATCAAGGGCTGTTCACATGATTCTTTTGCCTTTAAATTGACATGCAAGACTGCCTGTGGGTATTCTCAATGGTTTGGTGTTTTTTTTATGTAGCAATCAATATTCATGTACGTGATAGTCACTTATCCCGAATGCCAGTAAATTGTTTTGTGCACTTAGCAACTAGTATTCATGCGCATAAGCGGCTGAATCACTTCACCAAACTGCCAGGTACCTCATTTTTATTATGAGCAACAGGAAAGTGACTCCTTGGTCTCGTTAAATCTGGAAGATGCTTATTTGCACATACCCATTCACCATTCCCTCAGCGTATTAACCAATTGCCTAGCTCCAGTTGTGATCACTTGCGAAGAGCAGGTCAGGATGAATCTGGGTGACTGGTCGGTCTGCGCCCCTTCCAGGCTTCACACTCCGGATTCCGTATGTTTGGTACATTTTTGCACAGCACATCCATTTGGTGAAGGCTGAGAAGAGACTGGTCATGAGGGTTCTGTGCTTTAAAACAGCCCATTCGAGGCCACTCCAAAAACACTTGCCTTTTTAGACCTCCTTGGAACTTCCTGGAACGTCTGAGTTTGTCCCGCCATTGAGGGATTTTATCTCCCTAACACCCCATGGAATATGTCTCTGCTTGGTCTCGTCTAATCCTTTCTATCAGAGGGATTCAACTTCATCGGGGGGAATTGAATCTCCCCAAGCAACCCATATGCATGTCCCTGTGCCGTGTCCCGTCAGTCGTCTCCCCATGCCCTGCCCTAAGCAAACGTCCCCCATATCCAGGCTGCCCGGTCACACGCCTGCTTTTCCGTGACTTCCTGCTTACAGCTGTTGCAGGCCCACGCCTCATTAGGCCGCATGAAATCTTCTCCTGGCAGCGTTTACAAGATGGTCTCTATAAAAGGCAGCCCAGGAACCAAGGTCTTTAGACTGTATTACATCCTTCGAGGAATTTGTTACATAACAGAGCAGTCAGGCTTCAGTCTTGGGTAAGTCAGGGAGGTACTATGTACCCCATAGTACATAGACTGCCTGAACCGAGGCCGAGAGTTCACTGGTTCCTCTTCTAATGAAGACATTGCTCTCTACAGTTTTCTTTATTTGCCGTGCGTGCAATCTTCCAGTCTTTTAGCATCCCTCAGTTCCTCAAATGACAACCATCTTCAGTCCATATAATTCCTATGCAATACATGCCCCCACGCCCTCCAAGTAACAGTGCAGCGTTTTCCAAACAATATGCGAGCATGCGCACTTCGGGGGTAGCATCATACACCCCAATGCCATCAGCAGTTTCCAATCAAAACGAGATTGATTGGTGCCTGGTTGTTTAACCTGAGGTGAGGGAAGTGATTGGAGTGGAATGGACTCTTGGTGTGCAAACATAATCAAGGTGTCTAGATTGAAGTTCCTGCGAGACCAAGATCGTGCACCCCGCATACTATTGTGCAGATAAAAATGATATGGTATGCACTTGATAAAGTAGAGTCTCTCACAGGTCCTCTTGCTGTTGCAGCAATAGATTTTCACAAAGGCCTTTGATACAGTCTACTGGGATTCTTTTGTGGGTGATATCGGATACCATGCATTTAGGGGTTAAGTTTTTACAGTGGGTCAAATTGACATGCGTTAATGGGGTGAACTCGCAGACCTTCCCCCTTGAATGATGGATGCATCAAGTGTTCCTCCTCTTGCCAATTCTCTTTGTGCTCCTCATAGACCCCTTGGCAGAGTAGCTGAGGAAGTATCCCTTGCTGGAGGGTTTCCAGTGGCCCTCATGCCAAGAGGATAGTGTTTCCCTCTATGCAGTTGATCTCCTTTTGTGCCTGATGGATCAACGGAGTTCCTGTTCCATGGTTGTCGTGATCCTGCAAATCATAGTGGGTTACAGGTAAGTTGGGGTCAATCCATCCTGTTCCCAATACAAGGCGGAATGGGAGCGATCCTCCAAGTCTGCCCATTTCAGGTAGTTTCCTATTTTTCCTATATCTGGGTATACAGGTATGCCACAATCTTTCTCTGCATGGGCGAGCTGTCTTATTTAAAATTATGACACTCCCAAGGTACCTTTTATGTTTTACAAAACACCCCTGTCCCTAAAGGAGCCTTCCTGAGTATTGAACAGGACTGGAAGAGACTTCTGTGACATCAATCCCAACCCAGGATCGCTCCTGATACTCTATGCTTCGGTCTGGAAGGGCAGCATAGGAGTCTGATGTAAAAAAACAACTTTTGGGCCTCTTAACTGGCCGTGGCCTATGCGTGGTTGCACAGTGATAGCTCCCTTCCCCATATTACTATTGAGTGGCCTTGGCTCATCAACGTTAACCCTCTACAAATACTGTATTGCTGTTGCAATAGCTGGCAACGCAACAGGTCACCTGCACACGCAGGCTGGTCAACCAACTGCTGGGCTGGTGGGGAGTGTTGTTTCAGAAGTATCACCTATATGATCCTCTCATCAAATCCAAGGCCAGTCCCTACTAATGATTATTGTACTGGTCGCTTGTTTTTTTTTTTGAATTTTGTGTTTTGTTATTTCTTTTTCTGTTCTAAAAATTAAATAAAAAAGAAATGCAAAATAAAAACATTTAAAGGAGGACAAGACATTCAGGTCAATCTGGTCAGCATGTGCTGCTCATCGGTCAACGTTCTGGTGGGCTGTGAGGGCTAAAAGTATTCATGCTTCAAGGTTTGTATTTTTCAGGATGAATGTAATTGTAAAATGTTTCTCTGCTCCACTTAACTTTACAAACCTGAAAATTGTACAATACATGGAGTTTTTGTGAAGTAAAGTAAGATATGTATGGAAAAAAAGGCTTTACCTTTACGAGGGGATGGGCTGACACAAACCTGCAATTAGTACAATACACATAAAATAAATTACACATAATGCACTGTAAAAATATCTTCTATTCATGTATCTCTTGGGAAGCCTGTGTGTTTAAAACTGAGCATGTGCACAGACATCGTTGCCCAAACACGCAGCTAAGATTATTTGCTTGTAAAGGAAACATTATCTCCAGATGGGCGTCATAGGAGTAACTGATATTGCATCTATTTTGTCCTCGTATACACTCCCCGAGTCTGTTTGCATCTGTCTGTATGCTACAATGTTCCAACCATTTTAATGTTAGTGTGATTGCTAGGTAAAGTATGCAACTGTCTAATCACATGTATATTTTTTAATTATAAAAGATTTGTGGTCATTTTTATTGTCCCCAAAAGCTGTTTGTCTTTATACAAAGTAGGCTGCAACCCTCACTAGTGCTATTTGTCCCCTTCCCTTTCTCAGCAGGATATTCTGAAAGAGTTCAATAGAGTACCATGCTGTGCATATTGGAATGATAGCCTTGGATCAAAAAATTATTCCTATTATACTCTTACGTCCTGTCCCCTTTCCTTCATAGTGATGGGGGGTCCGTTCCACGGAACCTTGGACTTTTGCACTGCACAACTTTAAATTTGATGCACGTACGGGCGTGCCAGCCCATGAAGACTCCTCGCACCGGCTTCTTCCCATCAGTCCTTTTACCACTCGATACACCGCTGTAAACTTTTTTCTTTTTTTTACTTCAGCTTCTCGTAAAAGATATTTTTTCTGATTTATTTGCACTGTTACACCTCCTGTTTCACCACCACACTCTTGTGATAACAGGATTTGCCTCTGGCCTTAACTGCATCAGGAAATTCCCAGCCTCAGACAAGCACACTTTTTGAGTTGCTTGTGCCCCGTCCACGTTTGGAACACTTTCCCCTTGTGTTTGGTGCATGGCTCTCAAGCACTTCATCAGTGACTTTGTCGATAGAAGAATCCTTTTGGTGCTTTCTCACTGCCTTCAGTGTAAAGGTTCGTCAGAGCCCAACACCGGAAGGCTTACCGCTCTGCAGCGGTAAACTATTTTCTCATAGGTACCCAGAACAAGTGTCTCCTCCAAATGTGGGAGTGGTTTTCCAGATCCTCCCAGACCCAACGGGGGTGGCCCTGGGGCTGGGATGACTGATAATGGCGCGATAGCTGAGGGATCTAAAGAGTCTTCTGAGAGGTTCTTTCAATCCTCTAAGACCCACCCTGGGTAGCTCGAGGCCAGAACGGCTAAATCTGACTCTAGGGCCAAGGGTTCTTCGCAGCCTAGTACCGGATTGGGTTCTGAGTTGGCAGGAGTCACCAGTGAGACTTCCTCGCTGATGGTACTTCGGTATCTCCCGGACCTACGCTCAAGGCCTTCATCAGCCCTACTACCAGGATCCATCCCGAGGTTCTCTTGGGACCCAAGTCCAGGGGCTTTAAGTTGTTAGACAAAAGCCTTTGTGTACATAAATCTAAAGACCACAGTATTCTCTAAAAGCCGATCAAAAAACAATATTAAAATGGCCAACCAGACAAAGATGGCGCACAAGGAGTGCACCAGTACGCCAAAGGAGCATGTATGCACAGCACAGTATGTCAGAGAAGCATGTGTGCACAATTCTCAAAGTGATGTCTGCCACTGGTCCGGACCCCCACGTTATCGACCCGGGATCGCGTGCCAGTTCTCTGGTGTCTGCTGCCTACAATGCCACAATGCCAATTTGTGCCACCAAACGACTCACTGTCGTTATCATCTGCAGTGTCAGATTTTGTTATGCTCACCTGGTCTTTTCCAGGACGTTTGGGCACGGTTGCCGCCCTCCCTGGAAGTGGATCACCCCGATCAGGCTTCTTCCCCTGCAAATATGCTGTGGGCTGCGACAGTTGGTGACACCGCTCCTGCGTGGATATGAGAGAACGTGAGAATGCTGCTATGTGACTGTTCTCTCTCGAACCCTTCTTCCCAAAGTGTGGTGAGCATGCGCTGACCCATATAGGCTTACCTATTGATTAATGATGATGAGCTCTCAGTCCTGCTTCTCACTGCAGGGCCGCTTCTTGATGGGACCGAGTTCCTTCACTGGCCCATTGTATGTGGCAGCCCAGACCAGCTGTGGCTAGCCACTCCTTATGGTAAGTCTCTTTTCAGTTCTATTGTCTCTTCTCGCGGTTGATATGTTTGTATTCTTAATGTCTTTCTTCTGATTTCTTATTATAGGTGGAATTGTGGCCCAGCTGCGGTCTTGGACACGAGGCGAAGCCGGATGGAAGAGGGGAGGTTCCGCAATGGTCCGACAACAGGTAAGTGGTGGTTTAAGGTTAATTGCAAGGTTCGATGATTGATTTATTTATAGAGCGCCTTACACCAAGGCGCTGTACAATGGAACAACAAACTACAGAGTAACAACAACAAATAACATTGGGAGAAATAAATTACATCTTGAATCATTCAACAAAACAGTGCAAAGAGCAATTAACTGGGGGGGGGAGTGGAGTGGGAATAGGAGTGGTGAGGGGGGCAGGAAAAGGATTGGACAAGTGTAAATGGAAGGGAGAGAGAGTGTAAAAGGAGAGGGGAGAGAGGAATTAGATGAGGGAAAAAAAAGGGGGAGTAGAGAGGGCAGCGGGGTTCTTTCAAGGTGGAGAATGGAGGAGGAGGGATTTAAGGGAAGTGCGAAATGAGGTGAGGGTCGTGGAAGAGCAGATTGAGCGGGCGAGTGAGTTCCAGTGCAGAGGAGCAAAGAGTTGGAAGGATCGGAACCGGGAGGAAGCGCAGGGTGAAGGAGTCAGCGGAACGAAGAGAGCGAGAGGGGGAGTAAAAGGAGAGAAGGGAGGAGAGATAAGGAGGAGCAAGACCATGGAAGGATTTGAAAACAAGGCAGAGAAAGCAGAATTTTAGCTGTAAGTGGAAAGGTAGCCAGCGAAGGTGAGCGAGGAGGAGATGGAGTCACGGGAGGTAAAGAGACAAAGGGTGCGAACAGCAGAGTGGTATATGGATTTAAGAGGGGCAAGCTGAGATGCGGGAAGTGCGAAGATTAGAGAGGAGCAGTAGAAGAGGCGGGAAAAGATGAGAGGAAATAGTTTGGTGGCGTGGAATGTGAGGGAGGGACGGATTTTGCGAATATTGTAGAGGTGGTATCGGCAGGAGGTGAGTGAAATGTGTTGTGAGAAGGTGAGAGAGGAGTCAAATAGAACACCTAGATTACGAGCATGGGTGGAGATGAGGAGATTGGAGGGAGGAAAGTGGATGAAAGGGGGAGGTGAGGGAGGGGGAAGAGTATTAGAGGGGAAGAATAGGACTTTGGTTTTATCGGTGTTAAGAGAGAGAAAGCTGGAGGACATCCAGTTCTTGATGGCTGTGAGACAAGAGGAGAGTTTAAGGTGGAGGTAAGGTGTGAAGGAGGAGAAAGAGAGAAAGAGTTGAGTATCGTCCGCATAGAAATGATGGGAGATGCCAAAGGAGGAGATAACGGGGGCAATGAGGGAGGTGTAAAGAGAGAAGAGGAAATGACCAAGTACAGAGCCTTGAGGAACACCATAAATAAGAGGGAAGGAAGGAGAGGTCTGGCCTCCCCATGAAACATCAAAGGAACGGGAGTAAAGGTAAGAAGATAGCAATTTTAGAACAGGGCCTTTGAACCCTAAGGAGGAGAGAGTGTGGAGCAGGAGTGGGTGATCGACAGTGTCAAAAGCTGCAGAGAGATCAAGGAGAATAAGGATAGAGGATTGCTTGGCATGCCGAGCAGAGAGGAGCGAGTTGAGGATAGAGGTGAGAGCGGTTTCAGTGGAGTGTTTGGGACGGAAGCCAGATTGGAAGGGAGGAAGGAGAGAGGAAGTAGAGACAAAGGAAGAGAATTGAGAGTAGGCAAGGCGCTCAAGGAGTTTAGAAAGGAAAGGCAGAAGAGAGATAGGTCTATAGTTAGCAGTGAGAAGTGGATCAGCAGAGGGTTTCTTTAGAATAGGAATAATCGTTGCATGTTTGAAAGTGGAGGGGAAAGGTAGATGAGGAGAGGCAGGAGTTGAAAAAAGTGGTAAGGTAAGGGATAAGAAGAGGGTAGATCTTGGGGATGAGAACGGAGGGGAGAGGGTCAGAGGGGGCGGACGTGGGGTGGGCTTTGGATAGAAGGGAGGAGACATCAGAAGGGGAAACAGATGAGAAGACCGACATAATGGAAGAGGGCGGAGAGGGGGGAAGAGGAGAGGGGGAGTTAATTTTTTGGCAGTGTGAGATGATTTTGGAGGAAAAGAAGTTGGCAAAGTGAGAGGGAGAAAGTGTGAAACTGGATAAGGATCAGGAGTAGGAGGAGAGAGAAGGCGGGGAAGAATTTGAAAAATCTGACGAGGACTTGGCCGTTGCAAGACAAGAGTTGTAAAGTGTGTGGTAAGAGAAGTAAGAAGTTTGATTAGAAAGCAAGGTTGTTTTGAGCCAGAGTCTCTCTAATCTCCTGAGAAGGCGCCGCATAGAACGGAGATGGGAGGTAAACCAGGGTTGAGAAGGTTTCCGAGTAGGGCGAAAGAGAGAAAGGGGGTAAAGTTGATCAAGGGCAGTGGAGAAAGAAGATGAAAGGGAAGAGAGAGCATCATCGTCAGAGAGTAATGCAAAGTCTTGGTGAGATGGAAGAGAAGAAGAGCAAGTGTCATAGAAGAGGGCAGCGTCAAAGTCACGCAGGTCACGACGTGAGAAGATTTGAGGGGAGTGATTCGTATTAGTGGAGGGTGAGAGAGGAGAAAGGGAGAATGAGAGTAAGGCATGGTCTGAGAGATGAACAGGAAGAGAAGAGACAGGGGAAGAGGGATAGGAGGAGTTGAAGATGAGGTCAAGAGTGGAACCAGAGGAGTGAGTAGGGGGTGAAGGAAGGGTGGAGAGGAGGTAGGAATAAAGGATGAAGAGGAGGGGAGAAGATTTAGGGGGAGAAGGAAGATGGATATTAAAGTCATCAAGTCCAATTAGAGGAGAGGGGGGAGAAATAAGTGAGAGGAGGTGATCCAGGTCTTCAAAGAAGAGAGAGGGCCAGGGGGCCGATAGATGACCAGGAAGGAAATGGGATGGGGAGAGGAGAAGGACTTGTAAAGGAATTCAAAGGTAGGGAAAGAGGGGAGAGTTGGAGATGAAGAGGAGGAGATGTATTTGGGGTGGTACAGGAGATCGACGCCTCCACCACGGCCAGAGGTGCGGAGGGTATGGATGAAAGAGGAAGAAGAGGTTGTTAAGGAAGCGAGGACAGAGGTGTTATGAGGGGGAATCCAGGTTTCAGTTAGGCAGAGGAAATGAAGGTTAAGGCGAAGGAATAGATCAAGGGTAGCAGCGGTTTTGTTACAGATGGATCTGGCGTTCCAGAGAGCAGTGTTCATGAGGGCAGAGTGGCTGGCAGTGGGGGGGTAAAGAATGTTAGGGCGGTGAGAGAAGGAAGGAGGGTGGCTGGGGGAGTGTGGGAGAGGATAGTGAAGAGGACTAGGCATAAGGAGGAAAGAGGAGAGTAGAAGGGAGAGGAGGAGGTGGAAGGGTGGGAGAGGGGGGGGGGAAGTGAGGTGGAAGGGAGATATAGAGGATCGCATACCAAGGACTTGGAGAAGGACAGGTAGAGAGGAGCAGTAATTGTAAGAATTGGGAAAGTAGGTGGTAGAGACCAGTGTGATCGATGTATAAAGGGGGAGGCAGTGGGCAATGTGGAATCAAGTGTGGGAAGAGATGGCAGGTAGAAACAATAGGGTCAGAGTGAGCAGGCACTCGGACTTCAAGTTGGAGGAGTCCAGGTGAGGATGGCGTCGAAGGTGGACTCGAGTCGGTGGTGAGAGAAAGCCGGAAGGAACCAAGAGAGTCAGAGGGGGCAGGTTCTCGAGACTGCAGATGGAGGAGTCCAGGTGCTTGAGGCAGGAAAATGAGGTGGCAATTTTGGATTGTTGCAAGGTGGTCACAGGTCCAATGCTGAGGGATGACCGGCAGGAACCAATAGGGTAAGAGGGAGTAGGCACTCGAGGTAGTGGTTGCAGGAGATCAGGTGCCTGAGGCAAGAAGTGAGTAGCAATGTTGGGCTGCTGCACCTGGGTGTGAGCAATCGGGCTCAGGTTGGCCGGACTGCTGTAGATGGTACCAATTTTGGACTGTTACAAGGTGGTCACTTGCAGAGAGTTAGCTGGCAGGGGCCAATAGAGTCGGGGGAGTAGGTACTCAAAGTGATGGGTGGAGACCACCAGGTGCCTGAGACAAGAAAGTGAGTAGCAGTTTTGGGCTGCTGCACCTGGGCGTGAGCAAACGGGCACAGGTTAGCCGGACCGCTGTAGGTGGTACCAGGGTAGAATGGAGAAAGCTACCACAACGCAGGGGCTGTAAGTTCACTTGTTGACAAGGTTGCTGAGGAGGAAGGAAAAGCAATGGAGAAGCAGCATACAGATCACAGCCAGTGCCAGGTGAACCGAGGTCTGTGGAAGCAGAGTTGGAGCTGGAGAATGGGGCAGGCTGGATCCAATCTTGCGTGAGGAGGAGTGGGAGAGGCGGGGAAGATAAGGATGGTGGGACTCTGGTCACTGTGATCCCTCACGGACTTGGAGAGCCAGTGGAGCGGTGGAATGATCAGGGGCAGGTATGGAGGAACATGAAGCCAACTTGTCCCCGTCGGGACACAGGATGTGGAAACTAAATGGAGGCTCAGAAGGCTGCAGTAGTGGATTAAAGATGTTGACACTTCAGGCAGCGGCAGACACAACAAGAAACCAAAAGCCCCAGTCTGGGGGGAGCACAAAGGGAACAGAGCCCGCACTGGGGAAGGAGGAAGTCAGACTCGCTCTAGGATGGAGGGGGGGGCAGGGGAACATCAAGATGGCGGCACCTCAGACCACGGCTAGCCCGCCGGAGCTCAGGTAGCCGAAGGAGGAGCGGAGTACCATAGAGCTGCTGAGGGGAAACAAAGAGCCACCCTGTTTTTCGCCCGGGTATAGGAAGGGCAAGAGGCAAGTAGAGGACTCAGGAGGTCCTGAAGCTGGTTCCAGGTGTGGCTGCAGGCTCACCAGGACTCCGCGTAGTGGAGAAGGGGGCCGTTGAGGAGGCGGGGCACCTCAGAGCCGCAGAGGGGACTCCCAGTGCTGCCCCGTCTCTACCCGGACACGGGAGGTGGAGGTCCCAGGGGGTCCCGATGCCGGATCCAGGCACGGTCACAGGCTCACCAGGACTGGCGAGGAGAAGGAGGGGGCCGACTAGGAGGCGGAGCACCTCAGAGCTGCAGATGGGACACTCAAGGCCGCCCTGTCTCCGCCCGGACACAGGGAGGGCGAGAGACAAATGTAGGCTCCAGGAGGGCCCGATGCTGGGTCCACGAACGGCCGCAGGCACACCAGGACCCCGTGGAATGAAGAGGGGACCGGTGGGTGAGCGGAGTGCCCCAGAGCTGCTGAGGGGCCACAGAGCTGTCCCAATACTGTCCGGACACAGGAAGGGCGGGAGCCAGACAGATGTCTTGAGAGGTTCCAAGCCGGCACAAAGGATGGTCGCAGGCTCGACCGGACCCTGCGTAGTGCAGAAGGGGATCCGGGGGCCGAGTGTAGTGCAGAGGTCTCAAGGAGCAGCAATGCAGGTCCACTGGGATCGCGTGTGAAGAAGAGGCGGCTCTGGACCCCGTGTAGTGAAGAGGGGGCTCAGAGGGCCGTGTGGAGCCCGGCGGTCTAGAGAGTTCCCGAAGCTGGTCCGATGCTGGCTCTGTGGACGGCTGTAGCCGCACCCGGACCCCGAACCATGGAGAAGGGGAACTGGGGCCTGTATAGGGTGTGAGGAGTCCAGTAGAGAGGTCCCCGTGTGGAGGTTCCAGGGGTTGCCACTGGCGTCGGATGTGCAAAGGCAGGAGGGGATGACTGCTGCCTTGGATGTCTGTGAGGCCGAAGGATCCCGTAGGGCCGGCCTGATGACAGAGCGGGAGGAGGCCGTCCCGAGGCTTGAGCCGAAGTCACTCAAGGCGGATCCGATTTGCGCTGGAACTGCAGTCAGAAGAGCCCCAGTAGGTAAGTAACAGGAATGGAGGATGGTAAGGGGTAGAATTGCAGTTTACACTGTTTTAATTTTAGAATGATTCAGCCTGATTGAGGAGACGCAGACTCAGGCAGCCATGCTCATGCGCCCCCTGGTGGTGAAGCAATGGCAGCGCTACCTTAAACTGAATGCCTTTAATGTCTAACCTTGTCTTTCTTATCTCTTGCAGGTGCCTTGTTTGTGAATGAGGTGTGCGTCGTGCTGTGGTGTCAAGGTCAAGATTTCGGCTTTCCTGGGAGCCTGAAGATGGAATGCTGGATGCCAGGTCCGACAAAAGGCGCATGCAGACGAGAACAGATAGGTAAGTATGAAGCTGGAGTCAACAGGCAGGTAAGTATGAAGCTGGAGTCCAAGAGGTGAGTCTGCAGTCAGGTGACGGTGAGCGTTACGCTGCATGCAAGTGTGCAAACGCGTCTCGTTATTCTGCAAAGGCTGAGTGGGCTTATATAGTCGAGGTCCCAGCCACGCCCACTAGCTGTGGCTTACTGGCCATACCCTGCCACTCCTAGATGATGCTGCATGTGCAACACAGCTCCCCAGCAGCTGCGCTCAAAACGAATGCACATGAAAGTTCCTGTGTCCACGAATAAAGCACTGTTGCCAAAATAAACGTCTCTGATTATGTTTGTTCATGAGCCTGGAACCAAAGGTGCCAGGACTGATTCCAGCTGGGCCCCGTGTGCTTCATTGTCCCAAAGGGACGAACAAGAGCCGTGTTACCCCTTGTGCCCATCCCCTGATCGTGCGGGGTCTGTTTTCTAGGGCCAGTGGCCATGACATGATTTATAATTGTTATTTTATAACATGCTTAATACCAACAAGTGGTTTCTAAGCACGGGATCAGGATTCAAACCTGTGTTGCACTGCATTGCCTTGCTTCCAAGACAAACGCGTTACCCCTAAGTTATCCTTCCTCCCAGATGATGCCTCAGACCTCTTCCATCGACCCCTGTCTTGCACAGCTCGACACAACCATACTGCGTTCCATCTACATTGTCATTGACTCAGATGATAGCCACCCAATCTCAGAACAGTCGGACTGTTTTTTTGAACTTTTTCCTACCCTGTTGCGGTCTAGAGCCATGACAAAGTATTTTAAGGGGACTATCAGTTAGATGATACCTCAGCCGCCTGCATCTCCAGTCACCTAGTCTCCTACAGTCACGCTTATGTTGACCAGGACTACAGCAGTGCCAAACCTCTCCAAGGCCATGGCCCCATAGAGCCGCCGGCCATGCCATCGCCGACCCACACTATCGCTGACCCACACTGCCAACTCAACCACTACCTCTCTGAGGCTCGGCTATACATCAAGGAGCCATTCGCTCTGGCAATGGATCCTCCAACACTGGGCAAATATTCACTATCACGCAAAGCAAAGGATGACATTTCTCATCCAGCTAAGGTGTTCAACAACAGAATGCTAGCACTATCAGATTTTCTAGGATTTCCCACCCCTGAAGAGCTGAAGCAGGAGTTAGCTTTTCTCTCTGAAGTCCTGGTCTGCAGATCGCCCGGTAGATGAAGATTGCAGATCCATAAGGATGTCTTGCAAGAGTCTGCAAAAGCCCCATGCTGTGCGAGCCACCAATGGGTAGTTTGAGGTGCACTACAGGTCCCTCGCTTATGAATATTTGTGCCTTACCACTAACCCTCAGACGAGGTAGCTTCTGCATGTCTATGCTAAGCCTTCTACTGCAGGCAGCTACTCCACATTAACCTTGTCGAATAAGGAACGCAAGCTTCTGGATGCTGATGGTCGCAAGGTTTACACCAATGCCTCATTGCACTTCAGGCGGGCCAATGCAGATGTGCTTCTGACCCCTGCTAACGAACGGTTTTGGAGTGAAATTGGCAATTTTCAGCCTTTCCATCCAACTGACAAACAACAACCCTTTAAATCAGGCATGTTACAGGGGGTGGTCAGTCATAATTTCGGAAAAAAAATCGAAAGACAATGTCGAAACAATAATATCAAAAAAAATATCGATAATTTTTTTTTTGTTTTTTTTTTAATTATTTTTTATTATTTTTTAATTATATATTTATTTTGGGGTCCGGGAATACAAAAAAATGGGTAAAACAATTTTTTTTTAAAAAGGGCGGTTGGGGGGAACTCTCCCCCCCCCCCCCCCCCCCCATTTCGGATAAAAAAACATAATAAAAAATATTATTTTTCGATATTTTGACTTTCGAAATTATCACTATAAACCGTTACAGGGCAAGTTTATCGCTCCGGCTCTCCTGGCAGCTTAGGTCCACCACATTGATACCTTCAGTAGAGGCATGGCTTTGGACGCTAAAAGGTGCAGAATGGTATGAATGCATGCAACTAAGTTTACATAGGAGGTACAAGACTGGATAGTGTACTTGCCTTCGTTAGTCAGGATTTATTTAATCTATCCACGGATGTAGAACTAAACAAAAGAAAGACCTTGGACCACACCACAAAGTCTTTAATGGTCTTCTCGAACCAGGCTGATAAACCTCTTCAACAGTCTACTATCTCAGAGGTTGCCAGACAGATGTCATTTGGTGGATTCCCCGACTTATTGACAGTAAAGCCAGACACCCTGACCGGCCTCCCAGCGGCCACACTAGAAGACAGTTTTGCTCCTCTTCAAAGGACTTCTTTTCCAGATCCTCCTTTGCAGCTTCAGCAGATCCAAAAAAGCAATGACGGACCGAGTAATAATACCAGTCGTGCTCCCTTTCACAATTGCAGTCTATCACTCAGGACCCTTGGACACTCTCCACAGTCTTCAGGGGCTACTATTTTTCTGTTCCTCATCATCCAAACCATATGAGTATCACCCTTCTTCTGGGAGACATCAATAAGCTCCTCCCCAGGGGTGCCAGGGAAGCCGCTACCCTGCCCATAAAGTACCAGGCTGGCCTTTCGGGCAATCCTAGACCAATCTACATTCAATCTTTTCCTCTCTAATGAAAGGTTCAAGATAGTTATACCTTCCCAGGTCCTGGGATGATTTAAATCAGAGAACTGGTTTTGCGCTGTTGTCCTCAGAGGGGCGCACCTACATGTTCCCATCTTGCAACCCTATATGCAATACAGAGTTTTCCATCAGTAGGAAGCATTATCAGGGCAGGGTTGATGGCACAAGAGCGTGCTTCCTTCATCTGAAAGGACACATGTCTACCCATACATGGACAATTGGTTGGTCTGCCAAGCAGCTGGATCAGCTCAATTATCGATGGACGCTCTCTTCAATCTGGGATTTTTCCACCCAGTCAGAGGATCTTAAATATTTCCGCTGCAATCAGCCATTTTCAGCAGAGACTGGTGATTTCCGATTGGTGGTTTCAGAAGCTCTTGATAGCGGCATACATTCCTGGAGTTCCGCTGGCAAACCTAAGAATGAGAATTTTCAACTTGCAATTAGCCAGCTCTTACAACCGATCTATGGTGAGACAATCAGTACCATGTAGGAGACTAACCTAGGAGCGTGTCGTCATGAACACCTTGTTAGGCAGAATCATATGCATTACCCTTAGGGAACACTAAAGACAATTAAGACTACAAGTGATAGTACAATTTCACCTTTGGTACAAGCCCGTACTACACAGTAAAGTGGTAGTGATGGCTGAGCAGCCAGACTTATCACCAGAGCAAATGAGCAGTAATAGGGATTACATAAAGGACTACAATTACTATGACTCAAACACTGACTCAAGGTTTCTGGTTAAAAAATAGAAGTACATTTATTTTTAAACCATCTGTTCATAAAACACTTCACTTCTATTTAAATAAAACCACACTCTAAACATACTACACACAACCAATTCCTTTTGTTCAGGTCAATTCAAGGTAAGTACATTAGGATTTGACAGACCATTGTTTCAAAACAAAGACCTTACCGTGGGTTAATATGCAATCACTTTTTGACAGTAATGACAGTTCGGTATTACGAAAAAAAAGCGTACCCACGGTGAGAAATGCACCCGAAGTCAAACACACTTAGCACATAGAATTAAAACAAGTAAATGGTGGATAAAAATCATAGGCAATACTTTTGTCAAGGCAATAGAATCAGCGGACGTTTTCTAAGAGGCAGATAAAAGTCAATAGGCCTGCGCCAGTGTCAAATGAAGCAGGGGCTCTGTTGACGAGGATCACACGGTTAGAATAGCTCACGATTAAAGTTGCCAGGAGTACTGGATATTGTCAAAAGGGAAGCAAAAGTTATAAAACGGAGAGAAGAAAGGACAAGCCCTTCGAAAGGAAAAGGGTTCACCCGATTCCTCAAGGTCGGACAGAGAGAACAACCAAATGGACACAGTACCTTATTCGAATGAGGAAAGCTGGTGCTACGGCAGCTGTTCCAGGTAGTTCCTGCAGACTCATGGTTCCTGAAGCTTCAGTCGTGGGGACACGAAGGACGATGTCTGGAGCGATCGGCACTACCCAGGGATGAAGCCAGCAGCAGCAAAGCAACGATGAATAAAAGGTGCGCTCCTTAAAAACAGGAGAGGGCTCTAATGATGGCTATCCGGACCACTACAGCTCAGTGCAGCGATTTCGACCCAGAAGAGGATTCTCTGGCTGTAGAAGGTGAGCTGGTTGATCCTATCAAGCTCAAGGGAAGAAGACTCCAGACTGGATCTTCTCTGTCATTGAAGGGATAGCTCAGGACTGCAGCAGGGCTTCACCGGGATCCACGAGTTGCAGCAGCCATCTTCTTCTCCAATTCTCTTCGGTTCTTGTAGTTCCGGTGGCAACTCTGACTTCCAGCCCAAGAGTCCTGCCTTTTATGCCAAAATACCCCATTCACACAGCCTTGCTGTCAATCACACAGCGGCGAGGTTGTCCACCCGGACAACTACCTCAGCCAATTCGCACAAAGTGCGACTTGGGTCTCCAAGGAGACCTTGTGCAGGGGGTTACTAAAACCCCTCGCTCACATTCAGCCCACCTAGACACCCAGACGCCAAAGGAGGGCTTCTATGCAGAAGCCCGCCAAAGGACGGCGAACAAGGAAACCAAACCTGGTTTGGCGCGGAAAGCAAACGACAAGAAAGACATTTTCTGCCCCCTGCACCTTTCTGTCCCCGCACTATTCTCATCACTCTTTTCTGAGCAGGACACCATTGCTTCAGTTTCCAGCCCATTCACGTGGGCGTTTAATAATTAAAAATTAAAAATGTATAATCAAGAATAATGTTTTTCTCTGCCCCTGTTGCAGGAGTTCAGCTACATTCTGATGCTGGCCCTGGAGTGATCTACTTGCCCACAGGGTCTACACCACTTTCATACCCGCCCCTGTGTTTGATTGATTGACGCGCATGCCAGCTTCTGACATGACTTAAAGCTTGTTCAAAGTAAGTGTCAACCTTCTGTGCTACCTGTCATTTGGCTTGCACTGATGCAGCGTAGTGATCTTTTCTGATTGTTTCTGATCTCTTACGCCTCTTCTCTTTCTCTTTAGTTCCTTGTATCCCCCTGGCAGGCCTTCCAGGTTTGAAACATCGGGTTCCATTTTACCCCCGCTCTACTGGTCTCGGGCCCCTTTGGAGGAACTTGTTTTACGCTATCAGAGTTCCACACAGTACCCGTGCACATCCTGCACGGGCTCTCTCCTTGGTTACATTGATCATTGGAGCATCCTTTCCACCCCCCCTCCCTTCTTTCCAGGTGGGTGGTGCCAGCCAGCAGGTGCCAATTTTTATCTCTTGGTAACCTTTTTATCAGCTTTATGTCATTTCTTTTTATGAACCCTCCCTTTAACTGTTATTACTCCACGTGTTCTGCCATGTGTAGGCATGCACCGATTAGTGGGAGGTTGGGGGTGATTTGTTCTTACTCTTTTTCCTCCCCTCTTCTGATCTCTTTCTTTGCTCTGTTTCCCCTCGTAGAGCGACATCCGCAGGTCCAGATGAAGGTAGCCTTCACTGCCCGCCGAAACGTCTCATTGGACACGTAATTGTTATACGGCCCATTTTTCAAATCGGCAGGAATACAACCACCGACGTTGACCTAGGATTGATCTCTATACAACTCCCACCAGTTGATCCTCCAAGCTACCAGGAGGACCTTACCTTTGGCACTGGTTTGGAATCACGAACACCTTGGTCTCTGAACCATAGGACTTGACACCTGGTTCACTAGCCGTGGCCACAAATACACCAGACTCTGGTGGGGGACGCATTTGGTTGCTTTTCCCCTACCCCATACAATCAGGACGTGTTGGGGTTTTGTTTTTCGCTTTTCTTCCTTGGTCCCATTTTTTATTGGATAGACTGTTTATTCAGCTATATATTTTGTGGATGGTTTTTGTTTGAAAATGTTAATTCCTTGCCAACACTTGAGTGTATGTCTTACACTATCTGATGTAATTTATTATGCACACTAATGGTCACTGATTCTTTTGAAAGTGTCATTTCTGTAAATACTCCTTTTTGGAGATCATTTTTACTTGTTAGACAATAACTGCAAAATTAATAAATAGCCACTAAGCTATTAGAGCAGTTTTCTTTATGTATTGTTTTTTGCTCCAAGGCAGTAACACTGGATATTTCGCGGTAGCCTGAGATATCAAACTAATCATATATCCAGAGTATTTGGGTTCTACATTCATTGTTATACAGGCGAATTAGCCTTAAGCCTTCAGTTTGTAAAGAACCACACGGGAAGTAATAGTGTGTGTAAAAATATTTTTGTCGGGATGAGGTCAGTTCCTTGTTGGTATAATAGCATTTTCGATGCCCTTTACCTCACCTTCCCAATATATAGGGCCTACCCTCCTGTTTACTCGTGTCGGGAAGAGGGACACAAAGTGCCCCTTGTGTTACATAAGGACAGGGGAAAGATATTCCCGTCCAGTACTCCATTGTAAGATGGCTTGTACTGGATCTGTATTTTAAAAGCACTAGTGAATCCAATGGTGACTTTACATGTTTCTGGGGGACAGTAGTCATCCCCAGAAAAGGAGTTCACAAGGGAAGTCTAAAAGACATCCCTGTGTCACTGCACTAAAGGTGCTGTGTGATACACAAATAAAAAGATGATGCCTAGGGAATTGGTGACACTCCAAAGCCCATGAGCACAAAAAGTACAACACACAAAAAAATTACACTGTAAGAGTGGGAAAAACGCTCACACTCTTACCAGGTGGAAAAAATAAACCCCAGAAATCCAGCAAAGCTGCTGAGGGACTCGCTAGGTAAGGGAAATTAGCCATATAGGAGAATTCTCCCTAACACTCCTCCCTCGGGGAGGGTGATGTAAGCCACTTTGGAAGCTTCTCAGGGCACAATGCCTGTGCACCCAGGAGGAGGAGAGCCTTCTTCAAATCAACATCCTCTAATCTCAGGCAATTTTCAATGCCCAGAGAGCTTCTTTGCCAGTACTCGGAGGGAAGAGAGTTCTTATCCAAACCAACAGTTCAACCTGCCATGTATTATCTGAATGAGCGGGGGGAGGGAACAAGATCGACCCCCACCAGATTGTGTGTGCTGGCAGTGAAGATTTGGAAGTGGCCTTCCAAGCATCAAATTGTTCTGAGAGTCATCCATGTACTGCGAGTGCCCAATGCAGTGGCCGGCCGCCTCAGCAGGTTTTCATCACTGGTTCCCGAGTGAGAGATCAAGCGCTGCCACGGCTGAGAATAGCAAATGCCCTCTCTTCACCTCTAGGGGTGAAATGGGCAGGACCTCTTTGGGAGATGTAATATGGATCCATTAGGACTCCCTGTCCCGGTACTCTTTTTTGCCGATTCCGTCAAATCTAACAATATCGTCACTGACTCTCAGGAGGCCAGAGGAAGTCAGAAGCTACTTGACTCGGACCCTGGGGGTGGCTACCTCCGGGAGGACCACGTAGGGGAGGACAAACTCCAGAGAGGCAGGACAACACAATCAAAATAAACCATCAGATGTAATTCTTAATGACACCTTTGCAACATGCCTGTATGGTGTTTTTATTACCATCCTACCACCTTATTTAGTACTGAGATGAGGAAGAGGGATGGAACAATCAGGATGACAAGAAGCGGTAATCAAACGCTGCGTTCTAGTCTTTGGAACGTGATAACTAATGCCTGGAAGTGTAAAACGCACATAGCTGAACAGACTACAAGTGAGGCAGAGACTGCAGTGGAAAAGCAGTTTGTGTTGGCACTGTTAGGAACGCATGAGGCGAGCACACTGTGGAAGGCAGCACGGAGGCTGATGAAAACGGCATGTAGATAGGCCGGGCCAAGAGAAACTCACCACTTTATTGCTACAGGCTGCTGAAGCCGCCAAAAGCAAAGGAAGATAAAGCGGGAGCCAATCGGCTAACGGGATGCATCCCCAGTCAGTGAAGGAGAAGATGGAAGGACGCGAGGAACCCCAGAGTTGGCCGTTAAGCCCAGAGAGAACGAGTGGGTTACTGGAGGGCTCGAGAGCCAGTTTTGCATATCATTAACAGCGCGAGAAAGCCCAATTAAAGTAATCAAAGGAACTGATACAAATACAAACACTGTTAAGAAAGGGTTGGTGACCCAATACGTGGAGATAGAGGTTGATATGAATACGAACAGTGTGAAGAAGGGATCTGTGACCCAATGCTTGAAGAGAGAGGTTGATATGAATATGGCCAGTGTTAAGAAAGGGTCAGTGACCCAATATTTGAAAGGTGGAATTGATACCAATTTGCTGAGAAAGGGTTGTTGGCCTAATACTGGAAAAGCATTATTTCTTGGTTGAGCAAAATAGTGAGTGGAGAACGGAAAAGCCCTGACAGGATAGTGAAGCAGGCAAACTGTGAGTCTGGAACTCGCACCCATGAAAGGATGTAAAACCCTGGCAGGAGAGTAAATGGGCACTGTGCGAGTCTAGGACCTGCACCCAAGAAACAAAATTGTGATATCCTGGCAGGAGAGTAAACCAGGAGTGAGAAGAGAAGTAATTCTGAAACCATGGAACAGTGAGAACGAAAACAAAAGGGAAGACCCAGACTCCTTTTAAGGATCAGTGATACAGCCGCACTACCCTGGCAGGAGAGTACACCATGGGTAAAAAGAGGAACAGTCAAAGGAAAAGGAAAGAACCATACCCCTTTAAGGTAAATTGAGATACATAGTGGGATAAACTGAATATTTGAAAGAACTGTGTATTTAAAGGAGACTCGAGGGAGGAGTCTTCCTCCATGAACTATCCAGTTCAAACGTCCAGAAGAATTCTAGGGGAAGGGAAGACCCCTTTCCTGGTGTAACTTTATTCCTTTGTTATTTTACACCTTATAACTTAGCTTTGAACACTGAAGGGAAGTTATAAGTACCTAGCTTACAGAAATTCCTTTTTTACACCTTATAGTTTCAAGTTTTATTGATATACTTATAGCCTATTTGGCTTTGAATAACACATTACATAACTATCAATCATCTAACAAGTTAACATTTCACAATAAAACATAAAATACATAATTACATAATTAAAAACCTATTCCAGGAATCTTAAAATATCCACAATCTTCAAGTAAAAGGATACTATAAAATATATAAGAATAATATCTCCAATCAAGAATTTATCCCATGCATCTGCTATTTCATTAAGATCAATTGCATTACTATAAGATTTAAGATACTTGTGATGCAGTTTCCACAGACTAGCACAATCAATTATTAAATGCATGAGGGACTCAATAACTTCATTTCCACAGAGTCGAAATTTGAATAACTCATAATGCAATCCCAGCCTTCCTCCACAAGTCTCTAACAGCACTGAGGTGTTGAATTTCATTAATAAATAAGTACGAAATGTCTTTACACTCGGATATCTCCTTTAACCAAAACTTTAGCCCTTTTTTATTGTAGGGGTTTGTATATCCTGTCCATTTCTCGTATATGCCTATTAAAATTCCTATTGTGCCTATATTCTTACTAACCTCTTACCTCAAAAACGCCTTGACATAGGGTCCTAGTATCGTATCTGTGGGTAATGTACATACATTTTAAAAAAAACATTACAGATCGACTTAAATATGCTGACATAACCTCCTTTATGTCAAACTCAAGATACAAATATTCAGCTGAGAAACTTTGCAGCAGCCGCAATAGTTCACGTAGCATCTTACCTTCAGATGCAACTAGCCTCTGACCAAATTTGTGACCCCAGATAGCAACAGCATACAACAGAATTACTCTTATTTTCGCTGTATAGATTGTCAGAATCGCAGTCACTGAGTATATTGAGTTTAGTGTGTAAGGGGCAGTTTAGAGTTTTGGACACGGGGTGCTCTTTGGTTTAACATCTTGACACAGACGTTCCTTAGTTTCATTGAGGCAGGGAAACCCCTTTTAGGATTTGGGATAGATGGGATTTCTCCCAAACCCCTTATTATTTTGTGACAAAAGTTTATAATCAACACTTAACATGCCACTGTGTCCGAGTCTTACTCTTTATCTCATACACTATGCTGACTGAACCCCTAATGCTGGAAGGCTACACGAGCTTCAACGCGTTGGCCACTAGGTGAAAAGCGGGGCATCGCCAGGGTGGTGTTAAAATTGCTATTAATTTAAATTTTAATCTGAAATCTAGTCTTGTTCCGCCTAAGAAAATTCAATCATACTGGTAGACATAGCCTCTTGTAACAATGAAGATTACATCGAAATGCTATTAATAAATGTTTATTATAACCCCCAAAAAACCTTACTGGCTAATATTCACCATCAGATAGAAGACATTTTAACAGTATGGTTGGGTGAAGGGAATCCGAATAATATTGTGATAGTGAGAGATTATAATTGTAAATGTGCTGATTACACCCTAGAGGATAAGGTATTTATAAATGACGTTGGTAATATCAGTGCAACAAAAAATCATGTCATCCTTTTGGAATTTCCTTATGGCAGCGTGGGATTGTGCCCTCTTGTATCCAACTTTTCATGATTATTCTAGGCGAGTGGTGACACGGAGACGGGGTAATTTGTCTTCATGGATTGACTGTCTTCATCTCTAGAAACCCAATGCCCCTTTGTAACAATCCCTTGATTTCATTTAAGGATTACAGCGATCATGCAGAACTCTCCTCTCAGTTGGAAAGTCCCCATTCACCATTACTTTATAATTTACAGGAACCGTTTTGGCCATCTTAGATAACGGGGGGAACCATGTTAAATGGGACACAACACAGATAAAAAATACATAAGCACTCATTAATTCTATTTTGGAACTTGACGATTTAAATGTACATCCAGTATTCATCATTCATAGTTATTCCGACTTCATATACCGAGCATTGTCACTTATTGATAGCAAAGGAATGACAAGCTTCCCTGAGCAAAGAACGAAAAAAGAAATGCCATAAGACGTCTGGTACTTCCTTATGGTTTAGATTCAGATGTTTTAGAGTAAAAAAGAAAGATGCAACAGTTTTATAAAAAATTTACAAAAAGGATGAAAGCCGCGCTATATAACGCGGACAGCCAAAACATGCTCAAAGCTTTAAACAGCATTAACACAGCAAGTTTGGGGGATTTCACTAATAAAGAAATGCCTAAAACACTATTACCCGAATTGTTCGAGTACGATTGTTCGAATGATACAATTGACTGAATTACAGGGGTCCAAATTGACCTTCTGCACAATTGACCGAATGGTCATTTTTATATATATAATGGGTTGGAGTAATAATAATATAAGGGGGTTGGGGTAGGGGTTGGATTGGGTCCGGGGCTGCTAGGGATGTGGGGGGGGAGTTTCCACCTGCATATATATCCTAATTGACCGTTAAAATTTTTTCATTCACACAATTCGTATACAACCCCTAAAACCAAGGCCATAATAATGCGATACCTGAAAATGTGTGGTTTGAGTATTTTTCTAATGTTTTTTTTTAAAATGTGTTTATTTATGAACGGAACACAGGAACATACATAACAGCATTGCATCTGTAACAGGCAGCATATGAAACATGAAATCTCCCCATCCCCCCCACCCTGGGCGTCCCCGGAGGTTATTATCTCTGGGCTTCATTCCGTTTGACAAGGCGGCGAGGTGTCCCCCATGTAGTGGAGCCCTCTCGCAATCAAGCGTGGCTTAAAGGTTAGTGCTGGATAGTTCTGGTCATAGTCTAATACCGGGGCCCACGTGTCGGTGAATCGGTGGAGTCGGCCCACCTTGGCTGCTGTGACCTTCTTGGCTGTTAGTATGTCCCAAAGTTTAATCCACCATAGGGGCATTAGGGGGCCTTCCACAGTTTTCCAGGTGAGGGCCACCGTAATTTTGGCAGCCAACAAGAATTGAGTTATCAGCGTGGTCCCCCTCCCCGATCTCGGGTAAGCGTCTGGGAGCGGGATCCCCAGGAGGACCTGTTCGGGAGTCAGCGGGATAGTTACTTGGATGATGTCTTTTATGGTAGCGAGATATTCGGTCCAAAAAAACTCCCTTACCTTAGGACAAGTACACCACATATGGAAGTAGGGTCCTGGGCGGCCACAGAGACGCCAGCAGTGAGGGTCCAGGGCTTGATGGAAGTGGTGAAGGCGCAAAGGGGGGTTATACCATCGCAAGAGCAGTTTATGGGCGCATTCCCGGTTAGTAATGCAGCGGGACGTTGTGCGTGTCCTAGTCCAGATGTCCCCCCAAGTATGGTCCTCTATGGCATGACCCAGATCCGCCTCCCATTGTGACATGTAGGAGGGTTTGGTGTGGAAGGGGTCATCTAGTAGTAGTTTATAGAGGGCTGAGATCTTCACCCGGGCCGGCAAGTCTGTCACTGTGAGCTCTAGGGGGGTTAGGGGTCGGAGTGCCGCCGTTCGAGTCTGGGGATTGGAGCACCATTGTCTTAGTTAAGCATAGGCGAATCTGTCTGTCTCGGCTAGCCGGAAAGGTGGTTTTGCATTGTTCAAAGGTAAGGGGGGAGTCCTCTGCAAAGAGCTGCCCCAGCGTTTCAAGGCCACCTGCGATCCAGTTCCTGAAGTTCGGTGGGTGAGCTCCTGGGGAGAAGGCTGGGTTGTAAAAATTGGGGAGAGCGCGCTCAGGTCACCTGGGACTCCTCTATATCTGCGGGCCCACTCCCATGCCTTTATCGATTGTTTCGTGGCCCTCTGCACCTCTGGCCAGTTCCGGCGTAAAGCATTAGGGTGAAACGGAAGGAAACAAAGAGGAAAGGGAAGGCGGGATTGTTCGATATCCACCCACTTTGGGCGGCCCGAGGCCAGACCCCAAGCTTGTAGGTGGGCCAGCTGTGCTGCTATATGATATTTGCGAAGATCTGGAACTCCCAGCCCACCCAGTTTTGCGCTGGTCATCATTGTTTTCCGAGGAATCCTCGCTTTCTTGCCTTTCCATATGAAGTCGATCATTTTCCTTTGGAGCTTCTGTATAGGGGGAAGAGGGATTGAGACAGGGAGGGAGGCGCAGGCGTACAGAAAGCGGGGGAGCAGGTTCATCTTGCATGTTGTTCTGCGGCCCAGCAGGGAGATTTCCTGGCATCGCCAGCGAACAAGGTCTCTTTCCAATTCCTCAAAAAGTGGGGGGAAGTTCGCTTGGTAAACTTTTGCTGGGTGCGCGGGGATCTGGACCCCCAGGTATGGGATTGCTTGGGTGCTCCATTGCAACGGGCTTAGCTTCTCCAGGGCGTCCCTTTCGTCTAGGCTCAGTCCCACTCCAAGGGCTATTGATTTCGAAAAGTTGGTGGCGAATCCTGCAACCTCTCCGAAGCTCCGGATCTCCGCCAGGGCCGCTCTCAGGGAGGTTTTAATGTTTGTGGTGGTCAGCAGAAAATCGTCCGCGTAGAGGGCAATCTTGTGCTGTGTGGCACTTATCTTTGGGCCGCTGATCTGCGGGTTAGCTCGAACTCGTTGGGCCAACGGTTCCATAGCCAGGGCGAAAAGTAGGGGGGACAGTGGACATCCCTGTCTCATTCCGCAGGTAAGGGGGATAAAGTCCGACAGGCGGCCGTTAATTCTAAGCTGGGTTTTGGGGGCGGAAGAGTTTGTAGAAGCGGGGGGTGAATCTGTCCGGGCCCGGGCCCTAGGCTTCAGGCTTTTTATAGCTTCTTCCACCTCCTCGTCCGTGATGGGAATCTCAAGCTCTTGTCTAACCTCCAGGGACAGGCGCGGGAGGGCCGCCTTTTGGATATAGACCCGCTAGTCGTCTAGGTCCTTCGGAACCACCGTCATGATTTCAGATTGGTGGGCGACTGCTAGCCGTATTTTCTCTGGGTCCGCATAGTGGACTGTCCCCTCGGGTAGTGAAGCCCTAGGATTTTTCTAATGTTTTTAGGCAGAATGAAAATCACTCGATTGAATATGCCTTTGGTAGTAATTTTGATATAGACTGGGTAGAGGTCTTTGCTATCTCTAAGATTCATTACACAATTCTTACAATAAATCCTTCCAGAGCCTCAGATCCGGATAAACTGGCTCCCAGTACATTAAAACATGATCCAATTCTATGGTCTCAACTACTCCACAAACTGTTCATGGGGATAACTAATAAACAATGACTCCCTGTAACATGACATCAATCTTCTATCATACCCATATACAAAAAGGGTGAAAGAATGGCTCCAGCTAATTATCGTCCCATCGCCGTTCTAGATGCCGCTAGTAAAGTTTTTGCATCCGTAATTCTAGATAAATTGGACATTTGGGTTATAAAATGAAAATTATTAATATAGTGGTCTTTCGTAACGGCCTTGGAACGACTCTAAATGGTATGTTAGTGAACCACTTAAATGCACAAGACAAAGGTCCTGGGGCCCTTTCCAATTTATATAGCAAGCCATGACTAAACTAATGCCTTTGACAGGGTGGATAGAGACAGATTATTGTGGAAATTACCTACATGGTGTCTTCCTTAGTAATTGGTCTGTCTTATCACATTAATTTTTTTTTATTAGTTTAAAGTGCAATTTGGTTAATTAAAACCTTATGCACTACAGAAAAATCATCAAAAAGAAACAATTACGTTTCAATCCTAGAACCATTATACAAACATATTACAATCCGTTTTTTCGAATTTGAAAACAAATCACGAAATAAAGGAAAGAACACATTGTAAGAAAACAGTTACAAATAATTCACTAACAGATAGCTCTTTTCCAAATATAAAAGACCGCCCCAATAAAAGCCTTTACCTCTCCGTCATAAATAACTGACCAGAATTGGTCTGATTCAATCATTTGAAGATCCCCAACTATATTTACATACCCTTTATAATACCATTCCTTTAATTTAATACACATGGTAAGAATGTGTCTTACAGTCTCCACCTCTTTTTTACAGTGCCTACACAGTCTTTCTGCTCAGGGGGTATTTGTCCATGCCCCGGTTAATTCATTACAAGGGAGAGTATTCAGGCGTAGTTGCAAAATAAATCTTCTTAGAGCCCTGTTTCCTGTTTTTAACAAATATTCTCTCGGGGTGGCAGGTTTAAGACCTTGAAGAGCGTAGGCAGCGTAACGTGACTTAGTGTAGAGGTATGATTGATTTTCACACAAATCCCAGATACGTGCTTTTTCTTTAAGACATTTCAAAATGCAAACAACGTTGTCTTTCACCATAGGATCCTTGTATCCTAGAACTTCAAGGAAGGGTAGTACTGTATTTTGTAAACTTAAAATGTAAGTATTCTTGAACCTGCCATCACTTTTATTTTTTCCTATTAGATTAAGCAGATTTCCTTCCTCCCCTTCCCCCAATATTATGCTGAAGTAAAGTTTACAGCATCCTATTTTCCATAGAGTCAAGAGGGAGATTAGCCCCAGCTCACATTTTATTGCTTGTATTGGCACAGTATTAGGTAATCCTAGGACACGTCTCCAGAGCGTCCCTTCAAGTTGATCTAATTTACTCAGATATTTGCTCTCCACTGTATCCAGGGCGTACATAATACCAGGTATAATGCAGCTCTTATATACCTCAAGAAAGCCTTCGATAGAGTGGCCCCCTTTACTTGCCATATATTTCCGAATGACATTCCACTTCTTTAGTATTTTTATATCTACCGCCTCTTGGAAGAAATATATGGTGGGGTTACTCAAAATGGGCATCCCCAGGTATGGGTAAGCATCGACAACTTCCAATTTAATAGAATGAATGTGCCATCTAGAGGTGAGTTTTTTCTTCTCTTGCTTTGTTGCTCCAAATACCATAATCTTGGTCTTATTTATATTTCTATTAAGGTTATTTGCCTCGGAATAAGAATACAAGCCGTTCAACATTCTTTGCAATCCTACCAGAGTTTTATCCATAAGGATGGTATTGTCTGCGTACATAAGTCCACATATTGCTTTTTCCCCACAATGGGTGGGAAGTTATTTATAACAGTAAAACTCTCCCACATATCTTAAACATATAGATTATACAATATTGGTGATGTAACACATCCCTGCTTAAGGCCAGTATTAGTGTTGATCTCGGGTGATAACATCCCTCCTTTACCTAGACAGACACTGTGGTTTCCCTATACATTTCTTCCAGAAAATGAAGGATTCTTGGACAGATATTTTTCCCCCTCAATTTTTCCCACAACAAGCCCCTGTTGACACAGTCAAAAGCTTTCGAATAGTCTATGAAGCACACACATAATTTTTCCCCTTTACCGTTAGAGCCAGCTATAATGTGTTTCAACATAGTCAGATTATCCAGGGTGCTGTATCCTTTTCTGAAACCTGTTTGTTGGCCAGAAAGGAGACCCTTCTCCTTTATCCAGTTGTTCAAGCCGTCTACTAACAGGGAGCAGAAAATCTTAGAGCTGCTGTCAGCCATTGCTAGTAATCTGTAGTTATCAGGCAACTTTCTATCCCTTTTTTAAAAATGGGAATAACAATAGCTTTCCTCCAACTCTCTGGTATAATACCTGTTTCCCATATACCAGTAAATAGATGAAGGAAAAGCGCTGCCCATTTTTTAGGATTTTGTTGGCTAACAATATTAGCCAGCCCGTCCGGGCCAGGGGCTCGCGAAGATTTCATTTTTGAAATAACTTTAAGGATATCCAAAATACCAAAGAGGAACTTGTAAGAACCATATGAATTTTTACAGGTAGAAATAGCGGGATGTGACTTTTCTTGAAGAAGAGATCAGTAATATAAGGCTTCCAAACCTCCTGTCCCATGTCATTATTATCCCTATTATCTTCGTCCATCAAAAATTGGCAATATAGGTGCCAGAATTTTTTTTTGAATCGTGGGTTTTGCATAGTTTATATATGCACCTCCAATTTGCATTATTGATATATTTATAATCCTTTAGCCAATTTTTGTAGTGTGTCTTAATGTTGCTAAATCTCTTACTTCTCTCTTCATCATCTAAGTCACATAACTCCTTAAGTTCCCGAATATCGCGCTTCATTTCTTTTTTCCTATCCTGTATCAATTGGTCAAATTTGTGAGTATGATTTTTACCATTTTTGTTTTTCAAAATGAAATTACTATTCGTTCTCCATATTAAGCCCAACAGATTTGTGATCGTATTAAGGCCGTTAAGGGCCATGTCCTGGCAATCAATGGTGAGATGATCAAACAAACCATCGAATGAGGCTAGGTTTTTATCAGACCAAGTGATCCTGTTTCCACCTGCTGAGAGTTGTATATTCATCACCTTTCCTACTTCCCAACTCTGTAATTTTGGACCATTAGTAAATTTACCCCTAAGGGGTGTATGGTCACTCAAGGGGGTAACCACATGTTCGAACGAGATAAGAGTGACTTAGGTTTTTGTTCACAAACATATAGTGAAGCCTGTACCCAACCTTCCCATTTGTCCAGGTTTCCCTAATAGCTGACTCTATATCAGGTTCCAAATAATTTAGCCCCCAGCAAGACAACAAATTCATCCATCGGATTCCCTGTAAGGTTTGGGGATTCTTCCCCCCCCCTCCCGCCCCAACCAGGCAATAATCCTGTGTTTCCATTGGTACAATAATGAGCGTTTCATCCCACAAGTCTATACACCTATACATTTCCCTTTTGGCAATATCGCAATAGGCATTACAATCCCCTACTATACAAATTTCGGAGTCAGGGGATTCCAACCTTCACTGGTCTGTTTTAGAATCTCCCCAATCTCCCAAATCTTATCCTCCCCCCCCCCCCGAATGAATAACTGCACACATAACGTAAGGAGAATTCCCACACTTCTCATATGGTCAATAAGAAATGTGGTTTTTCACCCCAATGCATAAGCCTCCAATCGGTCGACCCTTTTCACTTTTAGTGGCTACTTTATTCCATATATTATATCCATCCAGTAGCATTTCCCCATTGACCCAAGTTTCTTGGAGGGCAAATATATCGCTGTCCAACAGTAGTTTGATGCCATCCTTATGGAGTAAGGATTTAAAACCACTACTATTCCAAGAGAATAGGGTAAATTCTTTATTACTTGCCTCATCTCAGTTTGCGGTAGGTAAGTTTCCCTCCAAAGATCTTGCTTCCCTTAACTTACTTCCTGATTCAATGTTAGTGGGAGAAACCTCCCTCGAATCCATATTTTTATCATTCAGATCTTGATAAATTGAGGAGTGGCATATCACAATTTCATAATTGTTACCCCATACTCCATTAGCATACTCCCGTATGAGGTCAACAAAAACCGCAGATCTGAATTGAACAATTACCCAATTTTCCCAACTTCCAATTTCGGGCAAAATGATGGAATCAATACCCCCTGTGTTAATATTTTGTAACTGTGGGATATGTGACAATTTGTTCAATATCCAAGCCCGATTTAAGAAAGGGCTTTCATCAGTGGTGGATTTTTCAATGATCTTAATACTTTTCGCCACTATAAATTGGGATTCTTCTTTATTTCCGACAGAATTACTCATTCTAACTTTAGAATTACTATACTTAGCCAGTCGTTCCAGCTCCTTAATATATATCTCCCTCTCCTTTTTAGTAAAAGACATGGCATTGTTGTTAGAGGGAATTGTAACATATTTAAAGTTATTTCCCATATGCACTACATCCTCTGGTTCTATTTCATCTGTCAAATGTTCATTTCCCTTTAGCCAATTATCTAAGCTCTTCTTTTTGATTTCCACTTTTTTACCTTCATCCAACTTCCGCTGGCATTCAATGATTTCATAGTGGTTCCCCACTTCTACAAATTCAGAGTCTAAAGGGGCTGTAGTGGCAGGAGCCAAGGTGTTCTTTTTAACGTTCTTGTTGGCTTTAACCTTGGCCATTGCCACCCTATTACGAATAGGACTCTTATTTTTTTCTTTTACATCTAGAACGTCTCTTTAAACCCTGAGATAGTTATTTCACCAACGCTATAACTTGAATGTATTACTTCAGCCAAATTTCCCTTAGAGACTGCTGACTCACTAAGGTGTATTTTTAACTGAGGGTCATCTTTCTCATTTTCTTTTTCGGCGGCCAGAACCAGTTCGCTCAGATCTCCTAAAGCGACATTTGCCTTATTGGAGTCATTTTTTTCCCTATGAGTTTCCAGTAGAATTCCAAGACACATAGCCTTCATTAGGTTCGACTTCTATTTGTGCAAATTTATCCAAATCTGGAGTAGCGGACAGATTTATTCCAATAACATTATTCATAACTGTTTCGTTTACCGCAGAAATATCCAAATCTATGGCCATTTCCATAGATTGCCGCCTGAAATCTTGTACTAATTTCAGCAGAGAATTGTTGTCAATCATCGAACTATTAGAAGGGGGAGGTTGGAATTGTACTGTTTCAGATACATTCACTTCTTCCTTAATGGTTAAAAAACGAAGTATCTTAGGTTGCTCTAATACACCTTTGATCCCGCTAGTTTGCTCTTTATTCCCTCCTTTCTTTGGGTTTTTTCCTTTACCCAACTTCAGGGTTCCCAATTTTAAAATTGGTGTGGGTATACTTTTTTCCCACTTCTTTGACCTGAGGTTGTGTGAGCATGGACTCGGACACATGGTACTAGGAAGGGGAGGATAAACCAGCCGCTTTGAAATAAGGGAGGAGGATACAGGAATCTTATAAACCCCTGAGGAGAGGAACCACCTTGCAGCCTACAAGGATTAAGGATTTCAAAAAGATACACTGTTACTGAAACCAATAGTGACTGCCACCTAACAAAGGTGGACTAAAGTTAAAGTGCAAGAGTGATTGTGCAAAAAATGCTTATGACCAACAAAAATTAGCATTCATAATAACACACCATTATCTAAAAATAATAGGGGAGAAGAAATCTTTGCAGCCCCAAAAAATGAGATAAAATATAATCTGGGGGTCTTCTAGCAGTATCACCATAAAAGGAGCTATCTATAAAAAGAGGGGCACTCATTTTTAAAAATTAAAACCAATAAAAAACCATTACTATCAAAATGTAAAAGTTAGCAAAGTCTCTATTTCATGGGTCACCCTCATAACAATATTAAATTTGATCTGTAATTAAATACATTCATTTCATAAAACTGAGATAATCAAATAATTAAAAATGGCACCAGTAATGTCCAAAGAAGCAATTACAAATCCACCTGATTTGGGAACGCCCGACAGCTTAAGGAGCGGCCTTAGTCCGACTCTCCCCCCCCAACCAGGGTGGCCTTTATACAAAAAACAGATGGTTTGCTTACTTCTTGGCCAATCCGCTTGCATAGAGTTTCACCATTCACAACTAGAAGATTTCAGGACGCCCCAACACGCCCAACAGCCTAACAGCGCTGCGCCCTTTTCTCCACTGCGGGCTTAACGCCACAAGGGTTTCTGCATGTGTTTTAATATCCAACACTTCCATGGTGGCCGTGTCTTGGCGGCAAGGTCCACAGTCAGGGTTTCCAGGCACGGCAAAAAATTAGAAAAGCAGCGTTTTAGGTGAGCGCTGCATCCACATCCAGCAATTAGCACCTGAAATGTTCCTGCGTGCGTTTTTATATCCCACACTTCTGGGGTGGGCGTGTCCTAGCGGCAAGGTCCGCAGTCAGGGTTTCCAGGCACGGCAAAAAATTTGAAAAGCAACGTTTTAGGTGAGCGCTGCATCCACATCCAGCATTATCACATTATTACATCCAGGTACAAAAATGAGGGTACATTTATCAGCAGAAGGGGCATTTAACCCAAGCAATTAATGTAGCGGTGTGTCTGAGATAGGACTGTATTCCCGCCCTAATGCTTTTTAATTTGTACCTCTCCGATATTGATACTTTGTGGGCCAAGACAAGGGGCCCTTTCGGTCAGTTGGGGCAAATTGAATTTGCATTGGTTGGCGTACGCCGACGATGTGCTCTTATTTGAACCCCCTTATTTATTTTTGCATTTTTTGCAGCGCGCTGAACCTTTAGTTATCTAGGTGCAAGTTACATTGGGTGAGGAGACATGTAAAGTACATAGGGTAGGGAAACAAGGGGACTCTGGTACCAATATACGTGAATACAGTTAAAGGATTCAGATAGATTGTTTGGGAGAGTTGCAGGAGTGGAGTATCTAAGAGCAGGTTGCTTTGGTTTAAAAGCCAGGTTTTCAGGTTTTCCCTGAAGGTCCAGTGAGAAGGTTCTTTTCTCAGGGCAATAGGTAGATTGTTTCAGAGCTTTGCTGCCATGAATGGAAATCGTGATCCTCCTGCAGTCTTAGGGCTCCAAAGAAAGCTATCTTCATTCTTCGTGCACACATTGGAAAATAATTTGGTTGTAAATGGGGCCAAATCAAAGATCTTAATCTTCTCAAGGAAACAATCTCTAAAGCAAATATCCTGGGTAGTCTGTGAACAGAAATTGGAATCTGTAAAATTCCACTTTATTGGGCATAGAAGAGGCGATACATGCTAGAATGTCCCTATTAATGACACAACTTAAAAGGTTGTACGGGGCTTATTGTAAATTCTCGTTAATTCCTTTGAGGATGTACTATTATGAAAAAGTCATCTCATCTCTACTTCACGGTGTAGAGAATATGCTTTATGACCTTGGGTCTTTTTTGAATACCATCAAAGGAATCCACTGGAAAAATGTTCTCTGTCTGCACCTATGCGTACCAAACCCGATATTACGACATAAACTGGGTCTTAGTTCACGCGAGTGTGGAAGAGGTTCGGTCTTTTGGCAAAAATACTGTACCCTAAGCCAATGTCCCTTTTTTTCTGATATCAATACTAATCTGAAAAAAGGGATAACAAGGGATTACGGTTCCATTGCTTTCTGAGTATGCAAACCAATTGAAAACTTTATTGGAGAACATTGACAGTGATATCACAAAATTGATCTCTAATCCTCACAAAACAAAGTTTAAGTAATACGGAAACGATTGGTGTACAACAGTCGAAGCGTTGTGCGCCTAATCTCTACTCAGAATTATGTAAACATCATTGGGAAAAGTGGGGTTTTGCCAGATACATGGTCCGTTTTCTCTCGTCAGAAAATGAGACCCATTTAAAATTTTAATTTAATCTTTCCCGACTCTGGAATTTGTGGGTCCAAGGATGGGCATACTGAGTAATTTAAGAACATGTTGCTGGTGTGGTAACAAATCGAAAATAGAAACTTTAAAACACTTAAGTTTATTGTCCTTATTTTAACTTCAAACGAATAATGCACTTTTATGGATGTATGTACATGAATTATGACTATGCTGATGAAACTCTGTCGTACAGACTTTAAGTGGGGAAAATCTTTCATTGATTTTAAAACTGTAGGTTTGAACACGATTTTTAACAGGATTTGAATCATGGCTGGCCTTTTTAAATTGTTTAAGATGTGATGAATTATTTCTTAGATTGTTATGCATTCATTGTATTATATGGATTTTTTTTAAATGGAATGAGAAAGGATTTTCTTGTATAAACCATTAGACAATAAAAAAAACATTACCAGTTATGTGGAATATGTTCTTCTTAATTAAGTAATTGACAACCAGACATATTAAACGTGGATATCCATGTGGCTGTGAAAGAGGAAGGTATGATAGGATATATTGCATGGTATTTATAACGTACCTGTACACAAGTGTTTATTGGTGCCACAAGACAAGCGAGAGAAGACATAGGGATGGCAAGACAAGCAATCCTACTAGGCCCCGTCATTTGGATTGTGCAGGTGCGGCAACGTGAATTGCAGGGGGAAAGGAGAGGGGAGAAGTGCAAGGGAGAGGAAAGGTGGATGTGCAATCAGGGCAGCATTGGTCTGAGTAAGTACAGCCAGGGCAAACGCGGCTCTGGGTAAGTGCAAGGAGGCAGGGGGCTGTAGTGGTTGCAGCAGGGGTGTTATTTTATGGTCTCCCTTCCTACCCCTGTGGTCTCTCTTGCCACCCCCTTAAAAAAAACTTTTAAAAAAGGTTTTTTTTTTTTAATGTAAGCTCCTGGGCTGTCACCAGTGCCTTGTGGCTCTTTGTTTCGGGCTGGCTTTTTTGTTCAGGCCTCTAAAAAAATAAAAAAAAAATAATAAAAAACAAACAAGGGGTTCCACAAGTGTAACACGTTGAGCAGTGACCCTAAATAAGAAAGAATAGGAATAACAAATCATTTGTCTTTCTGGAAATCTGTACTATAATTGCTTGTTTCATTAAAGGTTTATTTAAGGCACACTTCAGGGGTTAAGACACTGATTTAGTCTTTTCTTAAACACCTCAATTCAGCCTTTCATCCTTCTGAGGTTGATAAATGAGTACCAACACAGGCTTGGTGTATATTTGTTCTATATAAAGCCCTTAAGGGTAAGTGCTTTATAATAACACATCATTCTCCATCATGGGGTCTGGCATGGATTCACGTGCTTGTGAATATTCCCCGTCGTCAGGCTGGGAATCCTTGGTAAAAGAAAAACAGTTGCACTTTCACTTAAAACCTATATTTCGAATGGATCGTGTCCTCCAACGTATTCCACATCTTTGACGTATTCCACATCTTTGACATGTAATGTCTACAGCTGTTCTGCTTTGGAAATTTTTTCGCCAGAGGACGTCCTGCGTCGGGTCGATGTCACTCTCGAAGGAGGCCTTCGAGGGACGTCACAATTAGGACGCACGGCGCCCATAGCCTCAGTTTGTTTTTTCCTCCATAACGTGTAACATGCTTGTACACGACGATTGCTTGACTGCACATAGCCTTGTGGGAACGCAAGCTGCAATAGCATAGTAAATTCTTTAGAGTGGAAGGCTGGGAGGGTGATGTGGAATACGTTGGAGGAACATCCAGTCGAAAGAACGTTACCAGTTGGTAAGTAACTTGTTCTTCGAATGGATTGTGTTCTCTAACGTATTCCACATTTTTCACAGACTCCCAAAACAGTATCAGTGAATGGAGGAGGGAGAAGAATTTAGAACACCCAATCAGATGGTAGAATAAAGCACCGCTTTACCAAAGGCCATATCCAGACCATGGAGCGTATCCAGGGAGTAATGCTTGACAAAGGTGTGGATGGAAGACCACGTTGCTGCGTCATAACTATTGTCAATAGGAACTCCCTGCTGTTGATGTAGCCACGCCCCTAGTGGAGGGAGCTCTTAACCCCTCTGCAGGGTCCATGCCCGCCAATCTGTAACATTCAGTAATGTTGAGGATAATCCACCTGGACAAGGTCTGCTTAAAAACAACCTGGCCCAATCAGTATCCAGTGTATCCCACAAAAAGCTGGTCGTCCACTCTGACCCTGGACATCCTAGAGATATAAAAGCTCAAAGCTCTCCTAGGGTCCAACATATCAAGGCTCTCCTCTTCCTTACCAGGATGAGGGGGAGGATAGAAAGCAGGAAGTACCACTTTCTGGCTCAGATGAAACTCAGACACTACCTTAGGTAGGAAGGACAGACGTACCCTCAGTACAACCCTATCCTTGTGGAACACAGTGCAGGGTGGCTTAGATGAAAGTGCCTGCGATTCACTCACTCTACGAGCAGATGTAACTGCAACCAAGAAAACCGTCTTG
The DNA here is from genome assembly GCF_040938575.1 of Ambystoma mexicanum. NCBI lineage: Eukaryota > Metazoa > Chordata > Amphibia > Caudata > Ambystomatidae > Ambystoma > Ambystoma mexicanum. Next base: position 704,579,506 of record NC_090921.1, read on the forward strand.
AAAGACAACAGTCTCAAAGGACAAGACTGCAGTGGTTCAAACGGAGCACCCATCAGGAATTTCAAGACCAAATTCAGATCCCAAACAGGCACCTGAAACGGGGACGGCGGGAACACATTTGTAAGCCCTTTTAGAAATTGGGAAATCAAAGGAATCTTAAAGTAAGAACATTCTTCAGAGGAGCGCTTGAAAATAGACCGTACTACCAGGTAACCTTTAATGGTACCCACTTGAAGACCACTGTGAGCCAAAGAAAGCAAGAACGAAAGAACCATCAGAATGGAACACTGAAAAGGATCAACATTGTTTCCTCTGCACCAGTCACAAAACTACGGCAAGAGTATAGGGATTTGGTTGCCGGCAGTGAGCAATGAGGATCATGTGGGATCCGAACCTCCGCAACCTCCTTAGCACCTGAGGAATGACGGTGACCGGAGGAAACACGTACAGAAAATCCACGATGAATGCGTCCCCTAAGGCTCCGCTCAGAGGAAATTCCCTTGAGCAAAATCTCTCGCACTTCTGGTTGGCACCGGTAGCGAACAGATCCACTTGAGGGGTTCACCAAAGGGCGAACATCTGCAGAAGGACTTCCTGTGTCAACTCCCACTCTTGGGAGACTGTGCTCTGCCTGCTCAGAACGTCCGCCTTCGCATTCTCCTCTCCGGCAAGATGAACAGCCGAGAATGATATTCCTTGCTGTATCGCCCAGAACCAGAGCTGCATTGCCTCTCTGCACAGCGGGAGTGACCTTACCCCCCCCCCCTTTTTGGTTCAAGTAATGCATGGCCCCTGTGTTGTCCGTCATGATCAGGACACTCTTCCCCTGCACAGATGGCAGAAAAGCCTTCAGGGCCAGGAATGACCTGACTGATATTTTGGATCAGGGTCCGTCCTCTGTCCCCGATCGGCCTCCAGCAACGAAGCGAAAGTGGTATCAGATGCCCCCATTTCAGCCTCCACCACGTCGGGTCCCTTCTCCCCCAGCACACAGACACCCGGACGGATACGGCTACGATGACGAATGATGACGAAAGCATCCCAGCAGACGGTGAATCGCACATTTGGATGCTCCACATAGGGTGTCCCCACCAGACGAGGTGGGATCGTTCCACTTCATGATCGCCAGGCCCTCCAAGCTATTCCAGCTTTTGCCGAAGAAACCAAGAAGGTGGGGTTCTTGTATCAAAGGTGCAAGGCCAAGAGAGAGACTGTCATGGCGGTGCCCTTTCTGGACGATGTTTGGGAGGTGGGGCCTGGCCCTCATGAAGAACCCTTGCACGGCTGGAGAAGAAATATAGGGTGCCAGACTCTGCACCCAAGTGCCTGAGGTCGCAGCCATCGCCGGATTCGGTGGTGTCGGCAACCGTAAAGAAACGGTCGATGAACCTGTCCTAGTGCTTCAGTTCCTCCAGACAGCGAGGGGAAAAGGATGGACACCATGGGAAAGAAGGTGATTTACACCGCGGCTTCTACCATCAAGGTGGCCAACGCACTGGTGTTCCTGGACAGGTATGACAGGGAATTGTGGTACAAGCTGGGACCGATCCTGGAGTTCCACCCCGACGATAAGAAGATGGAGGCCATCGCTCTCTTCCAGGAAGGGGAAGTGGCGTTGGATCATGCCATCACACTGTCATTGGATGTTGCCGACACAGGGTTCCGGCAAATGTGGAGCAGTGTCTGTCTTCAGCGACAAGATTGGATGAAAGCCACTAATTTCTGTCAGGAGGTCCAAGTGAAGGTGCTGGATATGCCCTTCGACGGAGAGAAGCTGTTTGGGAAAGCCTTCAACGAGTCCCTACAGGCCTTCAAGAATAATACAGAGGCATCCCGGACCCTGGGCACTCTCCAGCAGCACTATCCATCTTCTTTTCGGTCCTCCAGGGGAAAGTCGAACATGTTTGCCAAAGGGTTTTCTGAGTCATACTGACAGCCTTCTAGATCCTCAACGCAGGAAACCTACAGAGGCTGTTCCCAGGCCTACGGTAGCGGAGGACAGCGTTGCTGTCACCTGCAGGGCATGATGCCAGCTCCGAAGCAAGCCTGAACCAACCAGGATGTCAGGCCCCCACTCTTGCACCCCAGTGGGAGGGCTGCAGACGAGGTTAGTCAGCAAGTGCAGAACGATCACCACCGACAGATGGGTGCTGGGTGCTCTCGCCCAAGGACACACCCTGGAGTTCCAACGCAGGTGTCTGCGGATCCCTCTGCTTCCCCGTCAGGAGCAACACATATCTCAGCTTCTAGACGAGGTATGAGTCATGCTGCGAAAAGTGGCGATAGAGCTAGTTCCCCAACAGCTCCGTGGCTCCAGAGTCTATTCCAGATACTTTCTAGTCAGAAAGAAGACAGGGGGCTAGAGGCCCATCATAGACCTACGACGTCTGAACAAATACTTAAGTCCCAAAAATTCAAGATGGTCACGTTGCAATTCATGCTCCGCCAACTGGAAAGAGGTGACGTCGTTTGACCTGGAGGACTCCTATTTCCACATCCCCATTCACAAGAAACATCAGAAATTTCAACATTTCGTGGTGCCAGACCAGCACTACCAGTTCAAGGCCCTACCTTTCGGCTTGAAGTCGGCCCCAGGCGTGTTCACAAAATGCCTGGCACCAGTGGCGGCCCATCTACATATGCAGGGTTTAAATGTTATACCCTTACCTGGACGACTGGCTGATGCGCGCCAGCTTGCGGAGCTGGCCGACGAACACACAGACGACCATCTGACTATTGGCGGATCAAGTCATGCTTAACGCCATTGTAGATTGCGCTGTTCTTCTGTGCCAAACTCAACACAGTGGCATGCCTGGCATCACCCTCGGAGAAGAGGATAGCAGCCATTCAAGGACACGTGCAACGTCTGTCGTTGACGAAGACAGCAACGGTTAGGGCCATTAAGTCGTTACTGGGAATGATGTCCTGCATCGACCTCGTCCGTCTCTGCAGGTTGCAGATGCAACCCCTACAGGAGTCCCTGGACGTGTGCTGGAAACAGGTGTCCAGAAGCTTCTCTGACAAGATCTCTCTAAAGGAAGAGTTCCGTTGGGCGATAGGATGGTGGGGTGTCCAGTCCAACATCGCCCAAGGCACAGGATTTCAAAACCCCCTAACCCCATACTAGGAAACTGTCACCACTGACCCCTCCCTGCAAAGTTGAGGGGCACGCACCAGATGTCTGCACGCCAGATGCCTGTGGTGGTAGGAGGAGAAGGATGTTCATATCAACATCCTGGAGCTCTAGGCAGTATTTTGTGCCCTGAAGTCGTTCTTACCGTCTCTGAAAGGCAACGTGGTGAGAATCTTCACGACAACACCACCACCATGTTTTACATCAGGAATCAGGGGGGCACTCGATCCCTGGTGCTTTCCAAGGAAGCGCAGGGCATGTGGCGTTGGGCTGTCGGACAGGGGATGTTCCTCTTCCCACTCCACCTGGCGGGAGTCAAGAACACCATTGCAAACTCCCTCAGCAGGTAACTGCACTCCTGCCACGAGTGGGAGCTTCGTCAGGATCCGATGGACCGCCTATTCGTCAAATGTGGCAGGCCCCAGATCGATGTGTTTGTGACGGCGGCTAACTCCAAATGCCAGAAGTTTGCCAGCAGATTCCACCAGCCAAGGAGCCTGGGTGACGCGTTCTCCTTCCTGTGGGAAGGGCCGTTTCTGTACGAGTTTCCTTCATTTCCTCTCCAGCTACGAGTCATCAACACACTCGGTGTCAATGCAAGATGATACTCATCGCCCCGGTGTGGCAGAGGCAGATTTGGTATCCGGACCATCTCAGCCTGTCAGCATCACCTCTGGTCAAGCTGCCAGTGGTTCTGGATCTTCTCACCAGAGAAGAAGGCGCAATCCATCACGATCCAGGATCGCTGAACCTGAGGGCCTTGGTCCTGCAGCTCTAGAGTTTGAAGGGTATGAGTTGCTGGCGGACTGCATGGAGGTTTTTGCCAAGGCTAGGGCGTCGTCAACCTTGAAGTGCTACGGTCACACGTGGAAGTGTTTGCTACGTTGTGCCGTTCACAGAAGATTACCGTACCTGCTATTCTTGGCCATGAAGCTTCGCTTCCATAAAGGTGCATCTGGCGGCTAGCTCCGGCTACACCAAAATCTTCACTTTGGTCCCACGACAAGTCAAGGAGTTTCTCAAAGGACTTTTCCTATCTTTACCACCGGTGAAGGCTCCTGCCCCAGCGTGGGAAATCAAAGTGGTCCTGAGAAGGCTAATTGGGGGGCGGTGGCCCTTCGGACCTATGCACCAGGCCCCACTCAAGTCTCGCTGGAAAAACGGCTTTCCTTGTGGCCATCACCTGTGCCGGAAGGGTAGGTGAGATCCAGGCCCTATCCTGCAAGCAACTGTACCTGACTTTCCACAAATCGAGGTTGGTGCTGATGACACACCCCTCTTTCATGCCGAAGGTTCAGTCGGAATTCCACCTCAACAAGCCTTTAGTGTTAGCTGTTCTTTTCCCGAATCCTTTGTTGCCGGCGGAAAGGGCCTTGCACTCGCTAGATGTTGCTCATGCCCTGAAGTTCTACGTGGCTTGTACAACATGTTTTCAGAAGGCTTCACAGCTGTTCCTGAACTTTGGTCCTGTGAGCCATGGGAAGGACTTTTCCAAAGCTTCCATTTCAAGGTGACTGTATGGCTGCATCACGCACTGTGATCGGGTGGCTAACCGACCGCTGGCCGTCCATCCGAGAGCCCACTCCACCAAAGCGATCGCTGCAATGGCGGTGTTCCTTTCTGGTGTGCCCCTGCTCGACATCTGCATGGCTGCTACGTGGAGGTCCACGCACACCTTCACGAAATTCTACTATGACGACAGGGATTCCAGGGCACAGTCCCGAGTTGCCAACAGTGCTACGCAACCTGTTTGCCTGAGGCTAGTCTGTTCCTGGGGTAAGTGTAATTCCTTCTTGTTAGGAAAGATTTCTCATTACTGCACCTTTCCTTCAATCTTTATGGAGCCCCCAAACTTTTTGATTTTATTTTTGTACATTTCAAAGAGCAGTGAAGGCTTAAGCTTCACTGCACTAGCCTTTGCTCATATGTCATGGGGAAACTGACATGTCCTTCAGGCTGTCAGTACTGGGAAACATTGTTTCCCATAGTGGCGTTACTGAGTTACTACTGTGTTATTACTTTTGTACCACTTGTCGTAACTTTATCGTTGTATACAGCAGCCTTTTACTCTGCAGTACATTTTTGTTTTGCCCTAGACTAACACTAGCTAGTAACAGATTTTTGGTTACTCTAGGTGTGCTAAAAGGATAAGCTGGTGGCAGCAGTAACTTTTTCCCACTTTAGTTTTATCCTTTCTGCGTTTACCACGTTTGGCTACTAACTGTGGCTACTGGTCAAACATGGCCGTGCCACAAGACTTTTTGTTTGTCCCTGTTAGGCAGAATCCTGTGCAGTGCCCTTGGGGACCACTACACACAATTAAGACTACAAGTGGTAATACAAGTTCACCTTTGGTACAAGCCTGTACTACACTGTTAAAGTGATAGCAGTAGCAGAGCAGCCAGACTTATCTCAAGAGCAAATGAGCAGTAGTAGAGATTACACAAAGGACTATAAGTACTGTGACTCAAGCAAACACTGACTCAAGGGTTTTGGTTAAAAAGTAAAAGTACATTTATTTTAAACCATCGTTCACAAAACTCTTCACTTCTATTAAATGAAAACCACACTTCAAATACACTACACACAACCAATCCCCTTTGTGCAGAACAATTCACCGGTTTTGACATACCGGTGTTGTGAAACAAAGACGTTACCGGGGGTTATCACGCAATCACTTTTTGACAGTCATGACAGTATGGTCTTAAGAAAGAGAAGCGTACCCGCGAGCAGAACTGTTACCGTAGTCAAACACACTTAGCACATGAATTAACGCAAGAGAGTTGGCGATATAAATCATAGGCAATACTTTTGTCAAGGCAGATAGAATCAAGAGACACTTTCTAAGACGTAGATAAAAGTCAATAGGCCTGCGCCAGTGTCAATGTGACAGGGGTCCTGTTGTCGTGGATCACAAGGTTAGAAGAGTTCACGATTCAAGATTGCCAGGAGTACTTGAATATTGTCAAAAGGGGAAGCAAAAGTTATAAGCGGGAAGGAAGACAAGGGCAAGCCTTGGGTGAGGAAAAAGGGTTCACCCCAATTCCTCGAAGCTCGACACAGTACTTTATTCGACTGAAGAGCTGGTGCTACAGCAGTTGTTCCTGGTAGTTCCTGCAGACTCATGATTCCTGGAGCTCAGTCGTGGAGACAAGAAGGACAACATCTGGAGCGATCTGCACTACCCAGGGATGAAGCCAGCAGCAGCAAAGCGATGGTGAATAAAAGGTGCGCTCCTTCAAAACAGGAGAGGCTCTTCTGATGGCTATCCGGACCACTACAGCAGTGTGCAGCGATTTCGGCCAAGAAGAAGATCCTCTGGCTGTGGGAGGTGAGCTGGTTGATCCCACCAGGCTCAAGGGAAGAAGGCTCCGGACTGGATCTTCTGTTGTCGTCGAAGGGTAGATAGCTCAGGACTGCAGCAGGGCTTCACCGGGACTCGGGAGTTGCAGCAGCCGCCGCCTTCTCAGCTTCTCTTCGGTTCTTGCAGTTCCAGTGGCGACTCTGACTTCCAGCACAAGAGTCGTGCCTTTTATGCGAAAATCCCCCATTCACACAGCCTGAAATTCACAAAGTGAATTTCACCAGAACCAAAAACTACAACACTAGAAGGCGTCAGAATGAAATAATTAAAGATTTAGCAGATGACAGAAGCTTAACGCTGAAACCGGCTGACAAAGGAGGAGCCATAGTTATAATGGACTCAACATACTATGAGGACAAGATCTTGTTATCATCAGATGAGAGTACATACTGCCGAATTAACCAAGACCCGATCAAAAAGATCTCAGAGATCATTGAAACCACTTTGGAAAAAGCAATGGAGCAAGGATGGATATCGAACAAAACAAAACAATTCTTGACTAACACACACCCGATTATACCCACTTTTTATGGATTGCCAAAGATCCACAAAAGGTTGAGGACTCCACCACTCAGGCCCATAGTGGCGGGCACGGACAGTATCTTTAACCCTTTAGCCATATACGTAGACAAGGCTCTACAACCATTGGTACAAACAACATCCACATATCTAAAGGATACCACCGACTTTCTGAAACATTTGAACATACTGACAAATGTTAATAATGAGGATCTACTGGTTTCTTTTGACGTACAAAGTCTATACACCTCCATACCTCACCAAGACAGACTAGAAGCATTGGAATGGGCACTGTTACAAAGTGACTGTGAAGCCAACAAAATCTTTGTCCTGGAATTGAGTAAGATTATACTCATGAACAATTACTTCAGATACAAAACCCAATACTTCTTACAAGCATCAGAAACATCTATGGGGTCTTCAATGGCCCCAGCATATGCTAACTTATTCATGTTCCACCTAGCAAAGAATTGGATCCTAATACCCACCAAATGGACAGACAAATTGATAACTTGGAAAAGGTTTATTGATGATGTTTTTGTAATATGGAGAGGAGAACGCACAGAACTGGATGAATTCCTACAATACATCAATTCAGCACATGCAAGGATAAAATTTACAATGGAAGTAGGAACACCCAAATTACATTTCTTGGATGTGGAGAAAGAGATCAAACCAGAAGGAATTACAACAAATATATACCACAAACCTACAGATGTAAATAATACTTTACATTTTCGAAGTCACCACCCAGAACACTTGAGAAACAATTTACCGTATAGTCAATTTCTTCGATTTAAAAAGATTATTTAATCCACGGAAACCCTGAAAGAGGAAAATGCTTTGATGACAAAAAAATATAAAGAAAGAGGCTATCCAGAATCCACTATCAAGAAAGCAGAGGAAAAGACACACAAGCTGGAAAGAAAAAATTTACTGGTTGCTAAAAATAAATCTAAGGAAATTCCATTTCTGTACGCATTAAGATACTCGGCCCAAAGTCATTACATAACACGGATGATTAAGAAAAATTGGAGGATCATTGAACTAGACCCACTACTAAAAAGATTATTTCCTGAACCACCCATAATTGCTTATAAGAGGGGGCGGAACTTTAGGGACCAACTTGTGAAAGCAGAAAGACCCAGACTGGACAGTCAACGGACTTTGACAAAGAAAAAAGCAGGCACCTTTGCATGCCTCAGTTGTGGCAATTGCAACAACATAATGAAGGGAAATTATGTGAGACACCCAAACAATGGAAACAAAATTCCATTACATGACTTTGCAACATGCGATACTAAATCCGTCATCTACGGTCTAAGTTGTCCCTGTGGGATCTGTGACGTGGGACAAACCCAAAGAAGGGAGAAGGAACGCTGGAATGAACACAAGATCAACATTAGGACCAATAACGTACACTCACCAGTTGCTAGACATTTCGCAATGGAAAAACACAGCATAGCACAACTAAAAGTTATAATACTCGAAATTGTGAAGAAATCGCAGAGAGGCGGCAATCATGGGAAACTGATGAATCAGAGGGAAATCTTTTGGATCGACAAACTGAACAGTCACGTACCAGGAATGAATGAGGAGTATAGTCTGTCCTGCTTTCTTTAAAACAGACACAAAACAGAATTGCAACAAACTAATTAGACATAAATGGGATGTGAGTTAAGGATGAGGATTAGATCTTCAGTAAGAGATCATCAATACAAGTCAATCCTCTTACCCTTGACTAAACTTTAGATACTGTTCCTCTTTCTGAGAAAGATTTTAGATACTGTTCGTCTTTCTGAACATCATGAATTAATAAGATGTGCCAAGGTTCTGTGTACTTTTTTGGATATTGTTCCTCTATTTTTATCACCACAAATGAGAATTAAAGTGACATAAAATACATTAGAATGTGTAGCCACATCAAGCCGAGAATGTGAGCATGTTACCATCATCAAAATATAATCATTGAGATGCTTCCATTATGAATTCTCTTAGACTACCTGACTGTTGAAATTAGATGAGCACTACGATTTTGCACACCACTATTTTTCGCGTAACAATGCTATTAGAGTTGAGTCATAAACAGTAATTTAAAAACACACTTGATATTTTACCTATTCTTCTCATAGTTGGCTTAATGAGTAACCTGGGACATACAACATAGACTTCCCAATAATGGAGCGTAGACGTCACGCGCGGACGTCATTACGCCACACACGAACGCTATGAGACCATGACGTCATCACGCTCTGACGTGATGACGTCACAATATAAACAACGGCCATTTTGTCATCGAAACACCAGCATCGTGAGGTGCAGAGCGGCTTCCCCTGAGGATACACAAAGATCAAGCAGGAGAGGTGAGTTAGGAAGGACCTACTTAGGTCCACTTGCTGCACCATAGCTAAGAAGTTTATTAAAAACTTTAAGAACTCTACCTAAATGGATTTTTAATCCCCATTAGATACACACCTAGGAGTGACTCTTTTTTAACTAAGAACATCAGTAGCCGCTGATCATACCCATTTGGAAGTGGGTAAGTGTTAACATCTAATACTTTAACTCCCAACTTACTAACTTAATGGGTACAACCACAACTTAAAAATGTTAATATACGTTATAGGGGCAGCTCCTGAGCATTTGGGGATCGTCTGTGATTACAGTCCTTACCCACACCCGACCTGGAACTAGACTATAACATCTACTTAAATAGGAAAGGCAAGCCTCTATAGACTCCAAGGTAATTGCATTTTTTCTTTAATACCACCAGACTGTGCATGAATAGAATCTATCCTCTTGTCTCTTGCTATAAGAGACATACTGATTTCCTTATTTTAAACAGTTAGCTTATTTTTTAGTTTTTTTTAGATGACTTACCAATTAAAGATAATTGACATGCTTCGTTAATAAACACTAAAATTTTGACATAAGTGAATATCCATATGATCACTAGTGTGAGGATGATTATGGTAACATGACAGAGTAGTATCTATATAGAATCTATAATCTAATTATAGCATTATATGTTATAGGTGATTGCTGAAGAAAAATCAAATGAAAGAATGTGCGAAAGTGGGTGAACATCTCTTGAAGAAGGGGATCAATCTAAACCCCGAAACGCGTCGAGAAAAAGTTTTCATGTTACTGACTTTTGTTTACCCACAAGGACCAATAGGGCCATAAGATAACTGCATTTGTTCTAGTATGCTTATAATACAGAAGTGAATGTTTAGAATGTTTAGTTACACTGAAGTGAAATGGAAAAAAATGTTATAGTAACAATTTGTTTGAATACAGAATTTTTTTACTAAAAACTGCTTTTCCAAGTTATTTTCAACGACTACTGTAAAAATAACTAATATTGATTGTGTATGCAATAGAAAGGGTGTGCAGGGGACGGGATAGTTCCATAAGTTTATGGACATCTGTCGGTTTCGCATAAATTGATACAACCTAGTGTCAAGGTTGTTTTTCTCCCCAGCACCCCACTAACCTTCCTTTAAACACCACCAAGAATTGAACCATTAGGTGTGCTCTGTGCAAAATAGTTTTTTGCATTTGAATCACCACAGCTGTGCTGCTTTGGAAATTTTTTGGCACCTGCGTCGATACCCTGCCCTCGAGGGCCTCCATCGAGCCGATGTCACGGCGAGGACCGGATGTTATAAATAGGACGCACAACGCCCGTAGCCTCAGTTCTGTTTTTTCCGAAAAACGTGTTCGCTTCGGAGATCTCGGCGCGCCTCGGTTCTTCTGATTCTATCGGTTCTTCGAACTTGGTTTGTGAAATTCAGATCATGTCTTCTTCTACCCCACAGTCGGGATTCAAGAAGTGTCAGGACTGCGGTTCCAAGATGTCACTTACGGACCCGCACATTGTCTGCCTATGGTGCCTCGGCGAGGACCACGCCACCGATGACTGTGACGAATGGCAGTCTTTGACGTCAAAGGCCTTGCGGGAGCGAAATAAGAAGCTGTCGGTAGGTAAGGTTTCCAAGCCCCGAAAGTCGAAATGCGCTGGGCTTTCAACCGACGATTCGAGGGGCGACTCTCTGCATCGCCGGCGTAAGTCCAGGGTGTCGTCGTCCCGGAGTGGTTCCTGCCATTCCTCTGCCTCTTCCAGGCACTCCCGGAAGCACTGTCACCAGTCGCCTTCCCAGTCCTCGTCCGAGGACTCCGCCAGACGGCGGGTAGCTTGTCCTACCAAGTATTCCTCTCCTGTGGAATGGGATGCATTTCGCAATGAAATGATGGCGATTTTCGAGTCGCAGGGCTCCGGTCCGTCCGCGCCATCGAGAGAAGCTGGCACGGAACACAATAGGGCCGCCGTTCGCACACCTTTGGGCTTGGGCGGTCAACGCGATCACCGGGAACCTTCAAGGTCACGGTCGGACAAGGTGGAACGCTCTAGCCATGCCCGCTCCAGGTCCCGGTCCTCAATGCCCTCGAGACCGGTGGAACCTGTGAGGTCTTCTAAGAAGACATTGGTGGCATGTCCGTCGAGGGACTCTCTCGAGGCGCCAAGGCCATCGAAGGACACGCTCGGGGCACCAACCTCTTCGGCCTGTGTCGGTGCCATCGGCGCCATGCTCGACACCGGTTCCGTCGACGACCTTGACACCTTTTGTGGAGGCTGTATCAGAGGAGACTCCGAGGAAGGCCCTGAAGAAGTCAGGGAGGCCTGTCTTTGACACTTTTTCTGTGCCCTCATCCAGGGAGTTATTCCAGCCTCTGGATTATATCTCTGAGGTGGTTGAGGAGTCTGAGGAAGGTGTGGTTCCTGATGAGGTGCCTGACCACTTGTTATCTGGTCATAGCCAGTTGGACGACCTGCGTCAGTCTTTGGCTTTTCTGCCGTCTGTGCGAGGGAATAATGTCCTGATTCTGACAGACATTACAGTGGCCATGCACTACCTCAACAAAAAGGGGGTGGAGGGTAGGGTCTCTCCTTCTGTACAGGGAGGCGATGCAGCTCTGGTTCTGGGCCATCCAGCAGGAAATTTCGATCTCGGCAGTTCATCTGGCCAGAGACTAAAACGTGGCGGTGGACGCTCCGAGCAGGCTGAGCACGGTCTCTCACGAGTGGGAGCTGGCTCAAGAGATTCTCTTGAAGATCTTTGTCCTTTGGGTGACCCCACAAGTGGATCTCTTCGCCACCAGTGTCAACCGGAAGTGCGAAAGATTCTGCTTCCGGGAATTTCCTCCAAGAGGAGCCTTAGGAGACGCGTTCGTAGTGGAGTGGTCCTTCCCATTGCTGTACGCGTTTCCTCCAGTCCTCGTCATTCCGCAAGTGCTGCAGAGGTTACGGAGGTTCGGTTCCCGAATGATCCTCATTGCTCTGGCATGGGCCAGGAGAACGTGGTACCTGGACCTTCTCGACATGTCCATCTGCCCTCCACGCCGTCTTCCCTACCGAGACGATCCGCTCTCAGGGGAGGGGGGGGGGAGTCAGGTTCTCCATCCAGAGCTCAAGTCCCTAAACCTTCATGCTTGGCTTCTGAAAGGTTGAAGTATAAGGACTGGGACCTCTCTGAAGACGTGATGGAGGTGTTGCTTTCGGCCAGAAGGCCCGCAACAAAGTCCCTGTGCCGTTGGAGAAAGTTCTGCGACTGGTGCAGGGTTAAAAATGTGGATCCTTTTTCATGTGCCATTCCTGTGGTTCTGTCTTTTTTGCTTTCATTAGCTCACAAGGGCCTGCAAGTCGGTACCATTAAAGGTTACCTGGCGGCGCTGTCCATATTTAAGCGCTCGTCTGAGGAGTGTTCTTATTTTAAGATTCCTTTGATTTCTCAGTTTCTCAAAGGGCTCACTAATGTGTTCCCACCGTCACCTTTCCAGGTGCCCGGTTGGGATTTGAACCTGGTTCTAAAATTCCTCATGGGAGCTCTGTTTGAGCCTTTACATTCTTGCCCTTTGAGACTGTTGACCTTTAAAACTGTATTTTTAGTTGTGGTTACTTCCGCTCTCAGAGTGAGTGAGTTGCAGGCACTTTCCGGTAAGCCACCCTTCACAGTGTTCCATAAGGACAGGGTTGTCCTTAGGGTTCGTCCTTCTTTTCTTCCGAAAGTGGTGTCAGAATTTCATATAAGCCAGAAGGTTATTCTTCCGGCGTTCTATCCTCCTCTGCATCCTGGTAAGGAAGAGGAGAGGGTCCATAGGTTGGATCCTGGGCAAGCCTTAAGTTTCTACATCTCACGCATGTCCCAGGTCAGAGTGGACGATCAGCTCTTTGTAGGATACGCTGGAAGGCGTTTGGGTCAAGCTGTTACTAAACAGATTTGGTCTAGATGTATTATCTTGACCATCTCGGAATGCTACCGTCTGGCGGGTAAGGACCCTCCGGTAGGCTTACGGTCCCATTCTACTAGGGGTGTGGCTGCCTCTACTGCTATGCAGAGGGGTGTTCCCATTCGTAACATTTATGAAGCAGCCACGTGGGCTTCTGTCCACAGTTTTGTAAAACACTACTCCCTGGATTCTATCCATGGACAGGATTTGGCCTTTGGCAAGGCGGTGCTCTATTCTGCAATTTAATTGGGCATTCTAAAATTCTAAATTCTTTTCCCACCTCCTTACTTTGGTACTGCTTTGGGAGTCTGTCATAGATGTGGAATACGTCAGAGGAACCAATCCCTTTGAAGAACAAGTTACTTTCTTACCTAGTAATGTTCTTTCGATGGGATGTTCCAAAAACGTATTCCACATCGCTCCCTCCCTACCTGCCCCTCTACAGAATGTCTTATGCGATTGTAGCGTTCGTTTCCGCATGGCTTTCTGTAGTCATTCTGGCAGTTGATTGGTGCCACACGTTTTGGGAAAAAACTACAACTGAGGCTACGAGTGTCGTGCAACCTATTTATAACATCCGTTGACATCGGCTCGACGGAGGCCTCGAGGACAGCATATCGACTTAATTGACGCAGACGCCGAAAATTTTCCAAAGCAGCACACCTGTGGCGATTACCTGTCATAGATCTGGAATATATCGTCGGAACATCCCATCGAAAGAACGTTACCAGGTAAGAATGTAACTTGTTCTACCCGATGATGCTTAGTGGAATGCAGACACTATAGCTGCAGAGCCTTTCGTAGACCAACATATTTAAAATCCATTCAGCCCTCGATGCATTCCTTGACTGATGCATCCAACATCAGTAAAATATATAATTTTTAATGTAAAACACTTGCTGGTACTATTGTAGACGATGATGGATTCAGTTGTACTTTAACCAAGATGTAGAAAGTGATTTGGTATAGCCAAAATGTAGCTGTTACCCTAGCTTTAAGCGATGAGAACAAGCCAGGTAACACAAACATGCATAATAAGCTGAACTACGAAAGGCTGTGTTGATATGCATTAGTGTTGAGAGAATCGTCGGCCCTTCCATGGCGACACGTGATTGTTTAAAGGGATTGGGCGAGCATTTTTCTCTGGCTTCCGAAAGAGTTAACAGCTTGGTGGTGCTACATTTTTTGCATGGGTCGGACTGGGTGTTATCACCAGATGGCCGTGGCGAATGAGGCAAGGTCGTAGTGTTAAAGGCATGCAAATGTGTAAGTGATGCTCTGCAGAAAAAATGTTTATAATACATTGCTCTGAGGCATTTGATAAACAGTGAGAGGGGTGGCAATTCCTTTATGGCTTTCGATAGTCAGGTGGAACGGTTATCCCTGCAAGTTGAATACCATGAACCTAAGACAAGGTATAACAACATTCACATTTTTGCTGTGTTCCGAAGGCCTTGCTTTTTGCGTTTGCATCCTGAAACTGCTTTCCTAAACTCTTCATGTTGACCTGCTCAACTTTGAATCAAGTGTCAATATGCAAAGGGCACATCACATTCTTCCCCTTTGCAGTTTTAAATGAAAGAACCCAGATCCCATTCTTTTCAGTTTTCTCACTTTCAAGCTGTTTGAGCAGACAATTTCTGTCTCCTGGCTAAAAACCAATGTTATGGCTGGTTACTGTTTTTGAGATGACAGTACATGGACAACAAAGAAACATTGGGAGCTTAAGTCTGTGTCTGGTTCATATATTTTGGTGCAGATGTTTTCATGAGGCGTTTAGTTTGTCTTCAAGTTTGGCGAGACCTAGTTTATGTAAACAGAAGAAGAAAACAACCCGAGTTGCTGCCCATGTCAGTCAAATACTTTTTTCAGTTAAAAATCATCATAGACGTAAAGGAGCAGCAATAAAATAAATACAATTGAAACGTTCAACATACCACCGTAATAATATATAGCAAATGATACAATTTGGAAATAAGTAAACAAAACACAATACACTACATATTCTCCAAAGCAGTTAACTTTATGCACAGTAAAAAAGAGTCTGTTTATAAACAATTGTGTATTATTTTTTAAGCCTAATAGTGTGAAAAAGACTGGATCACCCAAGCTACTGAGGTATCATTCAACGATTGACAATAAAATGGGTCTGCTTGCCACTCTAGTGGTTTTCTGTTGATGACCTCATTTAGAGCAGAAAAACATGAAGTGCATCACCTTTTCCTCCACCTTTTTCCTCCACCTGTGTACAAACTGGATACAGGTTAGTGTGATGAATCTGCTTATGCCATCACTCCATTCTCTGAGGTAGCCGCTCATCATGTGGCCAGAAAACGGCAGCCGCTACCTGATCCTGACCCTGGGGGGTGGCTATTTGAGTGAGGACCACATGGGGGAGGTCAGCTCTCAAGCAGCTGAAGTGAATGGTGTAGCTGTTGGAAAAATCAGATTAGCTCCAAATACCGCAGGAGTTTAAATATGGAGCTGTGGAGAACTACAGAGGGAATCAACTAGCTAGTCACTGCTGGGGAAGCCACGCTGGGTGGTCCACAGCCGAGTGGGGAGACAGCGAGAGAGGAAGGACTGCAGGAGCTGATTCCCGAGAAGCACTATGTATGCTGCCAGGAAAACAAGGAGAAGGGCTCAGGAGTGAAGCATGAGCCGCGAAAGACATGGATGCTGCCAGAGGAAGCCGGTAAGCTAGTGAAATTGAGGCAGGACACCCGGGCGCTTCTGTATGTTTGCCACAAGAGGTCCAGAGAACGCCAAAGAAAACCGGTGAGCCCTGAGAAGGAAAGCAGGGACACTTTGGCAGCTCCATCAAGTACAATCTGTGCCAGTACACAAGTCAGGTGACCCCGTGCAAGGAGGTTGGGTCACTGAGACATTTGAGAAGGAAAGTAAAGGAAAATGTGTTGGAGACCCGGTGTTTTGATTAAACCAATACAGAATATTTGAACTGCCAGAACAAAGAGGGAACCTAGCAGAGGAGTATACCAGGTGTCTTGTGAGTTTGGGGACGGCACCCAAATTGTGTAAAGGAATCACATGAGAGAACCTGGCAGGAGAGTATACCAGGTGTTTTGCGAGTCTGTGCACTTTTTAAGCCAGAGGCAATACCCTTAACACCTTAGAGTTACTTTTAGAATGTGAGGACTCGGAAAGGATTTAGGACACGGGACATTTTTGCTTTGAAACTCATGAGCCAGGACAGACCCTTAGTTTTGGTTGAGCTAGGGAAAATACCTCCTAGGTTCAGGACAGTGAGGCCTTTTCCAACCCCTTTATTATTTCATAAACGTTTATGCCAACCTCCTTGAGCCCTCTGTGTCAGTGTCTCATTCCGGGTTTCTTACATTAGGTTCATGTAAGTCAGTCGGGCCACCTATTTGCATTTGTTCCTGCTGGACAGAAATTGAATATGAAACGTGTCAACCATTTCCTTTTGGCAGATTGAGCTGTCCACAATCTAAACTGTTTAATCATGCCTAAAGAAGCAACAGTAAAGTTCATTAATATTTTTGCCATTTGTATGGATTCCTCAGAGTCCGTGAGGTACTTAAGTAATGATTCATGCAACTTTGTGTTTTATTTTTTAATCTAATGTGGTTAATCAACAGATTTTTTTGGCACAAAACTCTCAGAAAGCTAATAATCTCATTGATAACATAACCCAGATTCAATTTGTTATGAACTAAAAAAATGTAGGGGATGACCTAGGCAGCAACAATAAAAAAAAAAATGTAAAAAAAATCATCATCTACACTCTGTCGTCGCTCTGAGCATTACCAACCCCATAATCCCAATCTGTATAAAGGAATTGTGCACGTTTTAGCCTGATCAACATGGAGGATAGCTTGAGTGGGTTGGCTAATCAGGCAGTTAACCAACTGGGAAATTGCATTGTTGACCTCTGCTGCTAGACTGCTTACTAACGTAATGTTATGTTATCTTATTTATATATGTGGCTAGAACGCCTACACTTTTCACCTAAATTAACTCCTAAATAATTGGTGAGTATTTGAATGCCTTTTTGACCATAGAGTTAGGATGTTAGATTTTCCTAAATTAATGAGTAGTTTCTTGGCAGCCATAAACAAGTAGTAACAATTGATTACAGGTTGCAGGGCAAACAGGCTATTAATACTCCTCTGTATAACTCAGTAGGAGCACTGCCATCTCCCCAGCGACCCGCCAAACTTTACTGGACAGCCCCCGACTACAAGCTCTTCCAGTTGGTTATTATAAAGATGTTGAAGAAGGGGTGGGAGGCCAATACACACCTTCTCAGAACCCTGCGTTTAACTGTTAACTGTAAATCATTTAGTACACACAGTTTAACACAAATCCTATACTAGTCATATTGACTGAGTGAAGCAATCTTATATGAAGATAAGACGGAATGGTAAGGTCTGCTAAGGCTAACCATAACTACTCTATTTATCATAGCAAACAGATGTTGGGTCCTTAAAGGCATATATACATTTTGCAATCAGAAAATACAAATGTAAGACTTACTCCATTTTTCCTAAATCCTCCCTGAGCTCACCTTATATAATAGCCACAACATTGTTGTCTACTATACATTTGTGCAATGTCTTGTAAACTAACCTCCCAAAACGTTGTGGTCCTGCATCCATCCAATGATGACATTGGTTGATTTGGCTATGGTGATTTCTTATCACCTGTTTTAAATAAGGCTGCAATTGAGGCATGGTGCCACAGCAAAGGAGTTAGGCCTTATTTCCTTAAAAAGCTCTAAGGAGTGGAGCCCAAAACTAACCATTGGACTTCTATTGGGATTGCATCTGGTCCAGCGCACTTATTTGACAACCGTCTCACACATGTTTCAACAATGTCTATCAGGTAAACCCAAGCTGAGGATTAAAAGCTAAACACTGGACATAATGAGCAACTAAGTTAATTGTATTATCTATTAGGCAGTGGCTATCATATAATATGGCCAAATAATCCATGTGTTTGCTTCCATTTTTGATGGCCTAGATGGATTACTCTGTTTAGCGCTCAGGTTCCAAATCTTTTTTGTGTCGTTACTGTTTGGAAGTATTTTCAAGCTCACACCCCGTCGATAGAGAGTCGGTGTTTTGCATCATTACACTCTTCTTACATTTTGAAGTTTGAAAAGTCACTGGGATATTTAATCGGAACTTTAGGTTAAACCAACGAAAACTACCGGTCTTAATTTTCCTTCAGACTTAATGATAATTTAATTACTTCAATAAAGCTACAAATGTGTTACCCAATTACAGAAGGCAATTTGCTAAGAAGAATTTCCATTTCTGATTTAACCAATTCTAAAACCGTGGGAAATAATATTCTTGGTGTCAAGCTGACCCATTTTATGTCCTTACCTTTGTTAGTATCCTAGCCTACATTTGGTGAACCAAGGTTTGCTTTTTGCAGTTTTCATCAAAGCACATGGTTAGTGCCAGAGGAAAACCATTACTTTCTACCTGTTCTAATGCAGACATTTTTTTTTAACAATGCCAATTACTGGTCAATAGCTGGCTTGAATTGCCTTTTCATAAACATCTGTTTATTCAAGTTATCTGGTTCAGTTCTCCTGTTAATTCATTGTTGGTTACATCTCAACATAAACATATTACATTTCAGACTGTGCGTTTCACACAGTAGATCCCATATATTCCTGAGCATCTAGAAGCCCCCAAGATCTATCATGTTCAAAGTCATACAGACCTTTCCGGAGGCTCATTCCTCAGTTTATAGTTGAAATCGCCCCAGCCATGAGGAGGTTGTTAAACCTACCATTCTGATGCTATTAAGACACGAGAGATGAAAGAACATTGTCAACAGATTGGATTGATAAATGTGCTGAATTCCTCAATGGTGTGTTACCAAAATTAACAGTGGAAATTAACCTGTACCCTATACCACCGATTCAAACAACGTGGACATGCAAAGATGTGTTATCATATTGATCAGTCGCTAAGTGGAGTACATTTCTACCCACAAACAAAGCCCAAACGAATTCTATCTGTTCTTGTTTTTTTAGAAGCAGATTTAGCTATTGTGGAGCTATTGCTCCAACTTCTGAGCCCCGTAATCTTACATGTCAGAAATTGTTATATTTTATCAGCACTATTTGCGTTTGCCTGCAACCTGAGAGACATGAGGTAGCTCGGTGCAGTAATGCACCTGCATAGCATCAACCCCACACCACGCACAATGGTCTTAATTGATGCTGTGAATCGGTTTGATCAGGTGAGATGGGGCTGTGCTTCTCATTCCCTGGGTAGGCTTTCCACACAAACTATGCATGTCATGTTGCAGCAATTTGGGCTGATGTTGGACATTTTCCATTGACACAGGATACCCGGTGAGTGTGGCCACTTTCACCCCATTTGTTTACCATGGCGATTAAATGTGGTCTTTTGCCATATGTGCAAATTATGGTATTGATTATTTTCATGTATTCCCACCCAAAGGTGCCACATTATGCAGATGACTTGCTTATTTTGAAGTGTAACCCTTAATCCTTGTGTAGATGTTTCAAGGCATAACATAAGCAGTGTTGCAATTCGGTAGGTTTGCTAATTAAATTGACACTTGTGTAGCAAGACTAGCTATTTAAGTTAGGGTTCAATAAAAGCGCTATTCACCCTGCATTCCTCTCTTGCCCTCCTTGGTCTCTCCACCCTCTGTTCTCTGTCACCGCAAGTACCAAGGAGCCAATTGACAAAAAATGCAGCATTAATCATCTGTTCCATTCTTAAAAGTGCCAAAAGTCTGTGTGGGACTGCTAGGCAAGATGTTTTTTTCTTCTTCAAATGATTTCAAATCATAAGTAATCGAGATGATGTTTGTATTTAGCTAATTACATCCTGTCTGGAAAAGACCTGTATGTGCTAGCTTTATTTTTTTTATTAGTCATGCAATTCCATTCCTAAAAATGTAAGTTGTTACATAATGCATAATTATTTTTTTTAACATCTCTTTATTAAGTTTAGAACATGAACATAAAAATAAAGAGAACAACAATTCCCCTAAGCTTTCCACCCCTGCCCCCTGGGTGATTTCCCCTTCTTTCCAGGGCCGCTCCTGCTTGGGCGAGTTCGTTGAGTTTACTGCAGGTCTAGGATCTTGAGGCGTTGGGGGCACCAGATTACCCTATAATTGTCTCCCCAATCCCCAGCAGATTTCGACAGCTCCCCGTTCATAGCATAGGTTGCCCACTCAAGAGAAAGTGTCCCACAGCCTCCACAGTCAGTCATGAAAGGTCAGTACATTAGCACTTCTCCATCTCTGAGCAATTAGTGTCATAACTGCAAGTGCACTCTTGCTCTTTCTCTTCTGCAAGGTTCTTCTGCTGTCCCCCCAACCTGCAGGCCCAGTAGCACCTGTTCTGGAGATCTGCTCCCTCCTTCCCCAAATGCCTGATCTTGCCCCCTCTGCACTTCCTCCCAGAGTGGAACGATTTTCGGACACCTCCACCAGATATGCTCGGCTGTTCCCCCGTGCCCAAACCCTCTCCAACACTCCCCTGATATCTCTGGGTACATTCTGTGCAGAATTGCCAGCGTGTAATGCCACCCATATATTATTTTGTACCAGGCTTCCTGTGTTTGTGATGCCTTAGCTTGTATAGATTTTAGCATCGATATTGATCAATGCAATCAGCCTATATGATGACCGTTCCAATGGGTCCTTATGACGTTTTAGGATCAGGGTCATTTTAGCCTCCTCCATAGAGGGGCTTATAAGTTCAGTAGCTTTGAACGTATTAAATAAGTGGGTCAAGTGCGGTATGAGAAAAACAGCGAATGTTTTGTAAAACGCCGCCATGTACCCATCGAGGCCCAGGGCTTTTCCAGGAGGGAGATTCGATATCACCCGTCTCACCTCATCCTCCGTTATCTCTTGGCTTAAAACTTCTTGGGACTCCTCACTGATTCTGCGTAAGTTAAATTTCCCCAGATACTCCTCCTGGGATTGGGCCGTAGGGTGCTGTGATGTATAAAGTTTCTCATAGAAAGCTGCTAGGTGTTCCTGGATATCCTCATTACGCGTTAGCCTTTCTCCTGCCTCCAACCATAAGCGCCCCTATCACATTTTTCGCTGCCTCCCCTCTCAGAAGACAAGCCAGGAGTGTGGATTTGGAGCTGCCCCTCAGCGCTCCTGTACTCTCTGAGAGGCTCTATTCAGCGATATTTCTGCTTTTTGTCGAGCGGTTTCTACTTTTCCCTCCAACTGTCACTCAAGCTCTCCCATTTGCCTATCTCGTTTGGCCTTGGGTGCTATGAGCTCGCCTCTAATTATATCTTTAAACGCATCCCGTCTTATAGCCTCAGATGTATCCCCCCTCTTATTTTCTTCCATTAATTTATTAATTTTCCCTTGGACTTCCTTCCTGAGCACCAGGTCTCTCATGAGGGCCGCGGGGTATTTCCAACTCCATATCCCACTCCTGCTCTCCCCTAGCTCTAAGTGCATAGTAATAATTTTATGATCTGCTATGCCTAGGGGGCCTACTTTTACTTCCTTTACCTGTCCCAAAAGGGTCGCCGATACCCAAATATAATCTATTCTAGATCGAGTTCCATGTACACCCGAGAGGAACGTATATCCCACCTCGTCCCCCCTTAAGTCACGCCATACGTCCTTGAAGCCTAACCCCACCATTCTTTCCCATACACCTGCCGAGACCGCTCTTTAAGTGCCATGGGTATTTCCCCCCAGTGCCAAGGCCTTTTTTGGTGATTTCGGTATGTGGCCATTCAATGCCTTGTAACCTTTTTGTTACATGAGATATCTCGCCAAATTTGGCCCCTTTTTTTCCCACATGTAGGCGGTCGTAATGCCACCCAGGAATCCTAAATTGCTGTAGGTGGGTGAGAGAAAATAATCAAAAAGGGCGAGAATGTTGTGTTTTCAAAAAATGCGAATAAAATGATGTACAAAGAAGCCTGTGGTTTTTTTCCTTGTACGAGCTAGGAACAAATGGTTTGCTGTGCTGAATGAATTCAATTCCCTGGCTTTCACGAACAGGTTGAGTGGAAA
Source organism: Ambystoma mexicanum (assembly GCF_040938575.1). Lineage (NCBI taxonomy): Eukaryota > Metazoa > Chordata > Amphibia > Caudata > Ambystomatidae > Ambystoma > Ambystoma mexicanum. Next base: position 704,601,852 of record NC_090921.1, read on the forward strand.
CGGAAAAAAAATTATTTTGATGTGGTTATCAACCGTTTTTTGAGAGGTAGGCAATTTTGGCCATTTTTGCCAAATGGACATGCATGGACGGAATGGAAGAAAAGGGTAGGAAAGCCAAATTGGAGGACAGAAAGGCATACATTTCTGATAAGTAGACAAAATTCCAAGTTTAGGAAGGGGTGATTCGCGCAGGTCGGGCAACAACTAGTTAGGGGAAAATGCCATAGTTTGGGGAAAAAGCAGGAAAATGACTTAAAAAAAGGTATGTGGTGGACATGGTTGGCTTGGTACGGCAATGGCTTCTATGAATTTTGAGAAAAACAATGCTCCGCTACATTGCCCGACTCTTGCAGTTAGGAATGCACACCTTTTTTGTAGTGTTTCACAAAGCAAGCAATACCACAAGCCAAACACTGAGCCATGGTACACAATAGTTTTATGCTTACGGCCTGAACAGACGTACTTAGCATGTGTAAATCAGGAAAACCAATGTGGTGAGGAACGGCAAGCATACATTTTTTGAAAGAGCACAGGCAGACCTTTTCAAGGGTAGGTGACTTGTGCAGGTTACAAAAGTGTTATGATGCCTAAAGCGGCGACTAAATGTAGGTCACATTTGGGAAATGAAAGGGTTGTGTGACAAAGGGCACCAGCAAAGGGGTCAAAACGTTATGAAAACCACACAAACACAACAAATGTCATACCTTCCCCCGTTCCCACACGTGTCCCGATGAAACCGGTACCTCACATGTGTGGGTGCACCTACCTGGGTGCCAAGGGGAAAGCAGAACACAACCCTAACCCTAAGTCTTTTCCGACATCTGAATTTCACGATTTTTCCAGACGGGCACACCATACAGATATGGGCCTCGGGTGTCCAAGCCACCAAGAAAAACGGGGAACCCCATTCATTTCCGAAAAGAGGGCACCCATGGGAATCGGCAGACGTCTGACTTGCGCAAATCGAGTCAAAATGTATTACTGAGAAACCCTGGCAAAGTCCAAAATGTGGCAAAAAAACACATTTTTTCCGCACATTTCCCTCGGCTCACCAACCGAAAGACGCCACCACCAACACATGGCCTACCGTCCCGCGTTCCCACAGGTGTTCTCATGAAAACGGTACCTCGCATGTGTGGGTGCACCTACCTGGGCGCCAAGGGGAAAGCCTAAAAGACTCTTACCCCCAAGTCTGTTCTGACAGCTGAATTTCACACTTTTTCCAGACTGATACACCATACAGATATGGGCCTCGGGTGTCCAAGCCACCAAGGAAAACAGCGAACCCCATGTATTTCCGAAAAGAGGACACCCGTGGGAATCCGCAGAGGTCTTACCTGCGCTAAGCGGGCCAGAATTTATTACCCAGAATCCCAGACAAAGTGAAAATTGTGTTTTTTTTCCCCACCAAATATCACATATTGTAGGGGATTGTCCTCTTTTGGGAAATGCATGTGGTTCCCTGTTTTCCTTGCTGGCTTCCACACCCTAGGCCCAAATCTGTAGGTTGCCCACATCAACAAAATGTGCTGTGCCGAAAGGCTTGGGGTTAACAGTGGGTTACCCTTTACCTTTTGCGCCCCCGGTAGGTGCACCCACACATGTGAGGTACCGTTTTCGTCGGGACACCTGTGAGAACGCGGGGAGATATGACATCTGTTGTTGCCGAAGTGTTTTGGTGTGTGGACACAGGGAAATGTTTCTGAAATTGGCTGGAAATAAGACAATTCTCAGACATTTGGCTCTGGCCACCCACCGAAACACCCCTCCAACAACACATGGCCTGCCTTCCCACGTCCCCACACGTGTCCCGATGAAAACGGTACTGAAAATGTGTGGGTGCGCCTACCTGGGGCGCAAAAGCAAAAGGGTAACCAACTGGTAACCCTCAAGCCTTTCGGCACAGCACATTTTGTTCATGTGGGCAATCTACAGATCTCGGCCTAGTGTGTTGAAGGCAGCAAGGAAAACGGGAAACCCAATGCATTTTGGGTTTTTAAACGCTAAAACCACACCTGCCGTTTTCGTGCTCGCTGAAGCCTGAAAGATTTGATCAAAGCCCCTAAACCTAATCCTCTTTTGGTCCTTATGTAGTTAAATGTGTTTCCTCCAAGCCCAATATATCCGACCCCTCCTTCCTCGTAAACCTCTCTAGTTTTTTCCTACTTAGGGGAGAATTGAGCCCCCTCACATTATGGGTTATCCACTTGAATTGTCTAATTTATTCCTAAGCCCAGTGTAATCACCCATTCATAGGGCTACTTCTCTTGGACCCTTTCTTCCATTGGCCCGCTACCCCCACACCCATCCAAAAACCTCTCGCCCTTACCCCTTTTGAACCCTACCGCCGCCGTTCTCGGTCCCTGAAAAGTATCGCCTGTGTCGCCCCTTCGCCCACAACTCCCCCCTCCCCCCCTTCTCCCAACTGGGGTTTCACCCCTCCCGTCATCCCCTCTAGTATCACCTCTTCCCTTACCAACCCCAAGATGTTTGCTCCTTGTTGCTCCCTGCCCTGAAGATTTCTTCTGAGCCCACCACCCCTTTAAGTCAGTACCTTGTCATCAGGGGTTCGACCCGTTGGCTGTTTCCCCACTCAGTTCTGTTTTTCTCCTTTCTCACCCCTGTCAGGGGGGCCTCTCAGGGCAGGTTTCCTCCTCCTTCTCTCCCCTACCGTAGACCATTCCCAAGCCCTGGGTCTCTGGCCGTGATATGCTCCTGGTAATCTTTCTGACCTCTCCCCTGGCTCATCCTGATCTAGATCCAATTGCAGCTGGTTCGCCCCTTCTTGCAGAGAAGTTATCCTCTTTTGTACCCCCTGCCAATCAAAGAGGAGGCCGAAGGGGAAAGTCCATTTTTACTTAATCCCCTTAGCCCTGAGGAATGTCAAGATAGCGTTAATTTGCCGTCTTTTCACCAAGGTGCTGTTGGCCAAATCTTGATATAGCTCTATTCTGTGGCCGTCATGGCTTAGAGGTTCTCTCTGCCTGGCTGCTCTCAAGACTGCCTCCTTCTGTGCATATCTGGAAAAGGCCGCTAGTACGTCCCTTGGTCTAGCATTCGCTCCTTTGTTGATCCGGCCCACCCTGTGGACTCTATCCAACTCAACGGATTCCGGGTGGGGATTCTTCCAGTAGCCCCACAAAGATGCTTTGCAACGTACCCTTCAAGTCCTTGTCCTGGACTGCTTCCGGTAGCCATTTCAGCCGAATGTTGACTCTCCTGGACCTATTCTCCAAATCCTTCATCCTCAGCTCCAAATTCCTTGTTGCTGTGTCCAGTCTTTCAATCGCCTCTCTATTCTCTGTGACCTCCTTGCCCACTTCCTGCAGGCCCTTTTTTATAATGTCTGTCCTCTCACCTAACTGCCCCACCTCCTGCTTCATTTCCGCCATAACCTGACTAATGTCCGATCTGAGCAACTGGATTTGGTCTTGAAAGGTCTTGGCCAAATTGTTCTGTGGGGTTAGCATCTCTCCATGGAGGTCCTGACGCGACATCGGGGCCGGCGGGGCATCCTCAGCTTGTGGGCCTGGAGTCCGACTTTTCTCATGGGCATTTGCCTGCTCGTCACACTCCTCTCTATGCTGCCACAAAGTTGGGAGGGTACCTGAAGCCTTTGCTTGTGACAGACCGCACTTAGTCTGCCTACCTTTGTTCATCGAGGACATTCTCAAGTTGGGGATGATGGGCTATCAATCCCCTCGCCCTGTAGAGGCACCAAGCCAAGTGAGACCGCTGAGACCGTTGTGGCCCCTGGATGGTAGCTCCCACTCCCCGGACGCTTTCCTCGCTGAGGACCTGTTCGTCGCCTCACCTCCAATGAGCTCTCCACCCTGTCACTCCTCTTCGCGTGTGGTCAAAATCTTCCGGGGTCCTTCCGTCCTATGGTACGTGGGCCAGTACGAGTGCCCCACCCCCGGGTGGTAAGGTGTGGGAGAAGTTAGGTCCTGTTGCCTCCTCCCCTTTTGTCTTGTCTCGCCCCCTCCAGGGCCTTTCCATTTTCACTTTCCCCAAATGTAGTTCAAAAGAAATGTCCACTCAGTGGCATGTGCCCAGTGCAGTACCTATTTGCACTGTTTGAACTATCAGCCAACACTGCCACTGATATGCAGAATGATAGCTGTCTTCACCATGAGGCGCTTACTGCACATCCATGTTTCTTCGTTCCCTCTCACTTATGTTAATATGGTGGAAAGTAGATTTTATATAGGATATCACATTAATACCAGTAAAATATGGTCCGGGCCAGTCTCTTGGGCACTGTTAGGCAGAAACCTGTGCAGTTCCCTTGGGGACCACTGCAAAAGATTTAAGACTACAGGTGTTTGGCAGTAAACCCACTTGGTAGCAGTCTGTACCACACAGATTCACTTGGTAGCTGTGGCTGAGCAGTCAGACTTCCCTCAAGAAGAGTTAGGCAGTGTATAGAGTATACACAATAGGTACAGAGAGACAGTAGCACAAGCAAACGCTGACCAGAGCTTTGGTGTAAAATTATATAATTATTTATTTAAAGACACACTTATAATTTACACTAGCAAAAAGAGGTGAGTAAATTCAGCACACAGCCGCTATCATATATATACAACCCGTGTTACTTATTAGACAAGTCTTAGTGAGAAGCGCCACTTATTTTCAGACAGAGGCGAGTGCTTAACATAAGATGGCACTCTAATAAGTTATAAAAAAGGGAGGGAAAAGGGCAGAGTTATGGAAGCACACAAGTGTCAATACTTTTACAAGAACCACAGTAAGGCAGGATAGGCAGAGTTCTACTAGAGAGCAAGGAAGTCAATTGCAAGGCCCACTCTTGGAGAGAGCAAGCAGAAGGGGTCCAGGTTCACCCAGTGGGGTTATGCCCAAGGAGTCTTGTAGATAGTTCGCACAAAAAGGATGAAATTAAAGTCAGGAAAAGTTAGCTAGGTTGTCGCAGGCTAGCCCAGGTTAGAAAGTCGAGGCTTCACTGTCACCCCGAACGATCTGTCGCAAGGGAAGCCAGGCAGGACACAGCACCTTAAGTGTGAAGGAAGCTCCAGCGGGGGCAGTTGTTCCTGGCAGCGGGTGCAAGTCGGTGTTTCGTCCAGAGGAAGAGGAGGTCTCGCTGTGGAGGAAAGATGAAGGTCGGTGCACTGCCAGGGAAGAAACCAGCCGCAGAGTTCTTCGGTTAAAAGGTACTACCCATCTCTTCGCGGTAGTGGTAAACCGTGGTATTCCGGTTGCCGGGGTGCTTGGCACGGGCAAGGCAGCCACGAGATGCTCCAGGAAAGTGAAAAGAAGTCAAAACTGGTTATCCTCACCAGTCAAAGGAAGAAGACTCTCCGGACTGGGGATCTCCTCTGTTGTCGGGAAAAGTGGTGAGACGGTTCAGCAGGGCTCCACCGGTGGTGTCGTTGCAGGCCGGCTCAGCTTCTCCCTCCTCGGATTCTTAGGTCCTGTGGCGACTTCTGAAGTTCCAGTCCCCAAAGCCCTGCTTTTATGCAGCAAACCCCCATTCATTCAGCCTAGCTGTCAATCAAACATGCTAAGTGGTGAGCCGGCCGGCTCACCACTTGGGCCAGTCACACAAGAGTGCGACTTGAGTTACCAAGATAACTTAGTCCAGGGTGCCTAAACCCCCTCCTACACCCCCTGTGGTACCCAGACAGAGTGACACCACTTTTGGCTTCTGTGGAGAAGACCGCCAAAAAGTGGAACAAAGGGCTCGACTTGGGTCACAGTCACAGAAGAGAACACAAACGCCATTTTAGAATCGAGTTCTGGCAAAAAATACCAACCGGTGAATTAATAATAAATAAATAAACCAGCGGTATGTTCGAGGCTATAAGAATTAAATAATTAAAGTTGGTAGCCTCGAACAATGGGAAAATCCCATAGAGATATATTCGCGGTCGAATATAAAAAGTAGTATCCACTGCCACCAGCCAAAACTCGATCAGGGGGGACAGAGACGTGCCCCCTCGAACAACAGACCCCGGGGCAATCAAATTGCCCCGACCAGTACGTCCACAATATGATGGTTTGTACTGGTTTCTGTTCATAATTTGGGACTAGGAAAGCCAATGGTGACTTAACATGCCCTGGGAGACAGTAGTCAGTCCCAGGGTATGGAGTCTATGTTGGGGGGTCACTACGACACCCCTGGGTTACGGCACGGAGGGTGCTGTGTAACCCACATCAAAAACACATGAGACCCTATGGAGTAAAAGACCCCATAGCCCATAAAACACATGGAAAGATAAAGGAACACCTCAAATCATGTCTAAGAGTGGGAGTAAAAGAGTCTCACTCTTAACAGGAGAAAAAAATAAACCCCAAAAATCCAGCAGAGCTGCTGGGGGACTCACTAGGTTTGGGAAATTAGCCTTTACAGAGAATTCTCCCTAAAAGGGACCCGCTCCCCTGCTTCCCTTTCGCCTACTCTCGCGGTTAACCGGGTGGGGTGGGGGGCACCCAGCACCCCACTCTGTCCTTGTGCCCCCGTACCTTGTCCGTCGTAGCTCCGCTCTTCCTGACAGCGCGGCTGGTCCCTGGCACCACTGCCAATCCTCACCGCAGTTCTTTGAATGTTTCCACCTACGGCTGCTTGGTGAACGCAGCCCGCTCTGGTCGCTTGCTACGCCGAGCCCCCTCGGATGTCCGCGGCATCTTCCATGGCAGGAGCCGCTGCAGTACTCTCCCGCCCGCTCTCTACTGCCGGATCTGCGGAACCTCCCTCAGGGCGGCCGCGCCTTCCTTGCCCAGATGCTGGGGGCCGGTCCTCCACGGGTCAGCTGGTCCCCTGGGCCGGATCCGCCCACGGTTAAGGTGCCTTTGGCAGCCGCTGCTCCTCCTTCCTAAGCGGCCCCCTTCTTCCGCCGCACTCAGCCCGGGGCGTCCCTTTGGTCGTGGAGGCTGCTTCGCTTCTTCCGGCTGGCCGTGCCTCAAACCAGGTTTTCTCCCTCCACCGGGGCGGGCAACTTGCCATCGTGGCTGATCAAACGGGGTGGTGGGACCGTTTAACTCCGCTGGTGGGCTCCAGAGCGCCGTCGACACATCTATCTCGTGTTGGCGGCCACCTTGAAGTCATAATGCATAATTAATGTATATAATTATCTGCAGAAAAGAAGTTGCCCCAACCCCACCTGGACAGAATATATCTGCAGAAAAGAAGCCCCCCTCTCCCAGACAGAATAAGCACAATGTTACAAGTATGTGCTACATGTGAAGGAAATAGATGGGTGGAATTAATAAGCGATTGCCATCTAAACATGCTAAAAGGGCGTGCTGAGGGTGATCGGCCTTGTAAATATTCATGGGCATTTGGTAATAAACGAGCCACTCTCGATTATATTTTTTGTTAGTGTTCTTCTGCTTCCTGTGGTGGTAGGATTGACCATAAAAGAGAATAACGTTAGTCACCATGCTACATTTACCATGCAATATTCAGTGGGAAACCTGCATGATGAGTCCATAAGATGGTCTGAAATTGAAGTTAACCATGCTGGGAATAGTATTAAATGGTCCCACAGAAAGATCATTAGAGCCAAGATGGGAATTCAGGAAGTGTTTCCACTTTGCTGATTAACATTGAGCATTGGACTATTAAGGAGATCGAAGCCTGGATCTTGAATTTTACGAGAAAACTTGTGAGGGAGGGTAAAGCAGTAAGAACATATGATATGTTATTTAGAACGCGCTTAATACCCAGAGGTTTGTAAGCACGGACCCGAGGAGCGAACCTGTGTTGCTCCGTGTCGTCTTGCTTCCTCCAAGGCGAGCACGTTGTCCCTGAGCTATCCTCTCACTGTGCCATAAGAGATAAGAAAAGGGAAATGAGAAGAGAGATGAGGTCCCTCAAGTATAGTGTTATGTCTAATACCATGATTCTAGCCATCTCTAAAAGAATTGAAAACAAATATGGGAACTATCTATATTGGTGGAAGAATGAGAGTAAAATAAGGGAAAGGCAACGTATGGCTGCAGTTTTGAATACAATGAATGGTCACGATATATGAAAGATGCTGGGAGAAGCAAAGGGTGCTAGGAATCAGAAAATGATCAATCGCATTGGTGGACAGCAGTTGGTAGAATTCCCGGATAAAACAACGGGGAATGTAGAGCAGCTACCTGGTGTTTTAAAGAACACATACGAGAGGTAACCCGAGTATATACGCCCTATTTGTAGACTTCAAAGCTGCTTTTGACTCTGTTAATATATCCTGCACTGTGTGAAATTATTGCAAGAGAATAATGTGGTGCAGGTGCGACTGGATGGTGCTGGGGCCTTGACCAGCCCTGTTTAGGAAGGGAGTGGTGTGAAACAGGGCTGTGTCTTGGCCTCAATGCTATTCAATCTTTACCTGGCTGGTCTGCTTGAGGTACTCAGCAGGGCAGGAGGTTGTCCAGCTAAGGTCGAAGGTAATGCCTGCCCCGTAATGGCATATGCAGACAATCTTGTTGTTTTTGATCATACGTTTATGGGGTTACAAAGAACTGCTGAAGTGCTATGGGTCTATGCACACCAACATGAACTGTGCAATAACATGGGGAAAATCAAGGTAATCTTTTATGGTACAAAATGCATAACTAGACCTGTCTTAAGTATCGGTGGTGACTTTATTGAATACACTAGCCAATACAGATACCTGGGTGTACTCCTACATCCCTTCCCCTTTCCTCCATACTGTAAGGGGCGCCCCTCGCTAGGGACGGGAGACATAACCTTTTTCACCAGAAATTTTTTTCTTCCCCATTACATTTAGAGGCACGTGGGGGCGCAGCCCTGGGTGCATGTGCTCCCCTGACTCTGCCCACCAGTGCCACTCCTCAGTCCTCTTTTCCGCGTCGATGAGAACAGACCGCTTTCACCAGTGCTCCTGGGTTAGACTTGCGGCCTAGTTATTCCATGCGCTCTTCCCCAGACAAGTGTTTTTTGTCTTCTTTTTTTCTTGTCTTTAAGCAGATACCTCTTTCCTCTTGCGCCACGCTCCTCCGTGGCGCATGTTGATGTCAGTAGGCTTCAGCAGGTGTCCAGCCTGCAAGGGGCTCTTCACTCATCCGACCCAGACGCTCTCTGCCTCCGCTGCCTTGGCCCTGACCACAGCTGGGAAGGCTGCACTTCGTGTGACGCACTGACCCTGCACGCTCAGAACGGTTGCCAGTCAAATGGTCGACACCATTTGGTCGAATGCCAAATGGTCGAATTTTATTTATTTATTTTTTTACCCATTTTTTGGGTTTTTTTGGGGGGGAATCCCCCCCCAACCCCCTTTTTTTTCTTTTTTATTTTTTTTCCCCACACGAAAACCCACAAAAAACATATATATAAAAAAAAAATTCGACCATTTGGCATTCGACCAAATGGTGTCGACCAAATTGCAGTCGACCAAATTGCAGTCGACCAGTTGACTGGACACCGCTCAGAACAACAGGCTAGCTCGGTGAAGGGAGCTTTTTTCAAAAGGTCGCCTCAAGAGGACTTGGAGGAATTTGTGAAGCGCAAGTCCAGGCCCACGTTAAGGGCACTTTTCTCATCCGCACCCCGCAAGGCGACTCCTTTCCCAGGAAGCGCACAAGCCGGAGTGACCTTTCAGGTTCTTGTACCAGGGCGGGTACCGAGGCTGCTACAGCTACCGGCCACCTGGATGAGGGGGGGTCACTAGATCCTACCGGTGATGTCACTGAGGGACCACAAGGTACTATTACCGGCTCTACGCCCGAGGGGCTACGCCCTAATACCGTACAGATGTTTGAGGGTGCGCCTGTACACAGCACTACTGTCGACACTGCCAAGGGAAATCAGCCTACCAGGCCTCAACCTCCATCGCCAAGAATCTTGGAAGAGGCCGGGCCCAGCGCGGCAAGCACCACGACAAGATGGCCGCCAGCCCAGATAAATTGGCGGCTCGCCCGGCACCATCCCCCTTTGGGGAACAGGTAGGGGAATGTGTTTCCAGGTGGTCTACGGCATATCCTTCATCACAGGGCAGATACACCCTGCAGACAGGAAGGGAGAGTGTGTCCAGGTCTCAACCCATGCCCATGCCTCCAAGTGCTCCACCGACAAGTGAAGACAGGTATTTTGAAAGGTTTCTGACCCTCATGAGGTCACCGCAGATAGGCATCATCCTCAGAGATGTGATCAGGGACATGCTCCCTCCAGTTCTGCTGAAGGCCTCTTCGCCTGTCATTCCAGCCACTCCTGCCATGGTGCAGCCCCAACTGCCCCTGCCAGTTCCCACCACACCGGCTCCCACGTCTCCAACGGCCTTGGCTGCCCCGCAGCCGCCGCAACAGCTGCCGGCCCCTGTCATTACGCCGCACCCACCGGCGCCCAGCACTCCTCCTGCTGCACCAGACCGGCAGGACAACTTGGTGGACACGATTGAGGCGGAGGACCCAGAAACAGCATCGTCAACCAAGGCCTACCATGAGCGGCTCGCCGGCTTGGCCGAATATTTGAGGCTTCCTCAGCCAGAGGTGGAACAACCGGAGGCGGGGTCCTAGCAGATGTCCTCCCTCAATGCCCCACGGCTAGAACGTGGATCCTGATGCAAAAAGACATGGTGGCAATTGCCAAAAAGGGATGGCTTAAACCTCATTCGGCGCAGCCTACCAACAGATGCCTCAATGCCAGGTTTAGGCAGATGGGAGGTGGGGGGGATCCACTCTTGCTGTCAGCACACCTTCAGCCACACTCCTCAGTGATAGCCGCTGCATCGTTCTACTCCACGCCACAATAGTCTTCGGCTACATCAACCTCTGCACTCCTGGGTAAGGAGGAGAAGATCATGGAAGCATACAGGAAAAAGATTTATTCCAACGCTTCCCTTCATCGTCATCGGACTAATGCAGACGCTATGCTCACCGCTGTCAACCAGAGGCTTTGGCGGGAAAACGCAGACTTCCTTCCAGAACATCCGGTACAGAGCCAGGCACGCTTCAAGGCGGGGCTGGTGGAGGCCAAAATTTTAGCGCAAGACATTATGGCGTGCACAGTGGCGCACATTGACACCTCAGGCCGTGCTATTTTCATCGCTACGGACATGAGAAGGACAGCCTGGCTACGGGCATCCAAGTTCAACCCAGACGTCCAGGAGTGCATTCTGGACCTTCCTTTTGAGGGTGGACCCCTGTTCTATTCCACTACGGACGAGGAGCTGGATAAGAAAAAGAATGGTTCACAGACTGCCAAATCCTTATCCATCCTCACTAAGGCCACTCCTAAAGCATACAGCCAGACTCACCAGCGGTCAGACAAGGGTCGGTCCTTCTGTGGTTTCTGGGGTTCCAGGAACGATGGTCTGGGCAACCGGACAGGTCGCTGAGCCAGCAACAATGCAAACAACACAAGCCTGTGCCTAAGGGATTTTTTTCAGTCCCCCCTCCTCAGCCGGAAAAAAAGGCATGACACGCCCATCCAGGTCCACGTGTCTACGGTGGGGGCCAGTCTTGCCCTTCACTCACAATGCTGGTGCATGAGGTTCACGGATCCCTGGATCCTCTCTGTAGTGTCCACGGGCTATTGCCTACCTATGCCTCCATCCCTTCTCTCCTCCCCTCCGCTCCCACAGATTGGGACAGCAACTCTGTTGCCAGGAATTTGATTGCTCGTAGAGAGTCAGGCAGTGGAAAAAGTCCCAGCCTCCCAGTGGGGTCTCGGCTTCTATTGACAGATTTTTGCCACACACAAGTAGAACTAGGTGGACCTGAGAGTTGTGTTGGACCTTTCCACCTTGAACCTTTCCCTTCCTCTTCAAAAGTTCAAGATGGTTACCCCAGCTCTTATAGCAAAGACACTCTGCATGGGAGACAGGATGTGCTCCCTGAATCTGAAGGATGCGTACCTACACGTCTCGATCTGGCAGCCCCATCGGTCCTTTCTGAGGTTCAGGATAATGGGCTTTTATTTTCAATACAAGGTTCTACCCTTTGGCCTCAATTCAGCCCCCAGAGTCTTTACAAGACTGATGAACGCGGTGGCAGCCCTTCTCGGAGCCCAAGGTCACCACGTCTATCCGTACCTAGACGACTGGCTCGTCAGAGCAGGGTCTCCGGAGGCAGTCCAGCACACCTCCTCCACCCTCATGAATACTCTGCACAAGTTGGGATTTTCCATCACTCTTAAAAGTCATAGCTGGAGCCAGTGCAGAATCTAACGTTCCATCTGGGATAGGAGCCCGAGCGAGTTTTCCCCTCGGAGGACAAGATCATCGAAAGGGCCACAGGGCATAAATACAAATAAATACGTTTTCTCATCGGAGCAGTGACCTCGGCATGGTGGTACCAACACCTCCTGGGCATCATGGCAGCATGTCTTCGGGCAGTGCCATACACAATGCTCAAAATGAGGTGCTTGCAGCTACAGTTCGCAGCCTCCTGGAGTCAGGAGAAGGATTCCCAGGCTGAGCTGATCAGCATCCCTCTGCATCTCCACCAAGACCTAGTCTGGAGGAACACAGACTACAACTTGCGGCTAGGCAGGCCCTTCTGGCAACCAGCACCGCTGGTTACCATCACCACAGACTCATCCCTAGAGGGCTGGAGAGCTACCTTGGACAGGCACAGTGTCCATGGGGTTTGGTCCCGTCAGGAGTAGGAGGCCCACATCATCTGGCTTACGCTCAACGCCTTCCTCCCGGTGATCAGTGGCAAGATGATCCTCATTCAAACGGACAGCTCCACCAGCATGTACTAAATCAACCAGCAGGGTGGCACCAGGTCCCCTCCCCTCTGCATTCTAGCAGTCCGCATTTGGGAGTGGGCTCTGGTAAACAATGTGCACCTGGCAGCAATCCACCTCCCAGGGGAGTCCAACCTGGAGGTCGACAGGCTCAGCAAGCTGGGTGTGGAAAATTACAAATGGCAATTGAACTAACAGGTCCTTCAGGAGATCTCTGACAGATGGGGTCATCCTTAGATGCATCTCTTTGCCACCTGGTCCAACAGGCGGTGCCCCAGTTCGCGTCCTGGCAGGGACAGGGCTGGGGCTCTCTGGGAGATGCGTTACAGATAAAGCAAAACAACATGAACGCATTTGCCTTCCCTCCCACTCCCCTGGTACACAGGGTGATCTGCAAGTTAAGGGTGTCCCGGCACCTCTCTATCATTCTGATAGCTCCTTGGTGTCCGGCAAGACCATGTGTCTCGGAGCTGCTCAGCCTTTTGGGTCAGCCCCCGATGCACCTTTCGCTGGGCCCAACTCACCTACTATCTCAGCAGGGGGGCATGGTCATCCACCCCGCTCCCCAGAAGTTAGCCCTTGCAGTGTCGTTCCTAAACAGGTCACCCTAAAGCATCTGCATATGTCACAGGCTACCCTGGACATCATACAGCGGTGCTACTAGGAGCCAGTACAAAAGCAGGTGGACTAGATTTTGTCATTGGTTGGAATCGAAGGAGATCGATCCGCTGACCTGCACGTTGGACGACGTGCTATCCATTTCAGCACACCTCGCACACTCGGGGGTGCAAGTAGACAGATGCTGCACCTATCTGGCAGCCATCAGAGCCTACAGGAACTCAAAGGAGGAGGTCTTTCTATCCTCCAACCTTGTGATTAAAAGACATCTGGCGGGCCTCGCTAGTCTCTACCCGCCTATCAAGAAGCCACACCCGTGTGGGACCTCAACATAGTCTTGGCCGCCTTGGCGCATAACCATCTGAGCCAATGCCATCCGCGGACATTAGGCTAGTCACCATTAAGATGGTCCTCTTGCTGGGTCTTGCTTCTGCAAGCATGGTTAGTGAAATCCAGGCACTGGTGGCTTCAGAGCCTTGCACTACTTTTCAAAAGGACAAGGTGGTGCTTAGAACTCACCCCACGTTCTTACCTAAGGTAGTATACTCGTTTCACCTGAATGAGGAGATGTTGCTAGAGGGATGAAGCTAAGAGGGCACTGTCAAGATGTTAGGCGCGCTCTAAAATTCTACCTAGACAGAACCAAGAGCTTCTGCAAATCAGATGCTCTTTGTCATCTTTGGTGGGTCAAAGCCATGCTATCAGGCTTCCATGGCCTCCATAGCAAGATAGATGGTTACGGCCATCAAGGAAGCCTACGAGGGGCAGCAAAAACCACTCCTGGCAAATATGCATCCCCACGCTATCGGAGCCAAGGCCATGGCGGTTGCTTTCCAGAGGCACGTTCCGTGGCAGGTCATCAGCAAAGCGGCTACATGGACTATGCCTTCGGCCTTCTGCAAGCACTACTGCTTGTATGCCAGCTCCAGGTCCGATGTGGCATTTGGGCAGGCATTATTAAGGAACTTGTTTTCTTAGGAGGCTCACCTCTCCTCCCTGGGACTACATTCAGTTGTAATCGCCCATACAGAATGGCGCAAAGGGGACAAGAAGTAGAAGTAATTATAAGTTACTGACTGTAGTGACTAACATACAGTCCATAGTCCTCTTTCCTCCATACGGCCCACCAACCTCCCGCCTAATAAAACTGGTGTCATTAGGCAATGGTAACATTGTCGACGCGTTAAAGGGGACTGAGGAGTGGTGCCGGTGGGCTGAGTCAGGGGAGCTCATGCTCCCAGGGTCGTGCCCTGTGCACCTCTAAATTTAAAGGGGAAGAAGATTTTTTCTAATGAAAATGTTTCTGCCTCCCGTCCCTAGCGAGTGACGCCCCTTACAGTATGGAGGAAAGGGGACTATGGACTAGGAGTATGTTAGTCACTACAGTGAGTAACTTATACTTTACCATGGAGACAAAGAGGGGCTATCTGGAACATCTTGGAGAACACATTATGAAGGAGTCAAGACAGTTGACTGCTCTGATTATGCAGTATGTAATGAAGACTGGTGGCTTCTCTCTGATGGGTGCAAGAATGTTATAACTCCATTGCCTTATTACAGCAGTGACATATGGTCTAGAGGCATTAACCATCGATAACTGGGAGTGGCTGACACAAATTGAAAGCACTTTCTGAAGGCGGATTGTGGATCTCCCCCATCGTGTGCCAATATAAATAATTTGATTGGAATTGGGGTTGATGTCTATTCGCTCTATGGCGATTCCCAAACAAGTACTTAAAAGCCATGACTTCTGAAAAGGAATTGCTCCTGTGGTCCATTAGTAGGGAGATGGAAAGGAGTGCCCAAACAATGTATGTGATGCAAATTAATCAAGAACTGGAAAATGCTTGGTGGACTCCAAATTGGAATGATTCTTTTCATGATATGAAGAAATATATCACTAGAAAGATTCAGCAGTGGGAATGGGGTAAGAATGTCGATCATTTGTGCAGTTAAAGACATATGGCATGTATTTTATAAACTACACTTTCAAGAAACCCCAGAAGTATTTGATCCTATGTCCATCGAAAGATCTGAGAAGGTTTATAATGTTATTACGTTTGAATCTATTACCTGTTATGACCATACTGGGCCCCATGAAGATCATCTCTGTACATGAAAGAACCTGCAGAATTTATTTTTCTAAATCTTTTTATTGGTTTTAAGGTACAACATGTATCAACTTCGAAGACACCCCCCCTCACTCCCTCCCCCTACCTCCCTTACCCCTTATTCGCCTTGACTCGAGAGGACTAAGACATAGCTACCAGTCATTTGAAATCCACACAGAACTACGCTTTTAAAACATATTAAGGAAACAAATGTTATGGGGCACCATTGGAGCATATAGTCACTCTGCAAGTATTGGGGAACCGGGCCCCAGTCCAATTGAAAGTTCTCGGTGGCTCCCTGCAGTTTACATGACATCCACTCCATAGTGACAAAGTGCCATACCTTTCTAAGCCATTGGAGTTGTGTAGGGGGCGTCTGTTGCTTCCAACCTTGGGCTATCACCAAACAGGCTGCCACCACCAGGACCATGATCACCTTCCGCTGGCGCTTAGTGTGCGTTTTTTGTGTGGGGTCCCATATGCCTGCCAGCCATATTCTGTCCCCAAGCTTTTCAGACCCCTGAACCATTTTCCCGGCTTGAGCCTTGACCTCGTTCCAGAAGCATGTAATGTTCGGACAGGTTCTCCAGATGTGTTTCCAATCTCCTTCCTGGTGACATCCACGCCAGCATAAACCATCCGTATTAGGGTACATTTCTTTCAGCCTCTTTGGCGTTAGATGCCATTGCAGCAGTACTTTTTATGCCACATTTCTCTCAGGTGAATGGATCTTGTCAGTGTAGCGACGCTTCGCCACACCTCTTCCCAGTGGGATTGCGGAATTTCCATCCCCAACGTCCCCTCCCACCTCCTCTTGTATGACCATCTGACCTCTTCCCCTTGCGAGTTCAGGTGAGCGTACAGATTGGATATCAATTTAGGCGTTCCTGGTTCTATTATCATATAGGTCTCAAATTTCGTGAGGTCTCTAGTTCCCGCTTCTTCATTGATTGAGGTGGTTAGCCAGTAACTCAATTGGACATATCGGTACCTCTCCGCCCTCGCCAGCCCCAGATATTGAACACAGTCTTCGAACAACCTAAGCGACCTGTCTTTGTACATATTGCCAATCTTAATACAGCCCGCCTGTTTCCAGGACGTGAAGGCCTTCGGGTTCATCCCCGGTGGGAAATCAGGGTTGTGGAAGAGTGGCGTAAACGGAGATGGATGTGTCGTCAGGTTTCTCCTCTTTACTGCTGAGTCCCAAGCATTGAGAGGAGCGCACATTATCTCACTTAGTCAAGTATTTGCGTGTCTGTACCTTTTGTTGTACCAGAAGAGGTTGGAGAGCGGGCCCCCGGCCACTGCTATGCCCTGCATTGTCCATTTGGACTGTGGGAAGTCTGCTACCCACTCCTTGACGAATCGCAGTTGCGCCGCTTCATAGTACCTCTTAAAGTGTGGGAATGCCTGGCCCCCCTCCTTCACTGCTGCGGTCAACGTGGCCATTGCTACTCTTGGTCTCCTGTGTTGCCACATGTATGCAGGTGTCATCCTGTTTAATGAACGAAAGAATGACCTGGTGAGCCTAATTGGGAGGACCTGGAAGTAATACAGAACTTTGGGGAGAATCGTCATCTTGACCGCCGAGATGCGCCCCCACCACGAGGTAGATCGTAGCGTCCATCTTGTCAGCAGTTTTTGGAGGTGGGTGAGTAACTCCGGATAATTTGCAGTGTACAGTTGCGTTATCCTCGAGTTGACTTTAATACCGAGATAGTTTATACTATCATGTGCCAGCTTCACTCCTTGTTCCTGGGCCAGGCTTGATATGGTCGCGGGGTCGGCCGACAAGTTCAGTACTTCTGATTTGCTTTTGTTTATTTTGAGGCACGAGATGGCTCCGCATGCCTCCAACTTTTTCATAAGTGCGGGTAGGGATCTGGTGGGGTCCGTTAGAGCCAACAACATGTCGGCGAAGGCCATAGTTTTATGTTCCAACCCGCCCATCTGCACTCCCTTAATTAGGTGCTGTTGTCGTATACTCGCTAGGAGGGTTCTAGGAACGGGGCATACAGATGGGGGGACAGTGGGCACCCCTGCTTAGTGCCTCTCGTCTGCGTGACGGTTTTGGACAGGAAGCTGTTGACAGTGATTCTTATGGAGGGACTTTTGTAATTTGACTTTATCATCCTCATGTAGGGGTCTCCAAAGCCCCATGTGTGCCATCGTTTGGAAGAGCTGCGACCATTTGACTCGGTCGAACGCTTTTTCAGGGTCTAGCGCTACTAATATAACCTCTGTGTACGTGCGCTCGGCCTTTTCTATTATGTGGCACACCCTCCTAGTGTTGTCCGCCGTTTGCCTTGTGGGGACAAAGCCTGACTGATCCGCATCCACTAGAGAGGACACGTGTACAGTCAACCTGCTGGCCAAGACTTTGGTGAAGAGCTTTGCATCCAGGTTTATCAGAGCAATCGGTCTATATGACCTTGGGAGGATGGGATCTTTTTTTGGCTTCAGAAAGAGCACTCGTTTTGCCTCGTTCATTGACGGTGTGATATTACCCCGGGATTTGAAGATGTTAAACAATCCTGTAAGTCTGGGAGGCAGTATATGTCGGAATTTCTTGTAGAATGCATCAGTATACCCATCGGGGCCCGGTGCCTTGTTCTTGGGGAGTTGTTTGATGGCCTGCAACACTTCCTGTAGTGAGATGTCTTGATGTAGTGCTTCGCGGGCTTCCTCGGCCAGTTGCGGCAGGGGTACATTCTGTAGATATATTTCCTGGTCCTCCTCTTTTGGATTACTGGTGGTATACAGGTCCTGGTAAAAGGTTCTCATAATCTCACCCATTTCGTAATTTTCAGGTTACCGAAGCCATTATGGATCTCGCCATGGTCATCTTGCGGATCTGCCGAGTGAGCACAGCATCCGCCTTGTTGGCGAGGATGTAATAACTTTGTTTCGTCCTCATGAGTGAGTGGCCCACCTTCCGAATATGAAGGAGCTCCAGTTGGCCCTGGATGTGCTGCATGGCCCGCCTCTTGGCTCTACTAGCCTCCTTCTGTGCGTCTCGCAATTGTGATTCAAGGTCCCTTTCCCATTGCGTTAGTTGTTTGTCTCTCTCAGATTTCAAGGCTATTAATTCTCCCCGCAGAACTGCCTTGAAGGCGACCCACACAGTGTCTTGCGGGGTCACTCCTGTGTCGTTTTTTGCTTAAAGTACATTTCAATCTTCCCTTGGATTTCCTCCGCCAGCACTGGATCTTGTAGCAGCTCAGAGAGGAATCACCAGGCCCTTACTCTGCCCCCCCCCCTCCCTGGTCTTGAGTGATAGGGACAAAGTTATTGGGGCATGATCCGAGAGGACAATGGGGCCAGTTTCCACCTCCCTGATTGTACCTAGGAGGTCCGTGGAGACCCATATATAGTCTATTCTCAATAGCGAGTTATGTACATGAGTAGTGCGTGTAGACCTGCCGTTCCCCATTCATTGCTCGCCAGGTGTCGCGAAGGGAGTCGAATGCTTTCTTCAGTGCCCCCGAGGGGGCCTTCGAGTCATCGCTAATTCTACCCATCCTTTCCTGAGTGGGGTTCCAGGCCAGATTCAGATCTCCTCCCAATATAATATCTCCTGTCGCAAATTCTTCAAGTGTTCCCAGCATATCCTTTAGGAATGCCTCTTGGCCCACATTGGGGACGTAGACCGACGCCAGAGTAATCCGCCTCCCTTCCACCGTAATGTTCAGTAAGACATATCTTCCTTCCTTGTCGGTTTCGTGGCCGTGGATCTGTGCTTTCAGGGTGTCCTTTATGGCCACCAGAACCCCTGCCCTCTTTCCCTCCGCATTTGACTGGAAGACACGTTTCGCCCCTTTTATCTTCAAACGAGTTTTCTCACTTTTCTTTTTGTTTCCTGGTACAGCAGGATGTTCGCTTTCTGCTTCCAGGCTTGTCTGTCCAGTTTGGCCCTTTTTATGGGGGTGCTCATGCCCCTAACATTCTGCGAGAGCACAGTCACCAAGATCTTTTTTATTGTATCCATTGAAAGATTGATGGGTGGGCTCTTTGAGTTCGCCCCGTTTTTCTGTTGCGCTCTGTGTTCTGCCAATGAGTCGTCTCGCCGTCTCTAACTTGTAAACCCCCCATATTCCCACCCCCCCCCAAAAAAACCCCTTGAGGTCAGAACCGGGTCACTACATGCCCTGGGACAAAGTGTCCAGTGCTCCCGGCTCAGATTTCCCCTCATAAACACATTGTGGGGAGTTCTAAACCCCACTGGAGATTCAGTCGGATTCCTTCCACTTCCTCTCCTCGGCCAGCTGATAGTCGATCGGGCGAATCGACCACCTCCTTCTCCGGTTGACGTTTACAGCGGTGATCATTAACTTACTCGGAGTTTGTGGATAGCTTGGTGTGCCCCGTGGCTGATTAAGTCGTCTTATCTCTTCCTTTCTTGTGGACCGTCTCCCTCCTGTCCTGCTGGTTTTTCCCTCTGAGCCTCCTCTGGGGTTTCGGGTGTGCACCTTCTCCTCTACTCGGTCCAGTATCTTTTCTCCTGCTTCACATGAGGTGATCCTGTGTTGGACTCCCTCCCATGTGAACAGGAGGCCGAACGGAAACATCCATTTGTATTTCACCTGCGCTGTAGACAAGTGGCGAACTACCGGGCCCATTATCCGTCTCTTGGGAAGGGTGGACTGAGCCAGGTCCTGGTATAATTGCACTTCCTGGCTGTTCACTCTTATCGGCGGGGCCTGTCTGGCTTTTCTCAGTATCTGTTCTTTCGGCACGTAAGAAGTTATGGCTACCAGCACATCCCTGGGTCTCGTTCCCGGCTCGGCCTCTCTTTTGGGGCCCACTCTATGGATTCGGTCGATCCCTACCCCCGGGTCCACCTCTTCGGCCAGGATCTCGGTAAACAATTGCATAACCGTCGACTTCAGGTCTGTCTCACCTATGGTTTCCGACAGATTTTTGATTCTCACATTGGATCTCCTTGATCTATTTTCGGGGTCCTCGCATTGTTGTTCAAGGTACATAGTTGTCTGGGCTACCCTGTCTAGTGTTACTTCGGATTTTAAGGAGTCTTCCTCTAATTGCTGGAGTTTTCTTTCCACTGTGTCGGTTCTCACCCCCAATTTGGTTACATCCGGTCTGATTTTCTGGACTGATTGCACCATCTCGCCCCTCAGAAGTTTAAACTGCTCTTGGACAGAATTGAGTAGTTGCGATTGGAGTTCTTTAAAGCACTTTTGCATGTCCTCTTTGTTCATTACACTTCCCTACATCCTTCCTCAGGGTGAGCTGGGGCCTAGCGGGGGGAAATCATCCGGTGTGGCTGTGAAGTCGTCTTGTGTCCCCCAAAGCTGCTTTAAGTTCCTTTCCTGGTTTCTCTGCAGGGAGGACTGTGTTGAGGACCTTGCCCGTGTTTTGGACATTTATGCACCTTGCAAAACCTGATGGTGCTTAGACGTGGGGGTTTCTGTGGGTTTGCTCTGGGAGTCCAAGCAGAGTCCTTAGTTGTGGTCCGGCGGGCTATTGCGTGGTGCCACCTGTGCAGTGGGGAGATCAGACCTCGACTGTCAGTGGGTTGTTTCTGCTGTGCCTTCTAATTCTCTGTCACTTTCCCTGCAGGGGTGGCGCATTTACATAATAGGTGGCGCGTGTCGCCATACCAACATCCACCGGGAAGAGGTCCTTGGCGCAACATTTCTTATGGGGCCCCAGTGTGCGGCCGTCAGTCAGTATGTCGTATGTATGGCCATCCTCCCTCCACTGTGGCACATTGCATGCATTTTTCCTCACCTTCTGCATGAGGAGGGATGGTCTGGCAGCGGTCCGCTGACCTCTCCTGGTTGTGCGCAGGTTGGTCACCGTGGAGTGGTGCGTTCGGTAATGGTGGTCATCACCACCTATGGCCACTGTTGTGGATGGCCTGCAGATCGCCACTGGGCAGTACGCTGTGGGGTGGGTGCTTCTTCCCCTGTTCATGCAGCAAGGTTAAGCTTCAGTGTGCTGGTTCCTCAGGTGCATATTTACTTGTGCTGATGGCTGGGCCCCGGCTTGGCGCACTCTTTAGGAGTTCCCCTCCTGGGGCTGCTCTGCCCACTGTGCCCCCACTCGGTGTCCGGGGTCACTGGTCCCTGGGGAAGGCATGCTGAACCCGCTTGGCGTTCTCGAGTGAGTCGCTGCGAAGACCCTGCGTCCCCACGCTGCCTTGGTGCTGTTGGTGATCAGTGGGGCTCCCAGCCCCGATCCGAACCAGGCAGGCCGCTCGGGTGTTGCTGCTCTTATTGTTGCACCGTGCCACTCCGGTGTTGCTGGGGGGGGTCCTTCAGGATGCGGCTCCGGTCTTTGTCCGGAGGTCCCACCTCTGCCCCAGCTACTCACTCGGCTGCAACGATCTGCCGCTCGCTGGAGGCACTCCTCTTCTCCGGGCAGGCACACTCTACAAAGTGGGCCTGCTGTTCGTACTCTGCTGGGGTGCGCAGGCTCACGCTGCTACGGCCTCCCCCCAAGAGCGGGCCCGGGGTACGCTCCTCGATGAGAGCCTGCTGCTCTCACCTTGCTTGCTACGTGGCCGCCCGCTGTAGCGGTCTCTCTGTCCGGCGGGCTCTGCCTGCAGCGCGGGCACACTGCTCGTCTGGTGCACCCTTTCAGCCCCGGGTTGCTGTGGCTCGTGTAGTCTCGTTCTCACGGGGGTTCAACTGTTGCTGTCCCGCTGTTATGTTTTCAATCTCGGGATCACCCGATTTGCTGTGTTGATGGGCTTAATGTCACGGCCCTGGGAGGAGAGACACGTCCCCCTTCAACGGCTGCCATCTTGGAATGCAGAATTTGTTTTAAACAAGCATGCACCTCGAGTCTGCTAAACACCTGATGACCAAATGCCTAGAATTGGGCCCTGTATATTTCAAATATTTGCGTCCATATGTGCATAACACGGATACTATTGAGGACATGAATTTTTGAATTTGTTGTTCAAATTCAGATTTTAATGCACCTAGCACTTTACAGAATTTGGTTGGAAGTCATTTTTAGGATACCCAAGGAAAATTAGAGGGATTGTATGGCCCTAAATCCCAGCATATAGTTGAAGTTTCTCTATTATGGATATCTGTTTTGAATGATTTAAGAGTGTCTTCTGACTATTTTATGACACATGTGGTATTTGTAGTGACCGAGCTAGGATTTTATGGAGTGTATATATGTAAATATGTTATGAGATTTAAATGTGATAATATGCTGAAGTGAATGTACGGTGTTCCATGTTTTTTAATGTGTTTTTTTCATTTGAATTTTTTGTTATTTTTATGTCCTAGTATTTCAGGTGAAAGGTATGATTGCATGTATGTAAACATAATGTAATGTATGATCTGTATCTTAATGATTAATGTGAAAAGTTTTAATGAACTAAAACATTAAATAAATAAAATAATGCATAATAATGAAAGTATTGCTACTGTAAAACACTGAATTGTCTCCCTGCTTTTAGAGTAAAGTATATCCAAATCTTAGTGTCAACTTTATTTCATTTTGTTGGGGAAGCTGCATCATATTGACTATTGACGATTGAACCCTCTTTAAAAAGTACATGATCACATGGCTAAATACTTTTGATGGCAAACCTAGTTCTGAGACCTGCTGTTTGCGTCCAGGTGTGCAACTTGAGCTGATCCCGTACTTCTTTACATTTTGACTGATCACCCTGTTGCTTCATTCCAGCTATCCTGAAAGTGAGATCAGTGCAAACTATAATATTCCACTTAGTTTGCTAAGTTCTCTGCCTGCTGCGCCATACAATCTGCGTAGTCTCTTACTTTACCTTTGCATAAGGAATTCATAAAGCTTACTAGATGTTAACGCTGTGTTATCGATAGTTCAATCTAGTCTATACATCTATAGATCTACTGCACTACCTTACACTGTAGTTGGCCTCCAAATCTTGCTTTGCTCTGGATATGATTGCATTATATATCAGCACCTGCTGGAGAGAGCTGGCCAAACTGTTTACAGAGCCTTTTATCCTAACGATTTTTTTATTTGTGTCCATTCATGCAGCTAACCGTTTACATTTTACAGACACTCATCCAGGGCTTGCAAAGTCTATTCACCCACTTGCATAGTCCATGTGAGTAGCATTTGCAGTGGATGTTTAAAACTTATATTTGACATTTACTTTGTTTGCAGTAAATTTCAAATAAGTTTCACAGTCCATGGCTGGCCTCTGGATGGTGGCACTGTGCCAAACATAAAGTGGGTTTGTGGTGACCGACACCATTTTACAAAAAGCACATTTACATTTGTTGTCATCTGTTGCCATGGGTCAAGTGCATTTTTCTTAGGTTGAGTAGGCAAACTAAGGTGTTCGACCCACAGGTCTAGCAGAATTTAACAAATTTGCAAGGCCTGACTCATCTCACTAATGTCTTCAGCGGTACACAAAAATGTTCATTTTATGTCTTGGGTACAAATAACTTCTGAAAGCATTACAATATTAGTATAACATTGCTAGTCAAATGGGTTTGTTTGCCAATCAAGAACATTTTAATTAGCAAACTGCTAGTCAATTTTTTAAAACTAATTTATGCCTTGGTGTGTGTTAAACATGCTGCAGACCTTTTACTCACTTTCAAATGTCAAGGTAATAGAATTAAAACAGAAGAGTTTCCATGAAATCCAGCTTGACACAGGGACATGCTTGCTGATTTGGAACTTTAAGAGGGCAAATTACTCCTTTCTTTTTCTGTTTGAGGATCAAGTTGAGGTGGAATGTTGACCAGCTGTTGAGGTCAAATAGAGTGGATTTTAAACAATTACATTCTTGTGTGCAAACGCAAGGGAACACATTAGTACGATATAGTAGAGCAACGTAAACATTATTAATATGACACAGCTCAAACAGTTTGTATGTCTTTAGTATGCTGCTGAAAACACTTTCACAGCCTTTCTGTGGGGGTGGGTGGACACATGAAGACTCCTGTTTTTTCTGTCCTAAAAGAAGATATTGCCACGGGTGGCGGGGATTGGGTTCTCAGATGTATGTAGATACTATAGTCTTTTTCACTGTTTCCTTGATGGATGGTTTAGCATAGATGCTCGTGCAGATCCTTATTTAGATGATGCAACCAACTATGTTAATATTGAGAATGAGGCTCTGGCTCCCTTTTCAGACTGTTTTGGATGTGTCGTACCATATGATATGTCATTTATAACACACCTGTACACATGTTTCTAGGCACGACAAGACAAGAGAGGGTGTGGAGGCAGGACAAGACAACGATTTTACAAGGCCTTGTGTCATTCAGATCGTGCAAGAGCGGTAAGGCAAAGTGCTGGGGAAGGGGAATGGGGGAAATGCAGGAGGGAGGGTAAAGTGCAATAAGAGCAGCATCGCTCTGAGTAAGTGCAGCCAGGACAGCGCAGCTCTGGCTAAGTGCAAGGAGGTGGGGGACAGTATAAGTTACAGTTACAGCCCCTAGTGCGTGACAGACCCGGAGGCAGTGCGGGGCTAGATCGGTTAAGAGGAGCCAGGTAACCAAGCAACCAGTCAATGCAGTAGACAGGTAGGGCAGCAGGGGAGGGAGGGAGAGAAAGCAGAGGAGAAAAGGAAGATATTGAGCTGCTTCCGGAACATCAGGTGGTCTGGCTCACGTTTGAGAGGGGCAGGGAGGCCGTTCCAGGGGCAGGCACTTACAGAGGAAAGTGATCTGCCCCCTACTCTCTGCCCAGAGAAGCGTCTGATCCTCGGAGAGTTGGAGGCAACAGAGCAAAGGGCTTGAGAAGGAAGTTATTTAGGAAGCGAGTGTTGAATGTAGTGCAGGCCCTGGCCCCAGAAAGCCTTATGGACGATGCAGAGGGTCTTGAACTTGATCCTTGCAGTCAATGGGATCAGCCAGTGGAGAGATTTCAGGGTTGGAAAGATACTGTCCACCGTATTGAGGCCATGAATAAGTCTTGCAGTCCTGTTCTGGATTAGTTGCAGAGGGCCGAAGAGTAGAGGAAGGCAGATTGAGAAGGAGGCTGTTACAGTAGTCCAACCTAGAGAGAACCAGGGCTCTGGAGACTTTGAGCTTCTGTGGCAAAGTGACAAAAGGAAGAGTACCTCTGAGGAAGTGCAGCTGGTAGAGGGCCTTCTTGGAAAGGTCCGTGATGTGAGGAGAGAGTGGAGTTGAAGATGACACCAAGGTTTTTTGCCTCACAGGTAGGCAAAGGAAGAGGCCCCATGGAGGGCCGCCAGAGTGAGAGAGGGAAAGTGGGAGCAAGGCTCCCGATGAGAAGGATCTCTGTCTTAGTGGCATTAAGGCAGAGATCATTGGAGGCACACCAATCCTAAATTGCGGATAGACAGTTTAATTTAGTGTTTTTATTTGTACCGCACACCGAACCCTGAGGTAACTGGGCGGCACAGCTTGAGTGAGAGTTACAGGCATATAGATGAATTACAAGAACAGTAAGAACAACAATAAGTGCAGTCGACCAAAGGTTACATGGCGGTCGATGGTTGACAGGAAGAGTGATCATATCAAACTGTTAGTGTTACAGTGGGTGAGGAATACAGACGGGAGTAAGCAGGCACAATATTTTTGGTGTGAAGCGAGCCGATCACTAGCGCCTCTTATCGTAGAGCCAGCTCTTTACTTTGGCTCTAAAGGTCCAGAACGAGGGTTCCATTCTGAGGCTGAGAGGTAGGGTATTCCACTGTTTGACAGCTAACACATGGAAGCTAGCTCTGCCGGCTCTTTTTAGGTTGAATCTGGGGATGGTCCGGCTATGCGAATAAGGGGCTCTAGTCGGTCTGGTTGATTGGTGTTTGCTGAACTTATCAGCCAGGTATTTGGGTGCCGAGTTTGTTAGGCATTTGTGGGTGATGACAAGTGTGTAGAGGGAGATTCTGTCTCGTTCTGGGAGCCATGAGGCATCCTCTCTGTGCGAGGATCTTAAGATGTCGTTTTGAAGGACCTGGAGTTTGTTGAGGTTCCGTTTCGATGTGCCAAGGAAGAGGGTGTTGTAGTAGTCAATCTTGGAAAGAACTAGTGCCATGGCTAGAGTAGAGCAGCTGCTAGGAGAGGAATGGTTTACAAGCATTAATCAGCTTATTGGTGTAGGCAGTTGTAGAAGTGGGGGCATTCACTTGCCTTTTGAGTGATAGTGTGGAATCTAAGTAGACCCCCAAGGTTTTAATTTCTTTGGCCACTTTGATCAGATTCCCGTCAATGTTGACGGAGGCATATCTTGGGTCTAGTTTGTTTAGGCGTACTTGGGAGCCGACGATCAAGAGCTTGGTCTTCTTGTCATTGAGGCAAAGGCTGTGGTCAGCCATCCAAGTCTGGATCTCCAAGTATATGTCGTTGATCAATTTGGAATCCTCTTCATAATTCCCTGTGAGCATGATGAGAACCTGGGTGTCCTCATCATAATTCGTGTATGTGACACCCAGGTTGTCATGGCGGTCAAAGAGGAGCTTAGTAAAGATGTTGTATAGCGTTGGCGAGACGCACAAGCTTTGTTGTACACCACAATAAATGGGTATTGGTTCTGCTGAGGGTGCGTAGACCCTTGTGTTGCAGATGGACAGGAAAGATTGTATCCAGGTTGCAGCGTCTCTGGCGGAGGCAGCTGCTGAGGACAGGGGATCAGTAAGGATCTGATGATCAACAAGATCGAATGCTGCAGATAAGTCTAGCAGTAGGAGCATAGCCACCTTACCCTTGTGCTTGGCCTCATCCATTTGCATTTTTGGGTCCAAGAGGGCCGTTTCTGTTCCATGTCTTGGCCTAAAGACAGATTGTCTGAGGCTCAGTAAGTTGTTGTCTTCCAGATGTTTCTGAATTTGAAGATAGGCCACTCTATCTAAGATCTTCAGGAGGTAGGGAACGTTGGTGATGGGCCTGTAGTTGGTGGGTGTATTAGGGTCTAGATTGTTTTTTTTTTTTTTAAAGTAAGGCATAACCCAGGCCTCCTTGAGGTACTGAGCTGGCCTTGTAGAAGGAGTTGATTATGGCACTGATGAAAGGGGCCAGAGCCATGGCACCTTCCTGAATGATTGTGGCTGGGCAGAGATCTCCTTGGCATCTTGAGGGTTTAAGGCCTTTAATGATGCTTTCCGCTCCCTTGGGAGAAACCAGAGAAAAGGAGAATGGTGTGCATGCGAAGGGTGAGCATACTGGGGTACTGTGGGTGGAGGTGGAAGTGGCAGTGGCGATTTTGGCCAAGCTGTTCTTTTTTTTTTTGCTCAATTTTGTGTTGGAGCAAGGCGATTTTGTCTGCGAGAGCTTTTTGTATTTTAGAGCACCAGTCTGCTTCTTTCACACAGGTTTCTGAGGGTGGGGCTGGGGCCTCAAATTCCCTGAGAATACTGAAAAGCTCCTTAGTTCTGGATTTGGCATTGAAGATTCTATTGTTATAGGACTCTTTCTTAGCGTTAAGGATGGCAGATTTGTATGATGGGGCAGCCGAGGTGAAAAGTGCCTGGAATGTGCAAGAGAGGAGAGGTGGCTGTAGGAAGCCGGAAAGATTACTGTGTGTCATCTGCATAACACTGAAAGTTGGAGATTAGGTGGGACAGAGGGGCCACGTAGAGATTGAAGAGCCAGGGTGAGAGGTTAGAGCCTTGGGGAACACCACATGTGGAGAGAGGGGTGGTGGAGAAATACCCAAGTTGGACCTTGGAGGGGTCGGTCCAGGAATAAAGAGGTCAGCTACTCCAGGGCCTGATCTGTGATGCCCATGTTCTCACAGAGCCGGTTGATCAGAATGGTGTGACTGACCATGTCAAAGGCAGAGGAAAGGTCAAGGAGGATGAGTACAGAAGTGGTGTGTAAGGAACTCATGGTGGCACCAGTAATGACATACACAAGTGATCACAGTTCGACAGTGTTCATTGAACTATAAATGCAGGATGGAAATAACGCCTAACCTAAATCTAAGATGGGAGCAAGTGTCGACTATCAAATGAAAAATAAGGCAGTCCGTTGCCAATTCCTTAAAACTAATTACAGAAAAGAGTGTGGCATAGGGTATCAAAATAATGGAAACCGTGTTCAGTGTCACTTCCCCAAGTTTTTAGCACAGGACAAGGTGAGACTGGAGCACAACACACACTCGAGCCTTCCCAGCACGAGCCGACAGTTCTGTTCCAGCTATCGGGTTCTTCGATGGGAAAGTCTCTTTTCAATAAGTCTCGTGCCCTCGAGGGCCTGATGTATTACACAATAAACAAACACAAAGTTCTGCTTCATATAGACTTTGGGTGACGGCTTCACCCCTGGGTCCCCCTCTTCCAGGTGCAGACCCTTCATAATATCGCTTACAACAAATTTACAAAAAGAGTTCCCTTCTCAGTGAACTTTGGGTGATTGCTTTCCACCCCTGGATCTCCCTCGTCCAGACTCTGATCCCAAATGACAAGGGGGACAATTCCTTTCCCCTTGTCTTGCAATATTTCTTGCTTTCACAAATCTGAATGTCTTTATAAACAGGTTTCCCTCTGCCGGGTTCACTCTCGCCGACTTTTCCGATATACAGTTCATGTACTAACTTTTCACCATGCGGGATTCACTTCACTTAGCTTTCGCAATCATCTGCCGGTCAAAGATTTTCGACAGTACAGAGGATTTTACCAAACCCCTGTATAACCACTTCGACCTCTTTTTGCCTCTTCCCAAGGGCTTCTGGTTACGGTAATCTTTCTACCATCGGGTAATCGGCCAGAGTTCCCTGACTTAGCACCCACTTGGTGCCAGCCTCCTCTGTTGCTGGTTTCCCCCCTCTTTAGCCTCTCATAGTTCAAATTAGTCATTGGCTACTTTTTGTTCAACACAGTTCGATTCTAACAAGACCAATGTCCTTCCCCGGCTTGGTTATCAGCGGAGCAGGATTTCGCATACCATAGACATCTGCTGCAACACACTCAGGCCTTGGTTAGCGGTCTTAAGTCTTCATTTGCGGAGGCTTCACTGGCCTAGCTCAGAAAGGGCAAAGTCACCCCCCTCGGTCTGCGCTGTCTTTCTCCTCCTTTGGAACTGCTGTGCTAAGTTAGCTCTTAAGTTTTGCGGTCTGCCTTGCTCGTATTGTGCTCTTTTGCTCCATCTTTTATCCCTGAGGGGAAGGGAAAAGACCGTCAGGTGTTTGTGATTCAGGTCTATTGCCTGACTTTGCCTGACCCTGATATCGGGACACATCGGGTAAACGGCCCTGGTGTAAGTCTGCTGTCTTTCGTATTGTGTGAAAGTGTTCATGTGGAAAGGGGGCGGGGGGCAGTGTTTTGGAATGTCCTACGTGGTTGGATGGGGAAAAAATTTTGAAAGAAAAAGAGGGATACCGCGTCTCGGCTGTCAGTGTCCCGCTCCCCATCCAGGTGATCCTCCCTCACTGGCCCACCCGCAGGAACTGAATGCAATAGAGATGGCCGTGCCGTGGCCACCTGTATGACAGAACCCCGGGAACTAGCTAGGGAGACACCTTCAGGTTTCTCACTGGTGCTGTTGTTGAGATGGGAGAGCAGATCTTCAAGGGTGTTTAAGAGAGCAGTTTCCGTGCTTCTGGCTGCTCTGAAGCCAGACTGGATGTCATGGAGACAGCCAACAGTTTCAGTGTGGAGAATAACCTGGTGGTGGCCTGCTTTTCCAGAAATGTTCCAAGGTAGCAGTGATGGAGATCAGGCGATAGTTAGCCAGACCTGTAGGATTGGCCGAAGACTTCATACGGGAGTGCTTGAGTAGAGAGAGGAAAAGCACCCGTGGTGAAGGAGTGATTGCAGAAATCGGCCAAGGCTGAAGAGATGGTGTCAATGTGGTCCTTGATGGTACTGGATAAGTAGAGGAGTACCTGTTTGGATGACACTTTCATAGATCAGACCTGTCTAGAAACGTTGTCAGGTGTTAACGGAGAGAAAGAGGAGAAGGGAGGAGGAGAGGGAATTCCCGAGTTTTAATAGTGAAGTGAGAAGCCACGGCCGTACAGCATGCCTGGGAGGGAATAGGACAGGTGGAGGCTGCAGAAGGATGGGCCAGCTCCTTGCAGATTTTAAAGAGTTTAGCCGTGCTGTTAGAGGCCGCAGAGACGCGGGCTTGGATGTGGCTTCTTCTTGGACAGCACAGAGAGTCTGTATTGCCTTTGGAGCAGGCATAATAGGTAATCGTTTGAAAGAATGCCAGAGAGTGATTTCAAAGATGAGTGAAAACTACTTGTATCATGGAGGAGCCCCTTTTGGTACTTTGCTGATTTTAAGGTCAACAATATAAGAATTCCATGGAAGCGCTGATCCTCCTTGGGTGTTCACTTTGTGAAACACATCAGTTGAATGTGAGCTCCTGGGATGTTGTCTTTGAGTTTAAGTTTAAGTTCAGGCTCCCAGATAGGAAAATACAGCATGATACCATTCTGGCTATCCTGCTTGGGAATTTACTTTCAACTCATAACTTTGCTTGTAGAGAACCCTCCCTGTTCCACATGTGCCGTTTTCTCTGTGTCAACCCTGTATAAACCTCTGTATATGAGAAGGGAGAGGGGAAAGTTAGACAGTTCTCATGATTTGTGGAATTTGGTCAGCACCTTTACATCTCAACTTGGAACAAGACCTGCAATGGTATAGAAGGAATGAAACTGCATTTAGACCGTTGCTATGTTCATCAGAGGATTATTGTTTGTGTTTGCTGGTCACTGGTTGTTCGTACTGGTCAATGGTACAAATGTACCAATGCAAGCAATCAACTTCAGACCTGTGCTGGCATTGTAAACATGGAATTTGGGGATTTCCTTATCCTCTTTATCTTCCCAGAGGACTTGCATATACTCCAGTATTACAGACTTTGGTGCTGCCAAGCCCGCATTAAGACACAAAGGAAAATATTGTAATGCTAGAAAGCGACACAAAGCTCTCCTGTGCAAATTGGATACAAGCCATGGTATAGTTTTCTGCCAGGGAATATACACTAAGGAATGCTAAGAAATGCACCTCGGATACATATGACATGGTCTGGCATGCTGTTAATGAATTGTATATCTGAATGTTATATTTGTTGTCCTAACTCTGCATGTTTATTTATTTAGGTGATTGTGATTATTTGCATAGAGTGAACGAGTGTTTATTTGCGTGTTAACACGACTGTTAAAACCTGTTTGGAATTTCTTTGTACTATTGTACTTTGCCTGCGCTGTCCTCGCTGCATGCGAGTTAGTACTTGCTTTTGAAGCAGCTTGCTTTTTCTGTTGCTCTGGGCTAGCCTCCAGCCTGGGAACTACATCTCCCAGCTGCCCCAGCACAACACAAATCAGGCTACCTGGCGCACCTGGAACAAGCCAGTTTTCCGCACAAGGTCTCAACGCCTCTCTGCGCAAAGCTAACTTCATTCCAACTAAAAGTGGTAAGATTAATTTGCAACTTTCCACACTATTGCAGCTACATTTAGACCCCAACTCGACACTGTGTACTCCAGTATGGCCAGGTGGTCCTCTTCTGATATGGGCTACTGGCAGTCCAAAAAGCATGCGGACTGGCTATCGTGGAGAAGTCTCTCAATGATACTAGAGCCGGAAGCCGCACTGCTCCCAGAGGCTTATTCCTCGTACCACATCCCCCCCCCCACTCCCCCCGCGGCTGTCCATTCACATTATTCCATTATGGGGCCCTCTGGTAAAGGACTCCATACAGAAACGCCTTTGCCCACGTTGCAGCCAGAAGCTTTACACCAGCCCCATCCTGTACCATCAACATCTCGACCTAACGATCTGCTCTTCCCACCAGTTAAACGACTGACTGAGAACTAAGTAACTGGCCTGCTACATGACCAGCTAATCTTCCCCACACCTCTGGTCATAAAACGCGCTGCAGGCAAAAATCCAGCACCCCGTGCGCAGCTGGTCAGAACTCCAGTCGCTAATCCCCCTGAGAAATTTCCTAGCATTAAAAGACAAGCAGCAACAAATCAAAAATGCTCACTCACGCTCTCCTCCAAAATATGCGGCTAACATTCGAGATTACATTATTGAGAAAGACTTGGATCTTTTGTGCCTTACTGAGACATGGACCAACGAATCCCATGGCCCAGTTATTACTTTAGCCTCATCTGCAGGTAACACTACTATCTGCCAGTACCACACCTCAGGTCACGCGGAAGGGGTAGCCATTATTGCCAAAGATCACCTCAAACTGTTTCGATCTCCCTGTTCCTGCGATAACTGCGAAATTCTGCATGTTAAAATGACACATATGGAGCATAGTTGCATTAACTTCGTGTTAGTATACTGCTCCCCGTTAGACACACCTAACTTCGAGGATGACCTTGTTGAAATCCTTAATGGACTACATTGTCCCAACTGCTCTACCCTGTTAGTAGGGGATTTCAATAAATGGTGTCATGACATTACTGACCGGCAAGTTATTATTGCCTTGGAAAAATCATTAGACGACATTGACTACCAGGTGCTCAATGACAAAACTACCCATAACAAAGGGTATACCCTTGATTGGGTAGTGGCTAGAAACGTCAAAGTCAATATTGTGGATACTCTTCCTTGCATTTGGTCTGACCACTACTTCATTTCTTTTGACATATTTATCCGAAATCCACCATTCAAAAGAAACCCTGTGAAAATGATGAAGAACCGTGACTTTAAGAAAGTCACAGCAAAAGATCTGGAAGACTGCCTGGATGATATCTTGACTGCCACCTCAGACTTAATCACCCCCCTCCCCCCCAACACACTACTCGATTATTTTACTCAATCGATGTGTACTGTGTTGGACAAAGTAGCCCTTATCAGGAATAAAGTTGCAAGAGACAATGGGCCTCATTACGAGTCCAGCGGTAGCCGTGCCGGAAAAACCGGCAGGCTGCTGCCGGACCCGGAATGAATTACCACCTCTGATTGCCGGAATCACTGGGGCATTACACCCCTGGTGACCCAGTAATTCTGGACGTTTAATTCCATTAATCCCCATTTCCATGGAGTCCCGTATGACTCCATTGGGATGGGGAAAATGGAAACACCGGCATAACGGTGCTGGTGTTTCCATTTCCGTCTGCAGGCGGGTGGCGTTACTCCTGCCAGGTCAGACCTGGCGAGAGTGACACCACCCGCCTGCAGAACTCGTAGTCTGCCGGTCCGGAGACAACAGTGGCAGCGGGTTTACCACCACCGTTGTTCCCGGACGGGTAGGCTTGTAATGAGGCCCATTGTCTTGCATAAGAATTGGTATACTCAAGACCTAAGCCTAATGAAAACAGGGAAAAGACAAGCTAAGTCAAAGTGGCTAAAATGCCCTACCGAAGAAAATAATAATAAAACTCTATGCAAGGCTCTAGACAAAGCGTACAGATCAGCCATTTACGAAACGAAAAAAAAGACGTCTACAATAAGCAGATTGCATAGTCTAGCAATAACACCAAAAAGCTCTTAGACATTGTCAAATCCTTTGAGAAACCTAGTACTTTTTCCATGCCCATCGATCTTACTGACCAAGACTGCCTCGAAATACAATGTGTTTTTCAAGCTAAAGTGGATAATGCACGTTCTATAATTAAGACCAAAACTATAGACTCGCAAATGCCTTCTTCCAGTCAAGCTTTAGACACCGACGATGACAACTGCAAGTTCAGTTTTACACCCATCACTGTTTCAGACATGATGAACATCCTGTCGTCTTTATGCCTTCTCAGTGTCCGGAAAACTTTATCCCACCCAAACCTATGCTGGATCATAAAATCTTCTTATCTTTATTTGTTGGACTTGTTAGTCATTTGCCAATAACCAGGTCCCATTAAAAAGGCTACCATTACCCCACTAATCAAGAAACTCGGTTTAGATCCTAAAAACTCTAACAACCTGCGCCCTATCACAAATTGCCATTCCCTTCCAAAAATACTAGGCAAATGTGCCACCACCCAACTTCAAGCATTTGTTAAAAAATCAAATGTCCTACACACCTGGCACTCTGGTTTCCAGCCCCACTACAGCACAGAAACTGCACTTCTGGACGCCCAAACCCATATGTTGAGAATCACTGACATAGGTCACACCGGCATGCTGAAAATATTGGATCCATCAGCTACTTTTGACCTCCTAGACCACGACCGGCTGCTGCAAACCTTAGAAAACTCTGGCCATTGCAGATCAGAGACCATCCAATGAATTCAATCTATCCTCACACATTGCTCCTCTAGAGTATGTTGGGGCAATGCCACTTCACCTCTCGTCCCCCATCTCTTATGGGGTCCCTAAGGGAGCATTCATGTCTCCCCTACTATTTATCTTGTACATCCAGCCTTTTTGCAAACTTCTAGATGACCTCAAAGTGTTTTTCACTAACTACGCTGATGACACCCAGTTGGTTGTCGAACTCCCAGGAGATTCCCATCACGATGCGACGCTACTTCAAACCATGTACGGTCGCATCGAAGCCTGGATGAACACCAACTGGATGTGTCTCAACGGGAATGAAACCAAACTATTGATATTTGGTTGGGCTCCCTCTAGATCTAAGCTTGACCCCATATATCAGTCCTTTGACATCCATGGATGCAGCATCCAGGTCTCAAAGAGTTTTAAGACTCTGGGCTTCTATCTGGACTCTCTGCTTAGCGCAGAGATGCACGTTAATTAGGTTTTAAAAAAAAACAGTAACTATTAACTCAGGCTCCTGAGGAACCTATGTCCCTTTGTGACCAAATCCAACTGTGCGCCAGTGCCTTGGGATGTCATTCTCCCCTGACTTGACTACAGAAATGCGCTCCTGATTGGGGCCAATAAAAAGAATATCCAGGCCCTTCAAGTGATTCAAAACAATAGTGTCCGCATTAGAAAAAGGAAATCTAAAAGAGATCACATCTCAGATAGCAGTAGAGATCTTCACTGGCTTCCAGTCGCTGCACGCCTAGAATTCAAAGTGGCCTCACTTGTCCATAAGGCCCTAGACTGCACACCCCCATCATGCATCAAAGAGCTTGTCTCTCCTTACAATCCCCCAAGAAAGTTACGCTCATCGGCCTTAGCTCTGGTTAGAAACCCTAAATTCAATCTTGCCAATAGCTTGGGTAGATCTTTTCTTGTAGTGGCTGCTATTGTCTGGAACACCCTCCCCCTAGATCTCAGACTTATGAAGGAATTCAATATGTTTAGCCGCAAACCAAAGACCACTCTGTTTAACTTATGATGACTCCTGCTGTCCTGTTCCCCCTTTGTCTGTGTGTTTGTTTCGGCGCTCTGATGCCTGCAGGCTCTGGCGTCATACAAATAAATAAATACAATAAACATATTATTTTTTTAATCAGTCTTCTTTCTACCTTGTGTCTTTTGCCTTTACAAGTTCTTAAAACATGATCTGATCTGCCACTTAGATGGATTTCGTTGCTTCCTTTTGTCCCTGATGACCTCTGAACAAACTCCCAGAAGTTTGGTTCAAGGGTCATTATTGAATACAACTTTAAATGGTTTGGTATTGTGAGGGGTCAGAAATGAGAGACGGTCACAAAGATGTCCTTATCTCAAATTTGCCATGTTAAGTTAAAGAAAAAGAAGTTGGAATAAAGGCTCATCTGTCCCTATCCTAACGAGAAAGTCCCTGCCTAGTAAACTAAAACTAAAGAAAGCTGACCTTGTGTCCAAAATATATCTGACTCTCACACTAACGTATACAATCAAAGTGTGCAAGGAAAATGTATCTGTTTCCAGTTCAACAAAAATGTGCAACAGTTCAAAATTATAGCTCCAACAAAGTAATCCTTTTGTCCAGGTTTGGCTTCCCTTCTCCTGGATCAAGTCGGGAAGATCTTTGAAAAAGTGCTGTTCCGGGGGCGCTGTTAAGCCGCCTGTAAAATGGCTACCTAGCTCGTGAGCTCCGTGCACCATCGACGCCAATCTGACTGAATTGGCGTATTTCTCGTTCTTTGCCAGCTACACCTGCCACCATGCATAGTGAATAGCCCGAGGCACCTCTGGTCTGAATCCTGTGAAAAATCGTCTCTCTGTGACTGAACTGCGGCCGGGCGAACTCTGTTTGTGCATGAGGCTGCACCACCAGCTGGATCTGCCCACACTCTACGAGCCCGCAGGGCGGCCGCCCACAGAGCCGGGATTCGATTGAGGCTGTCGCCTGCAATAACCTTGTAGCATCCGCTTTTGCCGGCACCCGGGACTGACCTCCCCCACCCGCTGGTGCCGCTGCAGTGGCTGTCGCCTGTGGCTCCCTCCCGGCGTGCGGGACTGCGGGGCCGGCGCTTAGCCTGCATTGTGACCGGCGTGGAGGACCCGCCTGCGCCGTAACCACTGAGGGGTGCCTGCGACTGTGTGTCCCCCTCTCCCTGGCCCCTACACCAACGGACTCTGCGCCGGTGCCAGCCCAGGTGATTCCGGTTGCCTCCGCCTTGGCCCCGGAGTACGTTGTGGGACCATCTCAGCTTCTGCAGCGGCCCGACGGCACCCCATCCAGGTGAAAGATGCTGCAGCTTGCCGCATCACGGCCACAGCGGAGCCCTCCCAGACCCTGTGTCCTGCCTGCGGCCTGCCGGGCTCTACCCGGAGGTGTGCCCCACCTTTCATCCAGAGGAGGTTCCAGGCCTCTCCTGCTCATAGGCCTCCTGGGCCATAAACATAACGCCCCCTTGGTACATTGACTGCCTTCACTGCAAGGGGCCACCACGGATCTACTGTACACCATACCCCACTTTGCTCATTAATATCTACAGGTGCATTTGCCTGCTACACCTTAATCAACTGGGAGCATTGAGGAGACAGTATATTCATATAGTATATTCATATAATCTATTCATATCCTTGCAGGTGAGTGGAGTATTTCACCGGTGTCTCGCATCCTTTGTATTCCTATCCACCTGGGCTGGGAATCTGCCGGGCGGGTCACACTACTATATTGACTTCCCCACTCTGGAATTGCCCGCTGGGCCCCGGCCACTCAACAATCAAGAGATCGGCTCTCGCTGGAGTCCCCCATTCTGCTTTGCCTCCACCCCCGGTCTTTAACACCAACCGTGGCAGCTACTGCACATTGATTGGTCTAGCACAGTCTAAGGGTACTGATACCACGACTGGGTGCCATATACTTGTACTCTACTGCATTGTCAACCATACGGACATGTCGAACAGGTCCCAGGGTGCCAACATAGTGGCACGATGGTTAAGTTTGCTAAGACGGCACCCAGGCCGGAGCCGGGTCACTCATTGGCCAGCCAGGAAGATCTTGCCTTGCTCCCAGATATGCCGGCCCCTGATCTCAATGCGATGATCTAATCCATGGCCAAGAACTTCGCCTCCTTCCACGAAAAGTTGGACAATATCAACGCTAACGTTGCATCACTCAGATCTCGGCTTGATTTGTATTTGTATTTTATTGAATTTATATAGCCCTTTAATCCAAAGTGCTCAATGATCATGCCGGGACCAGGATTACCGAAGCTGTGTCCAGAATTGGGGCTAACGAAAATGGATTGCATATCCTTTAGGGTACAGTTGTTTCTCTCACCTGCGACATGAAGTTCGGGAAAGCCAAGTGTGACGACTTGGAATCCAGATCGCGCAGGAACAAAATACAAATTG
The DNA here is from genome assembly GCF_040938575.1 of Ambystoma mexicanum. Classification (NCBI taxonomy): domain Eukaryota; kingdom Metazoa; phylum Chordata; class Amphibia; order Caudata; family Ambystomatidae; genus Ambystoma; species Ambystoma mexicanum. Next base: position 704,639,739 of record NC_090921.1, read on the forward strand.
TAGGGATTCCGGAGAACGCTCTTAAGGGTCGCATGGAGCTAGCAGTCAAAAACCTGCTCAAGGAACTATTGGGCAACCCTGAACTGTCTCCCTTCTTTACTGTCGAGCGGGCCCTCTGTGCTTTATCTCCTCGCCCCAAGCCCGGAGACTTCCCCAGACCCACCATTGCTAAATTTTGAGTTACAGGGACAGGGATCTCGTCCTCCGTCTGTCATGCCAAAAAGGGGAACTGTGCCTTGGCTCCCAAACAATCAGGATCTTCCCTGACTTTTCTGTGGGAATGCAGCAGGAAAGACGCCAGTTCTTGGGGTGAAAAAGATGTGAGGGAATGCAACATCCCATATGCAATTCTATTTCCGGCGTGCCTCAAGTTCACCTTCAGGGAGAAACTATACTACTTCACTGTCCCCGACGAACCGGTGAAGTTCATTGAGGCACAGATACCACTTAATAATCCGGCTGAGTGACTGACCAGACGCTGATTCCTTCTATTCTGCCTAAGTCTTTGGTAACAAATATCCTTCAGCATCTGGGCTGATAGTGTTGAACTTGCTGTTTATTTATGATGTGTTAAGTGTATGTTGAGATGTGATCCTCTTGATCATGCGGGCCATGGTGGGAAATCCTCCAAAATTATTATTGCCTGATGCAACGGATCACGGGTTGGTATTTCATTGCCTATTGTCCCATTACACTGTGCTCTTGACACCCGTAACTGACAGACTGTTTTTGAACTACATAGGCATAGGTTTCCGTTACTTTATAGGCTGATGAGACATAACTGTGTCCCAGTGATATGTACCGCTGACATTGCCAGTTCTGGTATTCCATTGCTCCTACTAAGTTGATTGCACGTCAGCAACGTACCCCACTGCGGTTGCAATGGCTGCTTTAGAGGGATTGTTGGGCACATGCCCCTGTTGGGCATCCAGCGCGGTTGGGTTTGGTCCACTGACACCCGGTTTGGGGGGGTCCGTTGAGGAATGAGGGAGGGGGCACTGCCAGATGGGGTGGGGCGGTGAGGGTGGGGGGAGGAATTGTTGGGGGAATTTGCACTGAAAACGGCAGAGGTGGAACAATATTTCACGCTATGGAAGGGCGCCATAATGGAAATAATCTGACCGGTAGGCACACGCCAGGTCACACTTGCTGGGATGTACCTTAGAGTAACGCAATGACCATAAACATAATGTCCTGGAACGTCCAGGGATTGAGCAATTACACCGAAGCCCGGAAAATTACAGCTTAAGCCCAAAGGCATGGGATCAAGATACTAATTCTGCAAGAAACACACGCCTGAGGTCGTCTGGCAATGAGCATCGCACTATCCTGGGGGCCTAATAGATTATACACCACTTATTCCACCCAGGCCAGAGGTGTACTGACACTGATTCATAAATCGATTCATTTTGAACTCCAAAAAAGCCATGTTGATCCCGAGGGCAGGTACGTCATCTTACACTGCACGCTGGTGAATAGGGAATACCTTATAGTGAACACTTATGGTCCTAACATAGACACCCCAGACTTCTTCGATACTGTTGCCTCCGTCCTGTTGGGCTATGTAGGTGCCAGATCTTCTGGGGAGGGGATCTGAATCTAATACTTGACACCAGATTAGATAGAACGGGAATGGCACCCAGAACCTTGTTGCGTTCAGCACATAAACTTCAAATGCACATCACATCACCTGGCGTCTGGGACGTGGGGAGGGCTCTGAATCCCCATCGCGAGAGTATACATATTATTCTACTGTATATGATAGTTCCTCCAGGATTGATCTCTTCCTGGTGTCTAGTGATCTGATAGGGAAGACAGATAAGGCCCAGATACTTACTTGTACATTATCCGACCATGCCCCGGTCACCCTGTTGATTGAGTTGGGATTGCCTGTGTTAGGCAGAATCCTGTGCAGTTCCCTTGAGGAACACTGCAAAAAGATTAAGACTACAGGAGCAGCCGTAAACCCAATTGATAGCAGTCTGCACCACGCAGATTTACCTGGTAGCTGTGGCTGAGCAGTCAGACTTCTCTCAAGAAGAGTTAGGCAGTATACAGAGCATACACAATAGGGCCAAAAATACATTAGAACAAGCAAACACTGACCAGAGCTTGGGTATGAAAAGTATATAATTATTTATTTAACACACTTTATGGAAATACACTGGCACTAATATATCAAGCAAGTTCCAACACAGTCACTATAAGTATATACACCTCCCTAGTTAATTATTCGACAAGTCTAGGTTAACACACCACTTATTAACAAAACAGAGGTGAGCGCGTAACCTTAGATGGCACTCCAATAATTTGTTAAAAAGGGAGAGAAAAGGCAGAGCATGGAAATAACACAGTACCAACACTTTTAAGAGCCCCCAGCAAGGCAGGAAAGGCAGGGTCTACTGTAGAGCCAAAGTTCATAGGCCAGGCCCACTCTCTTAGAGAGAGCAAGGCTGAATGTGCCCAAGATCACACAGTGGAAATGCACTCGAAGTCTTTGCAGAAAATGTCACAAGAGGTTGGATCAGTTCAGAAAGATAAAGTTAGAAGGTTTGGAGGCTAACCCAGTTGGAAAGTCAAGGATTTACGCGACACCTTGGACAGTCCGTTGCAAGGGAGGCCAGGCACACAGTACCTTAAATGGTGAGAACGTTCCAGTGGGGGCAGTTGTTCCTGGCAGCGGATGCAAGTCAGAGGAAGAGATGATCCCGACAAGGAAGAAAGCTGGAAGTCGTTGCACTGCCAGAGATGAAACCAGCTACGGAGTTCCTGATTAAAAGGTACGACCCTTTTATTTGCGGTCAGTGGTGAAGCATGGCTATCCGGCCGCCGGGGTGCTTGGGTGTCGCGTAATCGGGTGTCCAGTCATAATATCGAATAAAAAATTTTGAATGTCAAAAAAGTCGAATCAAAAATGTCGAAAATAAAAATGTTCAATTATTTTTTTTTTTCAATATTTTTTTTTGGCTCTAGTTTATATAAAAAAATAGGTTAAAAAAAAAAGGGAGGGGTTTGGGGGGAACCCCCCCATTTCGAAAAAAAGTCATAAAAAATAAATTAGACTTTCTTATTTTCGACATTTTTTTTTCGACTTTTTGACTTTCGAAATTTTTGATTTCGAAATTATGTCTATAAACAGACCACGAGACGTCCTGGAAGGTGAAAAAAGGCGAACTGGTTGGTCATACCAGCTCAAAGGGAAGAAGATTCTCCTGGAAGAAGATCTCCTCCTGGAAGAAGATCTCCTCTGTCATTGGGGAAGTGGTGAGTTCTTTACAGCAGGGCTCCACGGTGGTGTCGTCGTTGTAGATGGCTCAGCTTCTCCGCTCTTCGGATTCTTTAGGTCCTGTGGCGACTTCTGAAGTTCCAGTCCCCAAAGCCCTGCTTTTATGCAGAAAAACCCCCATTCAACAGCCTCGCTGTCACTCAAACGTGCTAAGTGGTGAGCCGGGTGGCTCACCACTGGGCCAATCACACAAGAGTGCGACTTGAGTTGCCGAGGCAACTCAGTCCAGGGGGCCTAATCCCCCTCCCACACATCCTGTAGACCCCAGACAGAGTGGCACCATTTGGAGGGCTTCTGTGCAGATATTAAATAAATAACCCAGCGGTATCTTTAACATTGCACCAAAAAGTGGTGCTTTAAAATCGATGGGAAAATCCCGTAAGAAATATTCCGGTGGAATATTTCGCCTGGTATCCACTGCCACCAGCCAGAAACTCGACAAAGGGGGACTGGACAGTGCCCCCTTGGAAAACAGACCCAGGGGCAATCGAAATACCCCTACCAGTACTTCCACAATATGATGGTTTGTACTGGTTCTGTTCACAATTTGAGACTAGTAAAGCCAATGGTGACTTTACATGCCCTGGTAGACAGTAGTCAGTCCCAGGGTATGGAGTCTATGTTTGGGGGTCACTATGACACCCCTGTGTTACTGCACTGAGGGTGCTGTGTAACACACATACCAAAAACACATGAAGCCCTATGGAGTAAAAAGACCCCATAGCCCATAAAACACATTCACAGTCAAAGGACATTCTCAAATCATGCCTAAGAGTGGGAGAAAAAGAGTCTCACTCTTAGCAGGAGAAAAAAAATAAACCCCAGAAAATCCAGCAAAGCTGCTGGGGGACTCACTAGGTTTGGGAAATTAGCCTTAACAGAGAATTCTCCCTAACACTCTGTGCCTACACGTAGTACTTGGCGCTTCAAACCTGATGCCCTCCTTGACATTGTGTTTAAAGCTGACAATTTGACAGACATTGTGACCTTCTTCGAATGTAACACCTTAGATACCACCACTGCTGGTGTCCGCTGGGAAGCTTTCAATGTATATATTAGGGGAATGTCCATCTCCAGGGAGGCGGGAGTACTGAAAGTGATAAGTAACGACTTCAGTCGGTCCAAGTCTAAACTGCGTGAATTGGAACTAGACTGTGCGACTGCGGCCGACCCCATCACACTTACACAAATAAGGGAGGAACTTGAAATCTTTGAGGCACATGCCGTGAGAGAGGCTCTCTATCTTAGTCGCCCGCAGGCCGCACGCAAATACGGGGAGGGTGAGAGACCGGTAAAACACTTGCTAGACTAGTGAGAGGGGAATGGGGCCATGCCCAGATTGTGTCTGTTAATGGCGCACAGGGCCTTCCTCATTGGTCGAACCAACAGATATTGGAGATCGTCACTGAGTTTTACACTAACCTTTATGCATCACCTCCGGAACACAGCGAACAACACATTGGAGACCTCCTTGACCAGATCCCTGCAACGCTCATCTCCCATTCATCCAGGGACCAACTAGATTCCCTGATCTTGCTGGAGGAGCTTGTTAAGGCCATCTCTGATCTCCCGAAGGGTAGAGCTCCTGGACCGGATGGACTTACCCCTGAGTTTTACCAGGAACATGTCGCGATTCTTGCCCCCAGATTACTGGAGGTGTTGGCCGGATCACTCCAGGAGTCCATTCTTCCTCCTTCCCTGCGGGAATCTGTCATAACAGTGCTGCTCAAGCCCGATAAACCTGGCGACGAATGTGGCTCGTACATGCCTCTCTCGCTCATGAACATTGACACCAAGATTTTTGGGAAGGTAATAGCAAACCTCTTTCTCCTGATCATGACACATTTGGTACACGAAGACCAAGGGGGCTTCATGCCCGGGAGATCTACTTCCCACAACATCAGGCGGCTCTTCAATGTGAAGGCTAGAATTGACCAAGAATCAAGTGCTGTTGCGGTCACGCCTGATGCTCAAAAGGCATTTGACATGGTGGTATGACAGTACATGTGGTTGGTCCTGGAGACAATGGGGGATCGATCCCAATATGATTAGATATATTAAATTGCTATACACGGCTCTGGCTGCGAGGGTCTGGTTTAATTCCCTAACATCCACATTATTTACACTTTTCAGGGGTACCCGCCAGGGTTGCCCATTCTCCGAGATCCTCTTCGCATTGGTCATTGAACCAATGGCGGACTATATTAGAGCATGTCATGCCCACAGAGGTACACGCCTGAAAGACGGCCCTGAAATAATATCTTTATACGCTGATGATGTGTTACTATACATCAGAGATCCCGCTACCCACCTAGACCCCATTTTAAGTGATATCACGTGTGTGGGCACTTTCTCTGGCTTCACAATTAATTACTCTAAATCAAAGATTTTTCCACTCACTAACACTACCCAACAACCTGTCTCGGAGTACCCATTGCGCGGGTCCCCTGGTGGAATTAGATACCTGGGAGTCCGGATGTCCCTGTCCGAGTCCACCCTGCTGGCTGACAACTACACCGCTGTTGCACAATTAGATGAATCCAAAATGGCGAGGTGGTGCTCCCTCCCACTGTCACTCGCTGGGAAACTCTACCTTGTCAAGATGATTTTGATCCCTAAACTACTCTATATTTTTTGCAACATACCCATCTGGCCCGGAATCAATATTTTACGGAGTTACACAAACTGTGCGCACAGTTCTTGTGGCATGCGGGTGCGGTCCACAAGAAATGGCTAGACCTGACGTTCCCATACGATAAAGGGGGTTTCACTGCTCCAGACCTAAAATTGTACTGGATAGCTGCACAGGCCCAGTACGCCACGTACTTGTACCAGAGTACTTTGACCTGCCCAAATGTCAAGGTGGAAACAGTCGCCGCGACCGAGGTTAACACTAGGACCTTGATATTTTGTCATAACTATATCCCGGACTCCCCGTTTGACCCGGTGGCGACTACTTTACTGGCCTGGGGCCGACTCCTGAATCCTACTACGGAATCTTACCCCTATTACAAATGGCTGCCAATCTAGGGATTCTCTCGGATGTAACCTACGCACGATAAAGCCTTGGCTCGACATTGGGGGGGCTCTGGGGTATCGGGCATTAACTGATTTTTTTTTTTTCCTGGCAGAAGTTTTGTGATCCACAAACATGGAGGCAGGATCACTCTGGATCTGCGCTCGAGTTCTTACAATATTACAGGCGCTGCGCTGCCTTCTGAGCCAAGTGGCCCTCCTTTCCCAACGAGCCCCCTTAGACCCCAGCAGTCGCCTACATAGCTAACTCGAGTGGCGCCTGCAGCGTTGTCTCCTCCCTATATAAACTGTTATTGGCCGGGACTCAAGCTCTGCCTTCTAGTGCTCATACTGATTGGGCAGACAAACTAGGCCTCGAAATCTCTGATCAATTATGGAAAAAGATGCGCTCACGCAGAGTATCCCTTATTTTCCGTTACCGGTTTATGCAGGTCAAATTACTGAACAGAGTGTACTACACTCCCCATAACAGCTCTAAGTTTGCTCGTAATGGCACATACACCTGCGCCCGCTGCAAGCTGGAGGGGGCAGACCACCTACACATGTTTTGGACATGTCACGTTTTGGGATATTTCTGGGATGGGCTCTTGAAGGCTCTCACTGAGATCATTGGAGCAATGGTTGATCCCAGCCCGCTGGGAATTTTGTTTGGTGTGTGGAGTTCTGATGACTCCTGACGGAAGGCTAGATTTTTAAACATTAGCTGCATGTTTGCCAAGAAATGTGTGCTGCAGAGCTGGAAGAGCCCCCCCCCCCCCAACTTTTCAGAAGTGGCTTAATGCACTCACCTGGTCCCAGACCTGTGAAGAAGGATACCTCACTATGCTCCCGGTACACTCTCTCCCCAAGAACTTATGGTCGGCTTTCAACAGTTACCTTGTCAATCATGCTGAGAGGGTATCCGAACAGGACTCTCCTGTGATCGCATGAATGTGATCTGTTATGTCATTTGCTTTATAAAGGACTGCTTATTCCTTCTGTAATGTGCTATTTGCTCTCATGTGAACCATGACCTGTCTGTGTGCTGACCATGAATGGTGCTGTGACGTGTGTTTACTGTAAACCTCTACCTGTAAATACAACTTTTTTTTTTTAAAGTGCTGTTCCAACAGAAGTCTATTCTGTTCAAAATAAACTGTCTCTTTCATCCACACGTCTCTCAAATTGGCAAAGCAAATGTCTCTTTAGAACACTGGTTCAAAATGAAAGCAGCTATTTCTTTCACGACTTGCTTTTCAAGATGCCAAAGGTAATAACTCCACAGAATATAGCAACAGTCTTTCTTGTAGAATACACTTGCCAGAATGGCAAAGTCAGTTTCTCTAGTTGTACAATAGTTCATCACCATAGTAAAGCAAATAGTTTCTTTCCACCACACGGGAATGGAATAAATTGTGTGAAGTAGAAATCATTCCTGGCAGGCGAGTAAACCAGGAGGTGAAACCTGAAAATCCCATTGCCACAATCAAAGGAACATTAACTGTTGTAGAAACCTTTCCTGGCAGGAGAGTAAACCAGGAGAGGAGCTGTTTAAAGGAGAACCACTTTGGTGTTATAAAGAGTGTGGTGGAAAGATTAAGACTACAGGAGTAAGCAGTAAACCCAATTGGTAGCAGTCTGCACCACCCAGATTTACCTGGTAGCTGTGGCTGAGCAGTCAGACCTCTCTCAAGAATAGTAGGGCAGTATATAGAGTATACACAATAGAGCTAAAAACACAGTAGAGCAAACAAACACTGACCAGAGCTTTGTATAAAAAGTATATAATTAGTTATTTAAAACACACTTTAGGCAATATACTAGCACTCCAAATCAAAAGCAAGTTAAAACCACAGTCGGGTAAAGTATACACACCTCCCTTAATAACTATTAGACAAGTCGGAATTAGAACACCATGATTTGTTAAACAGACGTGAGCGCATAACCTGATGGCACTCCAATAGTTTAGTTAAAGGGAGAGAAAAAGACAGAGCATAGAAATAAAACAGGTCCCAACACTTTTAGGAGTTCTCAGCAAGAGAATAAGGGCAGTATAGACTGTAGAGCCAAAGTTCATAGGCCAAGCCCACTTAAAAGGGAGCAAAGTGAAATGTGCCCAGGATCACACGGTTTAAAAATGCACTAAAAGTCTTTGCAGAATGTTCAAAAGAGGTTGGGGCGATTCAAGAAGGTAAAGTTAGAAGGTCTGGGGCCAACCCAGTTGGCAAGCCAAGGATTTAAGGTTCACCTTGGGCAAACCGAAGAAAGGGAGGCCAGGCAGGACACAGTACCTTAAACAGAGAGGAAGCTCCAGCGGTGGCAGTTGTTCCTGGCAGTGGTTGCAGTTCGTTGTTTCGACCAGGGGAAGACAGGATCTCGTCGAAGAGGAAACGTGGAGTCGTTGCACTGCACAGGGATGAAACCAGCCGTGGAGTTCGTCAATAAAAGGAGCGGTCCTTTTATTCGCGGTCAAAGTGGTGTAGCTTGGCTATCCGGCCGCCGGGGTTCTTGGCACAGGCAATTCGACCAAGAGACGTCTTTGGAAGGCGAAAAGGACAAACTGGTTGGTCCCACCAGCTCAGAGGAAGAAGACTCGTCCAGCAGAAGATCTTCTCTTGTCAGGAAAGTGGTGAAGTAGTTGCAGCAGGGCTTCACCGGTGGTGTCGTCGTTGCAGATGGCTCAGCTTCTTCCTTCTTTGGATTCTTAGGTCCTGTGGTGACTTCTGAAGTTCCAGTCCCAAAGGCCCTGCTTTTATGCAGAAAAACCCCCATTCATCAGCCTACCTGTCAATCACACATGCTAAGTGGTGAGCAGGGTGGCTCACCACTGGGCCAATCAGAGTAGAGTGCGACTTGGGTTGCCGAGGCAATGCAGTCCAGGGTGCCAATTCCCCCCTCCACCCCTCCTGTGGAACCCAGACAGAGTGGCACAATTTGAGGGCTTCTGTGGAGAAGCCCGCGAAACAGTGGAACAAAGGGCTCGACCTTGGTCAGAGTTACTCAGAGTTACAGAGACGGACACGAACGCCATTTTAGAAAAGAGTTCTGGCAAAAAGACCCAACCGTGAATTTAATATTAATTAAATAAACCGGCGGTATCTTTAACATTGCACCAAAAAGTGGTGCGTTTAAAAACAATGGGAAAATCCCATAGAGAATATTCTGGTGGAATATTTCACGTGTTAACCACTGCCACCAGCCAGAAACTCGACAAGGCGGGGACTGGACAGTGCCCCCTTGAAAACAGACCCAGGGGCAATATAATTAACCCCTTCCAGTACTTCCACAATATGATGGTTTGTACTGGTTCTGTTGACAATTTAGGACTAGTAAGGTCAATGGTGACTTTACATGCCCTGGGAGACAGTAGTCAGTCACAGGGTATGGAGTCTATGTTTGGGGGTCACTACGACACCCCTGTGTTACTGCACTGAGGGTGCAGTGTAACACACACACACAAAAAAAGATGATACCCTATGGAGTAGAAAGAAAAGGCCCATAAGCACACACAGAGTCAAAGACACTTAAATCATGCCTAAGAGTGGGAGGAAAAGAGTCCCACTCTTAGCAGGAGAAAAAAACAAACCCCAAAAATCCAGCAAAGCTGCTGGGGAACTCACTAGGTTTGGGAAATGATCCATGTAACGGAATTCTCCCCAACAGGCAACAAGGGGTTCATCAAAACATATGTTGACATCTTCACGTTTTGAGCTTGCTGTGCTTCCGCACTCGTGTCCAGTGCATGGCTCCAAAACAAAAGAGCGCACATTGCTGCCCATAAAATCTCGCAGTTACTGTTTCCCTGCTGGCGAAACAGCCATCAAAACAATGTTCTCATCCAAAACAAAAGGGAAAAATGCACAAAAACACCAGTACTCCCTACACGTGTTGGAGCTACTGAATCCGCTATAACAGAGTCTGTAAATACACCAGTAACGTCTCCTGGCTATACTAAAGCTACTAAAACGATGTATGCATCACAAGAAAAAAGCTGTGGACCCAGAAGAAATGGTTTTTCCCCTTCCATTGTCTTGGGAGGATAGCTCAGGGCAACATGCTGGCCTTGGAAGCAAGACGACACAGAGCAACACAGGTTCGATCCCCGGGTCCGCGCTTAGAAACCTCTGGGTATTAAGCATGTTATAAATAACCTATCGTATCCACCCTAGAACAGGTACATGGACTAGGGACAGATTTGAGTAAACAGTGGGCAAAGTTTTGAATTTGTCACATTTATGGATAAGTTCCCAATTAAATGAAAAAACACTAATTTAAGAAGAGGGTAATCCACTTCCTAAATCAACTAGACTCCAGTTATCTCGTAATCATTCCGTTATTTATGTCACAGATCAGCTATCCAATATATTTCATGGTGACCAAGATGATCATTATTTTGATCAGTTGCAACAAGAAGACACATTGCAACTAGACCAGGAGGATGATGGTCAGGGTACATGGCCACCTACTCCCACTCGGGAGGATGCAGATGAGCCAGATATCATTTTTGGGGACGATGATACTATAGATCAGCGTGGTCATGCATCTCCAACAGATGACCAGCTTCTTTTTAACGACTTGCTTAAAAGAGAAGCTGAACATTTCCAAATTCAGACTCAAGTCTCTGTACCAGACTTTGATTTTGTAGATGACATCCTGATGACTCACATTTGGCGAGTACTTGGCTGCAAATGTGCAGGACCCTCTGCCTGCTGGAACATAGCTAAAACAAGTGGAAATATGCTAACTGTGACCTTCATTCATTTTATTGGTCATCCTGGAGAAAGTCTCACCCTCCCATCAGGAAGCAGCATAAGAGGGAGGAGCGTGCGCATTTGGCGAGTTTGGCGAGTTGGCTGATTGCGGATTTGCAGATTAGCAGGAGTCTTAAATCTACCAGATTGTTTTGGATCATACAAATAAAATCACTGCAGGTACGCTTCTTTTAAAGTTCATAGCGCACTCGTAAGCCCTGCTTCAAAAACCCCTGTTTGATCCGGTAGTCTGCATTTTGCTCCATTCCTCTTTTTTAGTATATGCTTCTTAAAATTGCATATGAAAGTCCGTAAACAGCATTGTTACGGCCTACACAGCATGACAAATGAGATGGTGAAGCACACTCGTAGCCTGTCCCGTAGTATACGAAACAAAAACATTCTCCCTCGTACAAAATCCATTAGCTGTTAGTGTGGAAGGGGACACTGTCTTGGCATCTACTGTGATGGAAGGGGCAACGCACTCCATTGGCATCCAGCCCCACCCCCAGCTAATGCAATCAATCCTGGCAATTATCCTCCATAGATGATAATGGCTCACTATTAAATTTCTGTTTGAACCTTAAACGCAATTCATTGGTGCCAAATAGCTCCAGTTATATTAACATTGGCACAAATCTCTCCACCCCGCCAGATCTGGAACAAAGTATCTCACCTTTTGAATCATTTTCCAGTGATAGCGATTTGCAAGAAGAGGCATTGATAAGCAGTTCAAACTCTTCCAATGGCTCTACAAAAGAATCGTCTGTGGCCTCCCAGTCTTTCTGTTAGGGAGAATTCTCTTATAAGGCTAATTTCCCAAACCTAGTGAGTCCCCCAGCAGCTTTGCTGTATTTTTGGGGTTTGTTTTTTTCTCCTGCTAAGAGTGAGAATCTTGTCCTCCCACTCTTAGGCATGATTTGAGGTATGTCTTTGACTTTCTGTGTGCTTATGGGCTATGTTTTTTTTTTTACTCCATAGGGTATCATCTGTTTTTGTGTATGTGTTACACAGCACCCTCAGTGCAGTAACACAGGAGTGTCATAGTGAGCCCCAGACTCCATACCCTGGGACTGACTACTGTCTCCCAGGGCATGTAAAGTCACCATTGACTTGACTAGTCCAAAATCGTGAACATAACCAGTACAAACCATCATATTGTGGAAGTACTGGAAGGGGTTAATTCGATTGCCCCTGGGTCTGTTTCCAAGGGGGCACTGTCAAGTCCCCCCTTGTCGAGTTTCTGGCTGGTGGCAGTGGTTACCACGCAAAATATTCCACCGGAATATTTCCTATGGGATTTTCCCATTGATTTTAAACGCACCACTTTTTGGTGCAATGTTAAAGATACCGCCGGTTTATTTATTTAATATTAAATCACCGGTTGGGTCTTTTTGCCAGAACTCTTTTCTAAAATGGCGTGCGTGTCTGTCTCTGTAACTCCAACCAAGGTTGGGCCCTTTGTTCCACTTTTAGCCGGGCTTCTACACAGAAGCCCTCCAACTGGTGCCCCTCTGTCTGGGTTCCACAGGATGTGTGGGTGGGGGAATGGGCACCCTGGACTGCGTTGCCTTAGCAACTCAAGTCGCACTCTGTTCTGATTGGCCCAGTGGTGAGCCGCCCGGCTCACCACTTAGCATGTATGAGTGACAGCTAGGGTGTTGAATGGGGGTTTTTCTGCATAAAAGCAGGGCTTTCGGGACTGGAACTTCAGAAGTTGCCCCAGGACCTAATAAATTCAAAGAGGGGAGAAGCTGAGCCATCAGCAACGACGACACCGCTGATGGAGCCCTGCTGCAACGACCTCACCACTTTCCCAACAACAAGAGAAGATCTTCTGCTGAAAGAGTCTTCTTCCTCTGAGCTGGTGGGATCAACCAGTTCGCCATTTTCGCTTTCCAGGACGTCTCTTGATCGAATCGCCCGTGCCAAGCACCCCGGCGGCCAGATAGCCAAGTTTCACCACTGTGACCGCGAATAAAAGGAACGCACCTTTTAACCGACAAACTCCAAGGCTGGTCTCTTCCCTGGGCAGTGCAACAACTCCAAGTTTCCTCCTCGACGAGATCCTCTCTTCCCCTGGTCGAAACCACAAACTGCACCCACTGCCAGGAACAACTGCCACCGCTGGAGCTTCCTCAACTTTAAAGGTACTGTGTTCCACCTGGCCTCCCTTTCTACGGTTTGCTAAAGGTGACCCTTAAATCCTTTGCTTTCCAACTGGGTTGGCCCCAGACAATCTAACTTTACCTTCAGAATCAACCCAACCTCTTTTGAACATTTTTACAAAGACTTGAATGCATTTCTCAACTGTGTGATCTTGGGCACATTTCACCTTGCTCCATTTAAAGTGGGCCTGTCTTATGAACTTTGGCTCTATAGTAGACTCTGCCTTCTTTAACTTGTTTTGGTCTTTTAAAAGTGTTGGGAACTGTTTTATTTTCATGACCTGCCTTTTTCTCTCCCTTTTACTTAATTATTCGAGTGCCATCTAAGTTACGCGCTCACCTCTGATTTGACAAAATTGATGTTTTGACTTGGACTTGTCTAATAATTCTTAAGGGAGGTGTGTATATTTTTCTGACTGTGTTTGAACTTGCTTTGATTTATAGTGCTAGTGTACTTCTTTAAGTGTGTGTTAAATAATTACATACTTTTTTATTATTATTATTAAGTTTATTGAAGTATACAGAAAATTTACAGAACATCAAGTTTATCAGTATTGTAACTAGAATTTATTGCAAATAATCTACACACCCCCCACCATCCCCAACCTTTACAGAATTAAAAATGTGAAACAGACCAGCATATTATGACATGTCTCCCAAAAATCTACCCCACATTTGATCAAACAATTTCATTTTTTTGCTTCTACGAAAAATAACCTTCTCAATCCTGGCAACCTGCCTCAAGTCCTCCACCCATTCTGAAAAGGACAGCCTCTCATCACATTTCCATTTTCTCAAAACGATTTTCTTTGCTGAATTTGCAGCCCTGAAAAACCAGCATTTCTGTGAATAAGTGATCTCCTCGACTTTATCATCTTCACCCAAGATGATAGTGTTGTAATCAAAATCCTCTTGCAACAATAGAACCTCATTAATCTTCTCAGCGACATTCCTCCAAAATGTCCTTAATTCATAACAATCCCAGGTCAAGTTTAAAGGAACCAACTGCATGCTTACACCTCCAACAAGCCTCTGAATCAATCATCCCTCTCGCATGAAGTCTTTGGGGAGTCCAAAACACTCTACTAAGAATTTTGATTTGCCGGCATTGCTCTCCCAGATTAACGGAAGTCAGGGTCACGTTTTTACAAAGAAACATGGACCTCTCCACAGACATATCAGAGCCAAGGATCTCAGACCACTTAGATAATAATCCCTCTGCTGGCGTATACTGTTGGCACAGAGTCCTATACACCTTGGACGCCATACCGCCTTTTGCCTTATATTCAGGCAACCATAACGGCCAACCACCGCCATTAGCTGCACCTTGGCTCCGCAGTAAGCCTCTCAATTTCCTGTATTCTTCCATTGTACAGTCTCTGAGAACTTTAAATTGTGCAAGTCTTCTATAGCTGATCCATTTGCTGTCTTCTATCAGACCGCTCAGCCATAGTACACCACTCAGGAGCCATTTCAACCACAATAGCGGCCTCCCATTTAGCAGTATTCCTGGATTCAACCAGATTGGGATGAAATCCTTACCACATACTTTGCGCTAACTCTTCTTCCATAGCTCCCTTCAACAAGTTCTCAGAAATTTTGTTGGCGGAAATGACCGATATCCAGTTCCATCCACCGTGGACAGTATGGCCCTGGGCGGCAACGGAGATGAACGACTTGATTCCGCCAGCGTCCAGACATCCTCTGAATTTTCAATAAATGGAACCAGATGCCTGGCCCCAAAGGCCAAATGATCATTTTCAAAATCCGGAACCCCCAAGCCCCCACAGTCTTGGGGCAGCTGCAATTTCCATAATCTGAGGCGGGGCTGTTTGTTCTCCGAGAGAAAAGACTGGATCAAACTCTCAATTTTCTTCCAATAGCCCTTTTTAACATCCAGCGGAAGTACACTAAGCACATAGTTTATACGTAGTGTTGATGTCATTCACCTTCTGTCATGATCTCTGCTTCCAAAAGGTCAGGGTTTTCCCAACTCCCTTGGAAGCAGATCCATAACCCAGGTTCCGAGTGCCAACCAGTCCCAATTGGGACCTTTTGGACCCAGTCCTGGCGCCAGTGGCACCAGGCTCATAAATATGCCCAGTCCCAGCGCTGGAAGCGCCGGGCTCATAATGCTTGGGTGGACTTACCTTCAGCAGACCATGCTGCTTACTTGCCTGCCAGTTGAGCCTCTGATCCTCTTCTGTTTGGAACTACTTTTCCTGTTGGGTGGGGCTGGAGCCACTCCCTAGATTCAGAACACTGGAACTCTTCTGGAAGGCAGGAACTCTTTTCTTACCAGGAACTCTTTTCTTACTTAGCCGTGGCTGTGGAAGGAGACAACCTAAGCACTACAGGAGGCTATTTAAACCACACCCGGTGGATGAATCTTGCTTTGCGTTATTCTGCAACCTCTGCAGCAGAACGCTCATCGTGTCTTCTGCATCCGGTCCTGGGCCTAAGGAAAAAGGCTTACCATCCTGAATCCAGTCTTCAGCAACACCTATAAAGACAAGAAAGAACAGGTTAGCATTCCGGCATCTGAAAGGCAAAGGCTTACCATCCTGAATCCAGTCTTCAGCAACACCTATAAAGACAAGAAAGAACAGGTTAGCATTCCGGCATCTGAAAGGCAAAAGCTTACCTACTCTTCGTGCGCTCCGGAGGCCTTCGGCGCTGCATCCCGCATCTGAAAGACAAAACAAGGTGCGTTTAAAGACATTGGGGAACTTTAATACTCACGTGCCATTACTCCTTTCCACATCTAATCCAGTGGGTATTCCGGCACCCTGCAGCCGCTCCGAACGCGTACCTGCAAAATAAAAAGACAGTTAGAGCGCATAGTGAAGCAGGCAACAAGCGCTTACTTACGTGCTTCCAGGCGCTTCTATTCATCACACGGGCTCCATCTTCAACTCACTTCAGCCCGTCATCCGCCATCGCCGGAACCCTGCAAAACAAGAGACATCATTACTAAAGACTTTAAAGACATTTGAATGACTCGAAACTTACCGTTCGTGCAGTAAACGACGGACAGCAGTCCTCTGAAGTCAAGAGGCCTGCGCTACCTATCCAGTGAAGAAACTGGTTACAGCACCCTGCCCCGAGGCAGATGGAGAGCTCGGCATTCACTTACCTAAGACATCTTACTCTACACGTCAGGCATACAGTGCACAGAGGTCCAGCCCAAAGAGCCAACCGGGTGCTACACATCACCTTTGAAGATACGGTAGTCGCCCAGTCAAGACCGGCGCCTCTGCGAGAATCAGGTGAGCGTTACAGAACGCAAAGCCTACCGCAAAACTCTCGCCCAGGCGCTATGGAAACCTCGGATACTGACCCCCTAGCCCGGTTACTTGGGGAACTAAGGGCAGAAGTGCATGCAGCTCGTCAGGAAACGAATGCTCTAAGAAGGGAACTAATTATTTCCAAGGAGAGAACAGACAATCTTGCTAGACAAGTGCTACAGTCACAAGCCGGACAGACCCCGTTACCCGCATCAGGGGCAAATCTTCCTTCAACATCCTCTATGAATCCAGTGCAGATCAACCTACCTGGGAATGTACCTCTGGCTCCGCCCGAACGATTTTCTGGTGACCCAAAGAGGTTTGCAGTATTTATCAATCAGTGCCGGTTGCACTTCTTATGCCGGCCAGCAGCCTTTCCAACTGATCAAGCAAAAGTAGCTTTTGTACTTTCGTACCTTAGTGGCAATGCGGCAGACTGGTCGATCCCTCTAGTTAATCAAGATGATCCGGTTCTCCATGATTTTCAAGCCTTTCAGCTTAGTATGGAAAAACTGTTCGCAAGACATTCACAGGGGCAGGCCTTGGACAATGAGCTTCTTTCGTTGCGACAGGGTAATCAAGACCTTTTGGCTTATATTGCATCTTTCAATAGACTAATAGTGGAAACTCAATGGCCTGAGGACAAAAGGATTACGCTGTTTTATAGAGGTCTACGTGGAGAGCTCAAAGACGTTTTAGCCCAAGTAGTGAATCCCCCACAAGACTGTTCAGATTATATAGACTTGGTTGTTCAAATAGATCACAGGCTGCAGAACAGGAAGGCCGATCGTTCCAAGTTTGATGCTCGAGTATTTTCCAAACCGCCAACTCCTTCCAAAGGAGTAGACTCCGGGGAACCCATGCAAATAGGGGGTCTGAAAGGTCCTCTAACACAAAGGGAGCGGGAAAGGAGGAAACAGTTGCAATTATGCCTATATTGCGGAAACTCAGGGCACTTTCTTCGAGACTGTCCGGTGAAACCTGCCAAGAAGGCAGTAGGAGCTGCAGTTACCAAAGTTACAAACTCTGAGCAGGGAAACGACCTCACCCGACAAGAATAGAGGTCCTCTTGCCGAGCGTGAAAACCAGTTCCGTGACCTCGCATTTCGTGATACCTATGGTCCTCATTAGCCCTGATAATCCGGATCGATTACATGCAATTGAAGCTTACGTCGACAGCGGTGCCATCGGCAATTATGTGGATCATGAAATGGTTTTGAGGATGAATCTAACTCTTTGTCCCAAGGCTGTAAAGGACGTCATTACTACGGTGGATGGTACGGAGATAGCCTCCGGGCCAGTAACGCATACCACTCAAGAGGTGACGCTAGTAAGTCAAGATGGACACCATGAGAAGATCGTGTTCGATGTGATCAAGGCCCCTCAGTTTCAGATTATTCTAGGAATACCTTGGTTAGAGAAACACAATCCTCTGATCGATTGGCGAGCAAGAACGGTCCAGTTTCCAGAATGTGTCTCTACTTGTCACCCTCCACCTGGTGTTGCACTGGCCGCAATTTCTTCAGAGACTCCCCAGTTACCTCCTGAATACCTAGAATACCAAGATGTTTTCCGGAAGGATCAGGCTAACTCTCTACCTCCTCATAGGTCTTATGACTGCCAGATAGACCTGATACCTGGATCTACTCCTCCTTGTAGTAGAATTTATGCCCTCACCGAGCCTGAGAACCTTCACCTTCGACAATACCTGGATCAATACCTGGCAAATGGGTTTATTTGTCCTTCCAAGTCCCCTGCTCCTTCAGCTTTGTTCTTCGTTCCAAAAAAGGAAGGAGACCTTAGAACTTGTATCGATTATCGCTCCCTGAACCAGATCACCGTTAAGAATAGATATCCGTTACCTTTGATCCCTGAACTCCTGGACCAAGTCAGAAAAGCATGCATATATACAAAGCTGGATCTTAGAGGAGCTTACCACTTGGTACGAGTAAAAGAGGGCGATGAATGGAAGACGGCCTTCCGCACCAAGTATGGGCTATTTGAATATCAGGTCATGCCCTTCGGACTTTGCAATGCCCCGGCCGCCTTTCAATATTTTATGAACGATGTCCTCAGAGAGCTCATAGATGTATGTGTTGTTGTTTACATTGACGACATCCTCGTTTATTCTTCATCGGAATCTGAACATCGGAAACACGTGAAAATGGTCCTCGAAAGATTGCGTCAACACAAACTTTTCGCTAAGTTGGAAAAATGTGTTTTCAACGTGACTGAAGTTGAATTCTTGGGATTCATATTATCACCTGGCGGAGTGCGTATGGATTCAAAGAAGGTCGATGCAGTTCTCAAATGGCCATCACCATCCTCCGTAAAAGGTGTGCAAAGCATGTTAGGCTTCGCTAACTTTTACCGCAGGTTTATCCCCGAATTCTCTCGAATAGTCCAGCCCATCACTGCCTTGTTAAAGAAAAACAAACGTTTTGAATGGTCTACCGAGGCGGAACAAGCTTTCCAGGATTTGAAGACTACATTTATCTCTGCACCAATCTTAAAACACCCTCGCCCCGAACTCCCCTACATCGTGGAAACTGATGCTTCAAGCCTTGCCATGGGGGCAGTTCTATCACAAAAGGACCCGGTAACCAATCAGTTGCATCCCGTGGCATTTTGGTCCCGCAAATTCTCGCCTCCTGAAATCAATTACACGATTACTGACAAGGAACTTCTGGCTATCAAGTCTGCCTTTAAGGCTTGGCGGCATTATCTGCTGGGGGCCCGACACACCGTTACTGTGATTACGGATCACCGAAACCTGCAATATTTGAAGACCGCAAAAGCCCAATCCTCTAGACAACTCCGTTGGGCATTATTCTTTGCCGAGTTTGACTTCATAATTACCTATCGACCTGGTACAAAGAACGGTAAAGCCGATGCCCTTTCTCGGATGGGAGTGGAAGAACACTTGGTCAACCCTAAACCTGTACCAATCATTCCCGAACAAAGAATTCTGGGTGTAATCGCCACAGAATCCATAGAGGAAGTTAAGGATAAAGCCAGGCAACTTGTAACTCCAGCAAACATACAGAATTGGCATCTGCAGGGAAAGGACTTTGCAGTAAAGGACAACTTACTGTATTTCCAAGAACGAATATACCTACCCAGCACAGATTTACAGAAAAAAGTAATCTCTTGTTATCACAACTCTTTAATGGAAGGTCATCCCGGTATAGCCAAGACCTCAGAAAAGATCAAGCGCTACTTCTGGTGGCCGTCTTGGAAAAAAGATATCAGAGACTTTATAATGTCCTGTGGAGTATGCGCCCAAAACAAGAGTCAAAAGGAAAGACCAGCAGGCCTCTTACGCCCTATTGACATCCCACCTCGCCCTTGGCATACGCTTTCTATGGACTTCATCACCGATCTACCTCCATGCTCCGGATACAATACGATTCTAGTAATCGTGGACTTATTCTCCAAGATGGCGCATTTCATTCCGCTCAAAGGCTTGCCAACAGCAGCAACTCTGGCCCGAGAATTTCTCAAAAACATCGTCCGACTGCACGGTTTTCCTTCGGTTCTAATTTCGGATCGAGGTAGTCAATTTATTTCTCATTTTTGGCGAAGTTGCTGTCGGTTGGCTCAAATTGATGTGAGACTATCGACCAGTCACCACCCTCAGACCGACGGACAAACCGAGAGGACCAATCAAACTCTGGAACAGTATTTACGCTGCATGCTGCAACAAACTGAAAAAACTTGGAAAGATATCCTTTGGATAGCCGAGTATGCCTACAATAACTCTGTCCATTCGGGAACTGGGAAAACCCCGTTTTTTCTTTTGTACGGCAGTCACCCTCGAACCTCGGAGTTGGATCCCCTCCAAGATCTTGAAACACCAGCAGTAGACTACCTGCATTCTACAATCACCCAAGCCTTTAAGGAAGCTGTTTCTCACCTTCAAAGGGCTAAAGAACAATACAAGAAAGGAGCAGATCAACATCGGAAGGAAGCCCCTCACTATCAAGTAGGGGATCAAGTCTGGTTATCCACCAAATATCTATCTCTAAAGGGGCCACGCACATTCAACCCAAGATACCTTGGTCCCTATTCCATCACTACCATAGTAAACCCAGTAGCGGTCAAGTTGGACTTGCCCCCGCACATGAAGATACATCCGGTCTTCCACGTCTCTCTATTAAAACCCGTGCAACCTCAAACCCGACTAACCAAATCTCCAAAACCTATCCTAGTGGATGGAGAACTCGAGTTTGAAGTCAAAAGCATTCTGGACTCCAAGATCTCCAAATCTAAACTATTCTACCTAATTGACTGGAAAGGCTACGGCCCCCAAGAGAGATCCTGGGAACCTGCTGAATATGTCCACGCTCCTCGCCTAATCAAAAGATTTCACCGAACATTTCCTGACAAGCCAAAACCCCCGGAGAAGCCCGGTTTGGGAGGGGCCTTGAGGGGGGGTACTGTCATGATCTCTGCTTCCAAAAGGTCAGGGTTTTCCCAACTCCCTTGGAAGCAGATCCATAACCCAGGTTCCGAGTGCCAACCAGTCCCAATTGGGACCTTTTGGACCCAGTCCTGGCGCCAGTGGCACCAGGCTCATAAATATGCCCAGTCCCAGCGCTGGAAGCGCCAGGCTCATAATGCTTGGGTGGACTTACCTTCAGCAGACCATGCTGCTTACTTGCCTGCCAGTTGAGCCTCTGATCCTCTTCTGTTTGGAACTACTTTTCCTGTTGGGTGGGGCTGGAGCCACTCCCTAGATTCAGAACACTGGAACTCTTCTGGAAGGCAGGAACTCTTTTCTTACCAGGAACTCTTTTCTTACTTAGGCGTGGCTGTGGAAGGAGACACCTAAGCACTACAGGAGGCTATTTAAACCACACCCGGTGGATGAATCTTGCTTTGCGTTATTCTGCAACCTCTGCAGCAGAACGCTCATCGTGTCTTCTGCATCCGGTCCTGGGCCTAAGGAAAAAGGCTTACCATCCTGAATCCAGTCTTCAGCAACACCTATAAAGACAAGAAAGAACAGGTTAGCATTCCGGCATCTGAAAGGCAAAGGCTTACCATCCTGAATCCAGTCTTCAGCAACACCTATAAAGACAAGAAAGAACAGGTTAGCATTCCGGCATCTGAAAGACAAAAGTTTACCAACTCTTCGCACGCTCCGGAGGCCTTCGGTGCTGCATCCCGCATCTGAAAGACAAAACAAGGTGCGTTTAAAGACATTGGGGAACTTTAATACTCACGTGCCATTACTCCTTTCCACATCTAATCCAGTGGGTATTCCGGCACCCTGCAGCCGCTCCGAACTCGTACCTGCAAAATAAAAAGACAGTTAGAGCGCATAGTGAAGCAGGCAACAAGCGCTTACTTACGTGCTTCCAGGCGCTTCTATTCATCACACGGGCTCCATCTTCAACTCACTTCAGCCCGTCATCCGCCATCGCCGGAACCCTGCAAAACAAGAGACATCATTACTAAAGACTTTAAAGACATTTGAATGACTCGAAACTTACCGTTCGTGCAGTAAACGACGGACAGCAGTCCTCTGAAGTCAAGAGGCCTGCGCTACCTATCCAGTGAAGAAACTGGTTACAGCACCCTGCCCCGAGGCAGATGGAGAGCTCGGCATTCACTTACCTAAGACATCTTACTCTACACGTCAGGCATACAGTGCACAGAGGTCCAGCCCAAAGAGCCAACCGGGTGCTACACATCACCTTTGAAGATACGGTAGTCGCCCAGTCAAGACCGGCGCCTCTGCGAGAATCAGGTGAGCGTTACACCTTCCCCCAGAGACTCAATTTAAGCGCACTCCATCTCATCAAGTCAAGCTCCAAAGATTGAATCACATGTATAATGTTGACATCCATTATTTTTGAGACATCATTCGTTAGCCAAATCCCAAGGTATCTCATTTTACTCGGACACCACTTTAATGGAAAGTTCCTCATCCTCAAAACAGTGCAAGCGGTTGATGCCGGCAGCGCTTCTGACTTGTCCCAATTGATCTTGTATCCGGAAACCCTGTTGAACACACCAATCAACTCAGTCAGGACAGGAATGGAGCTCTCCACATTCTTAACCACCAACATGATGTCATCCGCATATAACCAAACTTTCTGGTAGGCTGCACGATAGCGTACTCCTTCAATTCTATCCTCATCTCTTATCCTCACAGCCAACAATTCCATGGCGATTACAAACAAAATCGGCGACAGTGGACAGCCTTGCCTCGTGCCTCTCTCAAGCTCAAAAACGCCAGAGCTCATGCCATTAGTCCGAACACAAGCAGTTGGTTGTGAATACAGCAGTCTTATCGATACGATAACGTCATCTCCA
The DNA here is from genome assembly GCF_040938575.1 of Ambystoma mexicanum. NCBI lineage: Eukaryota > Metazoa > Chordata > Amphibia > Caudata > Ambystomatidae > Ambystoma > Ambystoma mexicanum. Next base: position 704,662,570 of record NC_090921.1, read on the forward strand.
AATCCAAAGCCTTTCAATGTACTCAAAAGATATGTCCATTCAATACGATCGAAAGCTTTCTCAGCATCCAAGTATAACGTCACCACATCATTTTGGTGTTCTCTGCTCTCATATAGAGTCAGCAACAGTCTTCTCATATTATCTGATATATGTCTACCTTTCACAAACACAGATTGACCTACATCTATAATATCCATTAGAGCATTTTCAATCCTCAAAGCTAATGCCTTGGCAAAAATCTTGTTGTCAGTGTTGAGTAAGCTGATTGGCCTATAGCTGTCAGTTTTCACCGGTGATTGTCCCTCCTTCAGAAAAACAGAGATTGAAGCGTGCCTTGTTGAACTTAGAAGGCACCCATCCCTCAAAGAGGCGCGTAGCATTGCTAGCATTAATTCAAAAACCTCTACTGGGAAAATTTTAAAATGTTCCGCTGGTAGTCCATCCGGGCCTGGGCATTTTCCAGAATTCAACGCACAAGCTGCCGTCCTGAGATCCTCCATGCACAATTCTCTTTCCATGGACTCCAAAGATTCCGAACTTACTTTCTTCAAATGGCAGTCCTCCATGAATTGACAAATTGCATGCTCAGATAAGTCGGTTTCTGAAGTGTACAGGGTTTTGTAGTATGACAGAAACGCTGCATTAATTTCCATAGGATCAAAAGTCACTACCCCATCCTGTCTCTCCACTGCATTATTATCCATGACTCTCAACCGATGTGCAAGAAGCCGATCAACATTTTTCACCTTTTTCAAAGTAGTTGCTTTTGGTTCTAAAAAGCAACCAATCAGCCTTTGAAGAATACAAATCTTCCAGTCTCTCCTTTTTCAGCGTTAATACTCTTAAAGGTTCACTTGAAATGTTTTGCATATTACTCCTCTCGAGATCCTGAATGTCATCATTAAGCTTTTTCACTTCTGCATCTCTGATTTTTTTCTTGCTTGACAAGCCAATCAGCAAACCTCTCATATAAGATTTAAAGGCTTCCCACACAAACTCCACCCTGACCTCACCAGTCCAATTCACAGATACAAAGAATCTCGCCTCTTGAACTATCTTGTCCACAACTTCATCGTCGTCTAATAGGTATAACTCCTTTCCCTCTCTCATGTCATTACTCTGGCTATATCTGTTTTTTCCATTTTCCTGGTTGTGGTTGCTACTCCTCTTGTTGATCTTTCGTACATTGTCTCCTGTCTATTGGCCTACCCTTCTCTAGTCTTGCTTTTATATTTCCATCTCTCCCCACCTGCTGTTGATCTGTGTTTTATTTTACTATCTCCAAATGTCTCTTTTGCTCTGTTTCTATCCCTCACTCCTATTTTGTGTTTGTCCTATTATTAACTCTGTTTCCCTTCTCACTTTATTTGTTGCCTTATCGTGTAGCTCACTGCTCTCTCTTCCTGTTGCTCGAATTCCTGTTTTGGATTGTCTAGTATGTTCTCTGTCCCTTGCTCCCTGTGACACTCCCTGTCACACCTCTGTCCCTTGCTCCCTGTGACACTCCCTGTCACACCTTTGTTATTATCTATTGCTTAGGTTCAGAGTTGCCCTTCCTCTCCTGTTTTTCTGTTTGTCTTTTAACATAGCACCAATAAATATCCACAAACCTGAAAATGCCTTTTCTATTTAAAAATCTAGTGCAGCTTTAACATTGGGTGCTCCTTTTTAGATGTGTGAAAAACCTTCTTTTGGCCATTACGCTGGGAGATATAGAGTTAACGGTTTGTCTGACCAGATGAAGCCCTTGATTGAATGCAGATGCTTTACCAACACTGTTTGTCATTACAAGAGCCCATATGAGATGTGTGTTCTGAGCCATTACAGGTATAGCCGCCTTGATGAGGTGTATATTCTGAGCCATTACAAGTATAGTGGTCCTCATGGGATGTGCGTGTTCTACTTCTGAGCCATCACAGGTATAGCAGCCCTGATGAGTTGTGTATTCTGAGCCATTACACATATAGCAGTCCTCGTGGGATGTGCTTCTTCTGAGACATTACAAGTATAGCAGCCCAGATGAGATGTGTCTGTTCTAAGCCATCACAGGTATAGCAGCCCCAATGAGGTGTGTGGTCCTGAGCCATTACAAGCACAGCGGCCCTGAAGAGAGTTGTTCTGAGCAATCACAGGTATAGCAGCCCTGATGAGGTTTGTGTTCTGAGCCATTACAAGTAGAGCATCCCGGATGGAATGTGTGTGTTCTGAATCAATGAAAATTTAGTAGTCCTTTTGAAAAGTTGAAAGTTAAGTCAACTGTGTTACAATTGAATGCAGACTCATCAACTCACCCATTAACAGAATTTTAACTAACAGGTTACAAAATAATCTCTGCAGCGGGGTTGTTGACCCACTGAGCTGCATTTCCCAACAGGCTGCTTACACTGAAAGTCACATAGGGTTAGGGCACTGGCAGTTCCATGCGAGGCTTGCCTGACATAAGTGGCTTGTCAAAAGCTCTAAGCCTGTTTGGACTATCCTACATTAGTCAGGAGATTCATAATGAGGCTTTGAAATGTGCTAGATTTGTGGCAGTGGGACTCGGTAATCAGACATGGGAGAAGCAGATGTTTTGAAAAGTGCAAGACCGAGTAGAAGGGATTGAAATATGACAGCAATGCCATCTTCTCACACTGTCTGAGGTTTAGCTCGCTGCAGAAACTGCCAACAAATGTTCATGCTTTCTTAACAGCAGCTCTGTTAAGAAATGTAGGTACTGTCCCAAAACATAGAAATCCCGCTAAGAAATGTGGGCGTGATGCAATTAGCCCTGCTGTGAATATTTGGCATTGTGCCATGACATGCGTACTCTATAGCAGCTCCATTGATACATTAGGCTACTTTGCCTGAATATATAGCAGTCCTGTTAAGAGGTACAGGTACAATTTGTGCCACTGAAAATATATACAGCACTGCTTCTACTTGTATCCATTATTCCTGCTTGCTGTGGTTGGTCAGAAAGGGAGTTCAACTTCAGACCACATGCCTAGCTATGCAATTGGTGTGCTTCTGAAATTAAAAGAAAACAAAGTATGAAATGCCCCTGCTGCTGCAGCTCCCCTGCCTCTATTAAAGGGAATGAAGCAGAAATGCAGCCCTTGTTTAATACAGTTTTAATTTTACACAATACCACCTGTGTGTGTCCTAAAGCAAAGTGAAAAGCATGTTCGTGATTCAAGATGCTTTAGTAACACTGTAACCTACAAAATGCAGGCAGTTGAACAAAGTGAACAAAACACAAATTCCCTTTTACATTACAATTTTAAGTATTATCTTGATGAAATCATTAACAGAGGAGAGTGTTAAAAAATTAAACAGACCAGGACCATCCCAGTTGCGTCTTTCAAGGAACTGTGTCGATTACTACAGTAAAGGGTGGATTTGCAAGCTGCTGCTAGACAGCCTGTCACCAGTGAGCTCCATGATTTATGGGGGTGCTGCCATAAATAGCATGTCTAAGTGGTACGCAAGGAAGACTTAAAAGGGCCATATTGACAAGATTTCTGTGCGTAAAAAGGCCTGATACTCGCCTTATCTGGAGCACTGCGTGGAGCCCTTGCTCACTATTCTTAGAGAGGCACAGCTTCACCCTACTGATAGTTCCAACCAGACCGAAACACGTTTCTGGGTTGCTGTTGGTACTCTTGTTCAGAGGAGAATTGCCTAGCGTGTTGGTGCTGGACTGCCCCAGGGCAGGACAAAGACTGATATATTTTGGATATTTCTCCTCTGTGAAAGATGGTGAGCTAAATAATCTGGGTTAGGCTCTCGTTACTGGGACTAATGTCTGGCAGAAGGACTCCCTGGGACCCCCCTTGTTTTTTGCATTGTTGACCAGCACCCCTTTTTAGCACTTGGAGGAATGGCACGATTTGCATTGCCCAGAAGGCAAACCATCTTTCGAGGGGATTGGTTCCTCCGACGTATTCCACATCTATGACAGATAATCACCACAGCTGTGCTGCTTCAGAAAACCTTTGGCTCCTGCGTCGATGGCATCGATACGCTGTCCTCGAGGGCCTCCGTCGAGCCGACGTCACCGGATGTTATAAGTAGGACGCACGACGCCTGTAGCCTCAGTTCTGATTTTTCCGCGAACATGTTCGCTTAGGAGATCTCGGCGCGCCTCGGTTCTTCGGTTCTATCGGTTCTTCGAACTTGGTGTTTGTGAAGATATCATGTCTTCGTCGTCTTCTACCCCGCGGTCGGGATTCAAGAAGTGTCTGAACTGCGGGTCCAAGATGTCACTTACGGATCAGCACGACGTCTGCCTCTGGTGCCTGTAACGCTCACCTGATTCCCACAGAGGCGCTGGTCTTGGCAGGAAGGTATCTGTGACCCGAAAAGTGATGTGCAGGACTCTATTTGCTTCTGGGGCCGAACCTCTTCGCACTGTGTGTCGAACTCGAAGAGTGAGATTTCTGCAGGTGAAAGAATATGGGGGTTAATGATCTGGGTTGTTGAATGTCCCTCTCTCTCTCTCTCCTTAGCTTCTCCGTAGAGCCCCCAGGTCAACGTGCTCACCTTAGATAGGTGAATGCTGGACTCTCCATCTGCGTCTGGTGCAGGGTGCCGTTGCCAGTTCCTTCACTGGTGAAACATAGGCCTCTTGACATCAGAGGATCGCTACCGTCGTTAACTGCACGAGCGGTGAGTTTCTGGACACCTTTTTAGTCCTTTTAGTCTTTAGGTGCGTGGGCACGTTAATATAGAACAGGACTCTGTATAATGCTTTTTCCTATTTGTCTTGCAGGGCTCTTGAGATAGGAGGTGGTGTGAAGAGAGCCGAAGTTGGAGCCAGAGCCTTGGAATTTGGAATGAAGCGCTTGGAAATGCGTAAGTAAATGCAAGCGCTCTAACTGTCTCTTTTCCCTTGCAGCTGTGAGTTCGTGCTGAAGAGATGCTGGAAAACACCGGAGTATTTGCAGGCGTTCTACTGTGGCGAGCGCGATGGACGTGAGTAAATACCTGTCTAATGTCTCTTCGTTTGTCTTTCAGATGCTGAGTTGCAGCGTTGAAGAAATCCGGAATTCGCGGAGTGCCGGTAAGTAATAACAATGCTTTTGTCTTCACAGGCGGAGGTGCAGCGTGAAGAAATGTTCGCTGCCGATGGATCAGGTGAGGAAAGCGCTGCGTGTAAAGGTTGCAGTGCTAACCTGTTGTTTCTTGTCTTTGCAGGTGCTGCTGAATACTGGATACAGGAGTGGTAAGTATTGTTCTTGCAGGTTCAGGATCGGAAGGAAGAAAGGCTGGAACAGACTCGGTGAGCGTTCTGCTGCAGATGCAGAATAACGCGAAGCACGTTTGTTCAATCGGGTGTGGTTTAAATAGCCTTGGAGTGATGAGGCATCTTCCTCCACGGCCCCGCCTAGGTAAGAAAAGAGTTCCAGTTCCAGAAGAGTTCCCGTGTTGTATCCAGGGAGTGGAGCTTGCCCCACCCAGGTAAGAAAGTAGTTCCTGTTCACAGAGGATTCCTATGTGGCTGGTAAGTAAGCAGCATGGTCTGCTGCAGGTAAGTCCACCCAAGCATCTTCATACATATTATGAGCCCGGCGCTTCCAGTGCCGGGACCGATGGCTTTGATGAGCCTGGTGCCACCGGCGCCAGGACAAGGTCCAAAAGGTCCCAGTGGGGACCGGCTGGTGCCTAAGATAACAGTTAGGGGCCTGCTTCCAAGGACGTTGGGCTGTTCCTGACTCCTTGGAAGCAGTGATCATGACAGTGCCTCGGCGAGGACCACGCCACTGATGACTGTGACGATTGCCAGTCATTAACGTCGAAGGCCTTGCAGGAGCAGAAGAAGTTTTCTGTAGGTAGGGTTTCCAAACCCCGAAAGTCAAAATCCGCTGGGCTTTCGACCGACGATTCGAGGGGCGACTCTCCGCGTCATCAGCGTAAGTCCAGGGGGTCTCTGTCCTGGAGTGGTTCCCGCCATTCCTCTTCCTCCTCGAGACACTCGCGGAAGCGCTGTCACCGATCGCCTTCCTGTTACGCTCACCTGGTATCCACAGGGATGCCACCCAGCCGGGTTACTCGCTGGTATACTTCTCAGCTTTGCCCAGATGTGGTCTGCGGGGGAAGGTTCTGCCTGAAAATACAGGAGGACTGTGTTCAAGATTGACCGACTGGGGTAAGTATACTCCCTTCTTCCCCCCGTATGATTTCAGCTCCTCCGGGGCCCTCTCCTCACCTTGTGGTAGAGTTAGGCGTGCTCTCCGTCTGCTTCTTTGCAGGGGCGCGTTGTCTTTCGTGGGCGTGTGTGGTCCAGTTACTTCACAATCGGCCTGTTTGATATTGTTCAGGTAGGTCTTATTGCTGTTCTTTAGTATTGTTGCTATCCTGCATGCCTTTCTTTGTTTAAAATGTCTCTTTTTCTCCCTTAGGTATGCGGAGCTTCAGCGTGGCGAACTGGCTTGGTTGAGCCCCACTGGTAAATGATGGCACACTAAGAGCTCTATGATGCGGTAAGTAAGCGCTATGCGCAGCGCTGCAAAGTCTTTCCTTTGCTAACCTGTGTTTTCCTTCCTTGTAGGTCGCAGTGTTCTTCAGCGCGAGTGGAATGTCCGGAGTGGTGCCAGCCGAGAGGCGACCAGGCAGGTAAGCCTTTTGAGCAGTTCGTAATTTGTAAATGTCTCTACTGCTTTCTTTAATGTTGCCTGTATCTTCCTCTTTCAGGTCGTTCTCTCCAGGAGGCGTGCAGATTTGAAGAAGCTGTTCTCAGGAGCTGCGAGTGGGTAAAGATGAAGACTGCAGGTAAGATGCTGCTGCTAATGATGTTCCTTTTGTCTCCTTGCAGGTTCTGCTTCTCCGAGGTTTGGGGGGGAATAGCTGGACACGGTGAACATCACGTTGCAAGCTGCAAAGTTACGCAAAGCGTGTTGTCTTGCTTGGGTGTGGTTTAAATAGCCCCAACAAAATAGTCCAGGTAAAGTAGTCCCTAGGCTACCACATCCAAAACACTAGACCGCATAGCTTGGTTCCTAGGAACCAAGCTATGTGGATGCCTCCATGTTGGCTGACAATACAATAAAGTAGTTCCCAAGCACATTGTTTTTCATGGTGTATGAGCCTGGCGCCATAGACTGGCCCATGAGGGCTTTTGAAGAGGATGGCAGGCTCTAGAGGCCCGAGTCCTGACTCCACCTGGACAATGGGTTTGCCAGCGGTGGTTTTGGGCGAGGGTCGTGACAGCACTCCCCCCTAAGGCCCCTCTCACGGTGTTCCTTCTGTTTGGCCCAGGTTTAGTTGGGAAGTTCCGATGGAATTTCCTGATTAGACGCGGTGCATGGATGTTCTCACTGGGCCACCCAGGATCTATCTTGTGGTCCAAATCCTTTCCAATCAACGAGATAATATAGCTTGGACCTAGAGTATTTAGAGTCCAATATATCTTTGACTTCGAATTCTGGTTCTCCGTCAACAAGTATGGGCTCAGGTGGTATCCCAATCCGTGTGCCGGGTTGCATTGGTTTCATGAGGGACAAATGAAATACCGGGTGGATTTGTAGATTAGGTGGTAAATCCAGTTTCATGGCACCTGCGTTGATAATTGCCTTAATGGTATAGGGTCCTAAGTATCTGGGATGTAAGGTCCGGGTTCCCTTGATGGTTACGAATTTAGCGGCTAACCAAACTTTGTCTCCTACTTGATAATCAGGGGCCTTTTTCCGGTGTTGGTCGGGGAATCTCTTTTGTTTTTCTTTAGCATGAATAAGATGTTCCTTCGCTTTCTTGAAAGCCTGAGTAATGGTTGTGTGTAGAGTCTTTACCGCTGGCATTTCCAAGCTGGCTGGAAGGTCTAGTTCAGAGGTACGTGGATGTCTGCCATAAAGGGTATAGAAGGGCGTTTGTCCGCGCTCGCCATGAGGGCTTTTCAAGAGGATGCCAGGCTCTAGAGGCCCGAGTCCTGACTCCACCTGGCCAATGTGTTAGCCAGAGGGGTTTTGGGGCGAGGGTCGTGACACTTCCTCGTCCGAGGACTCCGCCAGACGGTGGGTAGCTTGTCCTCGGGCGGTCGGCGCGATCCCGCGATCTTCGAGGTCCCGGTCGGACAAGGTGGATCGCTCTAGCCATGCCCGCTCTAGGTCCCGCTCCTTGACGCCCTAGAGACCGGTGGAGCCTGTGAGGTCTTCTAAGAAGACGTTGCCGCCCTCGGCACCATGTCAGTCGAGGGACTCTCTTGAGGCTCCGCCTCCGAGGAAGTCATCGGCAGCGAGGCCGTCGAAGGACACGCTTGGGGCACCGCCCTTGAGGCCTGTGTCGAAGCCATTGGCGCCACGCTCAACGTCGATGCCTTTTGTGGAGGCTGTGCCGGAGGTACCCCGTGCATCGGTGGAGACTCCGAGGAAGGCCCTGAAGAAGTCAGTGAGGCCTGTATTTGAACCTTTTTCTGTGCCCTCAACCAGGGAGTTATTCCACCCTCTGGATTATATCTCTGAGGTGGATGAAGGGTCTGAGGAAAGTTTGGTACCTGATGAGGTACCTGGCGACCTGTTATCTGGTCATAGCCAATTGGAAGGCCTGTGTCATTCTTTGCACAATGCCAGTGGTCTTGTTACCTCCCCGGAGGTCGAGTTTGGCAGGCCTTAGCCTGGTACGCATGCTGAATCTTCGTGCAGGCGCCTCATGTCGAGGGTGACTGAATACTCTGCGCCACCAGTGGATTTTCTGCAGGATGACCTGACAGATATCCTTGACCAAGGTCCACCCAGTGACCCGGTGCTGCCATTTCATATGGCTTTACAGAGAAGGGTGGCAGCGGCTTGGACTGCTCCGGAGAGTCTCACAGCAGTGAGCAAGTCGTTGCCGAAAAAATACCATCCAGCCAGTAGCGACCCCTACTACTTGACTACGCACCCCACTCCGGAGAGCTTGGTGGTGCAGGTGGCTACGGCCCCAGCAAAGCAGGCGTCGTACCCTACCATCCCTCCTGATAGGGACGACAAACGTTTTGATGGCTGGGCAAAGAAAGTGTTTTCTTCAGGGGGTATGGCTTTACAGGCAGCCAACTTTGTGTGTGCCTTAGCACGTTTCACTCACACTCTGTGGAATTGTGTGACTTTGGAGGCTGAACATATTCCCGACGGGGAGGAACGGGATGGTTTTCTTGCCCTCGTTCAGGATGGCAAGGATGCCATGTGTGAATCCGTTCAGTCGGGTCTGGACGTGGCAGACTGTGTCAGCCGGTCCATGGCGGCGAGCACCGTGATGCGCAGGTTTGCGTCGTTGCGGAAGTCGGGGTTTGCTCCTGACGTACAAGCCCAGCTTCTTAACATGCCCTTTGGTGGTGAACATCTTTTTGGCAGCAAGGCTGACGAGAGCCGTGCAAGGTTGCAGACCTCCAAATCTGCAGCAAAGTCGTTGAGCGCTGCAGTTCGCCAACCTCTGGCTTTTCGTCCTAGGGGACAGCAATGGAGGGGAGGTTCCTTTCGATACTGCTGTAGTAGATCGAGGGGAGCTGGAAGTCAAAGGGGCCACCATAGGAGTACCAGAGGTGGAAAACAAGGTACTCGATGAGCCAAGGCAGCTCGGGCAGTTGCCTCTTTGCCCTCAGGCACTGCCACTTCAGCTCAGTCATGAGGCCATGTCCCATGGTTTACCGGTTGGGGGAAGGCTGGCGCAGCATCTTGTAGAATGGCGTGCCATTACTTCAGATGTGTGGGTTCTGGAGATCATTGCCCACGGCTACTGTCTTCCTTTCCGGCAGAGGCCTCTTGACAATCCACAAGGGAATCTCTCTTTGAAAGAGTCTGGATCCGCTCCTTGCACAGGAAATCAAATCCCTGTTGAAGAAAGGCGCCATAGAACTGGTGCCTGTAGCGGAGAGGAACAAGGGATGGTATTTCCCCTTATTTTTTGATCTCGAAGAAAGACTGGGGATTGAGACCCATCATGGACTTGCGTGGTTTGAACAAGCTTCTCAGGAAGGACAAGTTCAAGATGGTTACTCTCTCTCAAGTCCTCCAGGCCCTTCAGCTTCAGGACTGGTTGGTGTCTCTCGACCTCAAGGACGCTTACTTTCATGTGCCGATTCATCCCAAGCACAAGAAGTACCTGAGGTTCACGGTTGGCGACTCGCATTTTCAGTTTTCGGGTACTGCCTTTCTGATTGACCGGCGCCCCGAGGGTCTTTACCAAGCTCATGGTGGTGGTGGTAGCGTATCTCATGAAAGGGGGGATTCACGTCTACCCCTACCTGGACGATTGGTTGATCAGGGCGCCCTCTCCTGAGCAAGTCCTGGATCATCTGTCAGTCACCTGCCACTCCCTTCACAAGCTGGGCTTCTCCCTCAACTTAAAGAAGTCCCACTTGACACCTACCCAGCAGCTCCAGTACATCGGAGCAGTGCTAGACACTTCTCTGGGGCAATGTTCGCCTCCTCAGGTGAGGGCTCATCACATTCTGCAGATGATGCACAAGTTTCAACATGCCCAGAGTCTCCTGGCGTTCGAGTTCTTGAGGTTGCTCAGCCTCGTGGCTTCCTGCATTCTTCTGGTGCCAGAGGCCAGGTTGCAGATGAGATCTCTGCAATGGGCTCTCAAGCTCCAGTGGTCGCAGTCCTTCGGCAGGATGTCGGACCCCATTCAGGTGCCGTCCTCAGTCGCCCAGGATCATCTTTGGTGGGCCATCAAAGGCAATCTGATGAAGGGTGCTCCATTTTGGCTACCCTGGCTGGAGGTGACGATCGTGACAAACTCATCCCTCACAGGATGGGGAGCTCATGCCAACGAGTTGACAGTCAGCAGTCGTTGGTCTCTGTCGGAGTCCAGACTCCATATCAGTCTGTTGGAGCTGAGGGCCGTCAGGCTAGCCCTGAAGGCTTTTCTGCCGGCTGTGCGGGGGAAGAATGTCCTGATTCTGACGGACAACACAGTGGCCATGCACTACCTCAACAAAAAAGGGGGGGGCATGGTCTCTCCCACTGTGCAGAGGCGATGCAGCTCTGGTTCTGGGCCATCCAGCAGGAAATTTCGATCTCAGCAGTTCATCTGGCCGGAGACGAAAACATGGCGGCCGACGCTCTGAGCAGGCAGAGCACGGTCTCCCATGAGTGGGAGCTGGCGCATTAGACTCTTCTGGAGATCTTTACCCTTTCGGGGACCCCACAAGTGGATCTCTTCATCACTAGTGTCAACTGGAAGTGCGAAAGATTCTGCTCGCAGGAATTTCCTCCAAGAGGAGCCTTAGGGGACTCGTTCGTAGTGGAGTGGTCCTTCCCTCTGCGGTACGCGTTTCCTCCAGTCCCCATCATTCCGCAAGCGTTGCGGAGGTTACGGAGGTTCGGTTCCCGAATGATCCTCATTGCTACGGCATGGGCCAGGAGAACGTGGTAACCGGACCTTCTCAACATCTCAATCTGCCCTCCACGCCGTCTTCCTACCGAGACGATCTGCTCTCACAGGAGTGGGGGGGGTCTGGTTCTCCATCCAGGAGACAAGTCCCTCAACCTTCATGCTTGGCCTCTGAAAGGTTGAGGTATAAGGATTGTGACCTCCCTGAAGACGTGATGGAGGTGTTGCTTTCGGCCAGAAGGCCTGCAACAAAGTCCCTGTACCGTTGAAGAAAGTTCTTATTTTAAGATGCCTTTTATTTGTCAGTTTCTGAAAGGGCTCACTAATGTGTTCCCACCGTCATCTTTCCAGGTGTCCGGTTGAGATTCGAACCTGGTTCTAAAATTCCTAATGGGAGCTCCGTTTGAGCCTTTACATTCTTGCCCTTTGAGACTGTTGACTTTCAAAACTGTATTTTTAGTTGGTTACTTCCGCTCGCAGAGTGAGTGAGTTACAGGCACTATCCGCTAAGCCACCCATCACAGTGTTCCATAAGGACAGGGTTGTCCTTAGGATTTGTCCTTCTTTTCTTCCGAAAGTTGTGTCGGAATTTCATTTAAGCCAGAAGGTCATTCTTCTGGCATTCTATCCTCCTCTGCATCCGGCTCCATAGGTTGGATCCTAGGAGAGCGTTAAGCTTCTACATCTCACGTTCCGGGTCAGAGTGGACGATCAGCTCTTTGTAGGATACGCTGGAAGGCGTTTGGGTCAAGCTGTTAATAAGCAGACCTCGTCAAGATGGATTATCTTGAACATCTCGGAATGCTACCATCTGGCGGGTAAGGACAATTCTACTAGGGGTGTGGCTGCCTCCACTGCTCTGCAGAGGGGTGTTCCCATTCGTAACATTTGTGAAGCAGCCACATGGGCCCCTGTCCATACTTTCGTCAAACACTACTCCCTGGATTGTATCCATGGGCAAGATTTGGCCTTTGGTAAGGCAGTCCTCTATTCTGAAATTTGATTGGGCATTCTAAAATTCCACCTCCTTACGTTGTTACTGCTTTGGGAGTCTGTCATATATGTGGAATACGTCAGAGGAACCGATCCCCTCAAAGAACAAGTTACTTTCTTACCTGGGAACGTTCTTTCGATCGGATGTTCCGACGACGTATTCCACATCGCTCCCTCTCTACCTGGCCCTCTACAGAATTTCTTATGCGTTTGCAGCTTCTGTTTCCGCAAGGCTTTCTGTAGTCATTCTGGCAGAAGATTGGTGCCACACGTTCTGGGAAAAAATTACAACTGAGGCTATGGGCGTTGTGCGTCCTACTTATAACATTCAGTGATGTTGGCTCGACGGAAACCCTCGATGACAGCGTATCGACGTCATCGACACAGGACGCAGACATCGAAAATTTTCCGAAGCAGCACAGCTGTGGTGATTATCTGTCATAGATGTCGAATATGTCGTTGGAACATCCCATCGAAAGAACGTTACCAGGTAAGAAAGTAACTTGTTCTTCTGCACCCAGCCTGGCAAGACTTGCAGGTCCACTGGTTTCTCCTGCGTCCTGGGCCCATTCATATAGGTCTTTGATCTTCGTCAAAGGGACCCAACATCTCCATTTGCGGGCCACAAACAATTTGTATGTTTCCTTGGGTCCTTATATCTTTAATTATGTCTTTTAGAAATAAATGCTTGGCTCTCTGGGGCCTGATATAGCCTCAGGGCCACTGTTGCATCATTGGAAAGCCTAGGGCATTTTTCTTTTTAAGCTTCAGCCTTCTTTATCATTCTTCTTCCACCTTTGAAGACCCAGATACTCCTCCAACTGTGGTGAGGCTGAGACTTAAGAAGAGTGAGGGTGGTGAATCTGTTAGGGAGAATTCTCATAAATGGTTAATTTCCCTTACCTACTGAGTCCCTCAGCAGCTTTGCTGGATTTCTAGGATTTTTTTTTTCACCTGGTAAGAGTGTGAGCCTTTTTCCCACTCTTAGATGTGTTTTGCTGTGTGTATTATCACTGTTTGTGTGATCTTGGGCACTGGATCCTCACCTACTCCATGTGCGCCACTTTTTGTGTGTTACACAGCACCTTCAGTGCAGTGACATAGGGTTGTCTTTGAGACTTCCCACTGACTCCATTTTTCTGGGGCTGACTACTGTCCCCCAGAAACAGATAAAGTTGCCATTAACTTTATATAGTTACTTTAAACCACAGACCCAGTACTCCCCATCTTACATGGAGTATTGGAAAGGGTTAACTCTTATCCCTTTTTGTCTGTGCCTCTTGGAGCCTTGTTTCGCTCCCTTAATTTTAAGACTTGGCTGGTGGCAGTGGTATCTACCCTAACTTTCCTACCGCGATTATATTATATAAACGTGATATTGTTCCAGGCTATTACAGTAGCCTCGAACATAAACCTGCTTTACCAAATACATTTTATTTTGGTTCCACTGGGTTTATTCACCATTTGTTTTTGTTACTCTTTCTCGTGTTTTACTCTGCGCGCCAAACCGGGGATGACTCCTTTGTTCACTGTCTTCTTGTGGGCTTCTGCACAGAAGCCCTTCTTAAGGCGCCTGATAGTCTAGGTAGGCAGGATGTGAGGGAGGTATCTTCGGACCCCTGCCATGGGTTGCCTTAGTAACCCAAGTCTCTCTTGGCTGATTGGCTAAGGGGGCTGGCCTTGCCAGGCCAGCCACCCTGCTGTGTGATTGACAGCCAGGCTGTATGAATGGGGGAAAACTGCATAAAAAGCAGGTCTCTGGGACTGGAAAGGCAGAGTTGCCACTGGAACGAAAGAACCAACGAGGAACTGAAAGAAGAGGACCCCTACCAGGACTGAACTGCCCGGTGAAGCCCTGCTGCAGGTCCGAATCCGACGACAGAGAAGATCCTCCAGGAAACTTCTTCCCTTGAGCTGGTGGCACCAACCAGTTCGCCCAAAATACAAGCCAGGACCCGTCGTCTGGTCGAATTTGCTGTACAGAGCTACAGTAGGCCGGATAGCCAGGAAGGTCGGACCCTGCTTGGGTTTTAAGGAGCGCACCTTTTATTTGTTGTTTTGCTCTGCTGCTGGTTTCTTCCTTGGGTGGCGCAGGACCCTCCAGTCTTCCTACTTCTGATCAGTCCGACAGTCGCTTCAGGAACCGTGAGCCTGCAGAAACCACCTGGAACGTCCGCCTCAGCTACAGCTCCCTCTTCGTTTTAATGTACTGTGCAAATCCGCTTGTCCGTTTCGTTCAACTGCGGTGAAAGTGTTTGAAATCTTTCTCCAATCCGAGAGCTTGTCCTTCTCTTCTCTTTGAACTAACTTTTCTACCAACTAACCTCGTACGGAATCTGTGCCGCAAACTTTACCGCAAACTACTCTGAACTGTGTGATCTTGAGCAAAAGACTTTTGACCCATTGACTTTGGCCCTAAACCTTTTCTATCTGATCTCCTCACTGTAGCCTCTCTCGTTCAATTGCCCCCAGTACTTACCTGTTGGTTTTGCTTAATCTCTAATAACTTTGTCTTTCCCTCCCTTTTAAATTGCTGGAGTGCCATTTTGCTCCCTCTTCATTTTGTGAGCTTAACTTGTCTGAAATTTAAGGGAAGTGATGTGGTGTATTTATGATTGTGACTTTTAACTTGCCTACAATAGTGAAATGTTATACAACTGTTGAGTAAATAAATACTTAGGAACCTTGAGTCAGTGTTTGCTTGAATCATAGTAATTGCTGTCCTTTGTATAGCTATTTGTACTGCTCACTTACTCTTGAGATAAGTCTGGCTGCTCCGCTACTGCTACCTCTATAACTGTGTAGTACAGGCTTGTACCAAAGGTGAAATTGTACTGTCACTTGTAGTCTTAGTTGTGTGTAGTGTTCCCAAAGGGTGCTGCGTATAATTCTGCCTAACAGAATCATACAGGGTTTAACAGGTCGGAATGTGGCCCTCTTTACCCAGGTGGAATAGACCTCACTATTTCCTGCATTTAGTGTCTCCCCAAACAGGCTTAAAGTGGTCTGCTTCATCATGTTTGTCAAAAGCAGAGCATTCTTTGGCCAGTTTGCCTGGTTTCTTCCCATTGGGTCAAGGATCACCTTTCTGCACTTCCGGACCCAATGGTTCGAGACAAAGCACCATCCACCTGACAATGCTGCTTGAGTCTTTCAAAGGCAACTTGGTATCAGGGAGGGAGTCCTCCCACATATTTTGGTAGTACCCAGGGATAGGAGGGGTAGAAGAGGCAGGTCTCTTCTGGGCAGGAAATCTTCTCCCTTGAGGTACTCCCAAAGATGTTCACCTAAGACCTCAGATGGCGGGACACTAGAGCACTCTGTGCTAGGATGACTGACTCAGGTATGCCTCCAGGGCATCCCATCAGAGTTGGCGTGACTTTGTGTCTTTTCAACAGTTTCCAAGGTCTCTTTTCAAGTTAATAGTCAGCACCTTTTCTGGGTACTTTGGGTCCGTCTCCTAGTAATTGTGTTCTTGGATTGTGAAGGTGTCTAGTGATCGCATTCCTCTGCCTGCTGACTGTCCTTCTCTTTTGTCAATTTGGCTGAGCTTGATATACTTCCTGAATGAAAGGTGACATCAGCCTGCAAGCAGAATGTGCTCAAGAGGCCTGGGGCGAAGAGGGGGCGAGGTGAAGTGCACTTAATTTAGATCGATCACTAGTAACATATGGCACCCAGATGGGGAGTTGCAACAACCACTCAAGCACTGTAAAGGATGAAAAAAATCATGCGACATTAAGTGTTCTATTGTTTGGAACAAACCCAATCAGCAGCCCAAGGTTGCTTGGAAGTGTAGGTTGTATGTAAAATATGTTTTGTTGCTCAAAATAACGTGAAGAAAGTTGTAGAACAATACTCAACTCTTGCCTAAGAGTCTGAGGCATTGTGGGATTTCCTGTAGCCCTCATGGACTACACTTGCGATTTTCAGCTACGGGTCCCGCTACTTAATGTTGAAATATGCACAGCATGTGGCTATAGAACTGATATGAACTTTCAGAACTGCACTAGGTAAGTAACTTGTTGCATTCATCACAACCACTGATGGACTAGGTCTTCAGGTGACAAGAGCAAGGGTCATCCCTTCTGAATTCCCTAGGGGCGTCCCATTTGAGGGCGGAACAGTGAAGGTTGAAGACCAGGTGTTGACCCGCCACTTTGCATATGAGCCTTTGTTTTTCTGTGTTCTACTACTTGTCTGTAAGTACCCTTAATTGCTTCTTCTCCACTGCACCTTCTCTGCACTTCTCAGGCAATCTCTTCCTTTCCCTTCTATGTCTTCCTTCACTCTCCTCTGCTTAGAACCATATCATCTCTCTTTGCATCCCTATCATCACTTCTCGACACCACCTCTCTTCTCGCTACAGTACTCTGTTCACAAAACCTACTCCAAGCCTAACTTCCATTACATATCCTCTTCTCGCATCTATCCCCAGTGCTCCTCTATTTCTCACTCAATGTCACTATGCTTCTACATCTCACTACCTTTCGATTACTCTTTGTAGTGCACAGTTTGGATGTAGTAAAAACCTCCTTTCCCTCCCACTTCTTCCTTTCTCATGCTCCTTCTCTTGACCTCATTACCCCGACTGAAACCTGGTATCTCCCTCTGACTCTGCAACCCTTGCTACCCTTAATGACCCTGTCTACACCTACACTCACTCTTCTACAACTTAACTCACTCTTCCCGACCCACTGGCAGTGTATAACTTTTCATCCTCAAAACTTTTTCTATCCTACTCCCCCATCTCCTGCTAATTCTTCCTCATTCAAATATTATATCTCCACAATCACTGCCCATATGACATACATATTATCTCTCTCTACCAGTCTCCTGGTCCGGTAGATCAATTATTTGACATCTCCAAACTAATTGACTCCTTCCTTCCCAGTCACCACCTCATGGGCATTGGTGATTTAAACCTCCCATCCCTGCTGCTCTATCCACTCACTTTAACTCTCTTCTATTTGACCACTCACTCTATTCAGTCTACTCTCTGCCCACCCATTCAAATGGAAACTCCCTTGATCTTATTCTCATCTCCTCAACTCTCGGCCACTAATATCGCCACCATGCCTTCTCCCTCCGATCAATTTATTGTCCTTTCCTCAATCTCCACTCCTGCCTCTTCCTCACTCTCATCTACTCAACTATTACTAAGTGCATGTTTTCCTTCTCCAAACTCCCTAACTACCTCTCTGATCTACACCACTCTCTCTCTCCTACGCTGAACTCACCTTTCCATCCACTGTTGAAGGCTTCACTAACTTTAACACTACTCTTTATGTTCCCTTTTCTTCTCACTACCCTCTTACTACACTCAAAACTAAATCTTCCTCTTCATGGCCCTGAATTGCACCTCTCCGCACCCTGAAAACAAAAATGCAGAAAAGCTTTGCACTTGGTAAAGGTTAGGACACTCCTCGGATCTCCAATTCTATCGCACTGCTCTTCAGAACTATTCCTCTACTCTTGGCTCTTCCAAACATGACTTCCTAGGTGCCTCCAAAAATCTCTCAACTCGATCCTCTCACCTCCAAAATCCACCTCCTCTTCTAATCTTTCTGAAAATGATATTGCTCTCTACTTGTGTCTAAAATGTCTACCATTCACAATACCCTCGCTAATTACCTTCTATCCCCTTCCTGCTCTTTTCTCCACCACTCCTACCGTCCTCTCCCACTACTATGTTTTCCTTTGCCCCCACCACCGTGATGAGATCGTTGCCCTACTCCTCCAGGCTAACCCTTCCTGTGCCCGTTCTGACCCACTGTCCCCGCACATTGTGAAGCACATTGCTCCCTGTGTTGCTCCACATCTTACTTCCCTCTTCAACTCCTCTCTTAACATTGCCACTTTGCCCTCATCCTATAAGACAACTACTGTCATCCCCCTCTACTTGAGAAACCTGGTCTAGATCCTAACTGTCCTGCTAACTTTTTACCTGTCTCTTTTCAACCACATTATTCCAAAATCCTAGAGAGAGTCGGATTCAGTCGACTCACTCAGTTCCTTGATACTCACATCCTCTGGGACCCTCTTCAATCTGGCTTCCGACCTCTGCATTCTACCGATACAGCTCTCCTCAATGTCAGCAACTTCATCTCTTCCTCGGCATGCAAACCTTTCATCTATTTTTATTCTTCTCGATCACTCTGCTGCCTTCAATACTGTCAACCATTCTGATCTCTCTACATTATCTCTACTGGGCGTTGGAGATAGGCCCTTGCTAGGTTTGCTTCATACCTTGCCACCAAACACTTTCAGGTGTCCTGGAACAGTGTTAACCCTCCACTCACCCAGTTAATGTTAGAGTTCCCCAAGGGTCTGTCCTTGGTCCACTTCTCTTCACTCTCTATACTGCAGTTCTTGGCGCCCTAATCTCCTCTTATGGCTTCACCCATCAACTCTTTGCTGACGACACTCAGTTTGTCGGATAAGGAATGAAAGGAGAAGAAAATCTATTGTCAAACTGTTCAAACTTTTATCTCCGCCATCCAATATTGGATGGCGTCTCACTCGCTCATGCTCAACTCCACCAAGACTGAAGTTCTCTACTTCCCAGTCAAACGGGCTACCTCTTCCTCTCCTCCTCGTCTCCTGGCTACCTTTCTTATTCTGCTTCCGCTCATAAATCGCACACCTTCTCGCTCTTAATCTCCAAATCTGCCACTGCAGCCAGGCTCAACCGCCTCAATATCGGAAAAATCTGTCATTTTCTTCCTTTCAACCCTGCTAAACATCTAATCTTTTCCTTAGTCATTTCTATATCTGACTACTGTGCAGGTCTAATCTATGGCCTTCCCAACTTTGAATTTTAACCTCTGGACAAAGTCATCAACTTGTCTGTCTGCACACTACTCCTACGTACTGTCCCCTTCCTTCATACTGTAAGGGCGTCCCTCACTAGGGACGGGAAACAATCTTTTTCACCAGAGGAATTGTCTTCCCCTTTAAATGTAGATATGCGCGGGGCGCAGCCCGGGGAGCATGCGCTCCCTGATTCTGCCCACTGGAGCCACTCCTCTGTCCTTTTTTCCGCATCGACGGGAGCGCACCTCTTTCACCTTAGGCTGTGGTCGCATCTTTTACTCATAATACCAGGATACAACTTCCCCAGGGATAATCTTTTCTCCCTTTCTTTCCATATAGCTAATTTCATTCAGACTCTAAGTACTCTGTCCTCTGGTGCCACACTCCTCCCCGGCACATCTCATCGGCGGGATTCAGCAGTTGTCCAGCCAGCGAGTGTTCCTTCCCCACATCAGATCCACACGCGCTCTGCCTATGGTGCCTTGGCGAGTACCACGACTGGGATGCCTACTGGGCCTGTGACACGGTCCCCCCGCGCTCGCTGAAGAACCGCTTGGCCAGGTTGAGGGAGCTCTTCTCGAGATCGCCACCGGAGCACATCAAGGAGTACATCAGGAGGAAGACCAGGCCTAAGGTAGGTGCCCTGTTCTCTGCACCCTGCAAGGGCGACTCCTTCCCTGGAAGCGTCCAAGTAGGAGGGGCCTTCCAGGTCCTACTAGCAGCGCGGGGACCAAGGCAATTAGGAAGAAACCCAGCAAGTAGAGACTGACCCATGGACCTTCCCCCAGCAAGATGAGGACACTGATGTTCTGTGCCTGGATTCTCCTCCGTCCACCCCGGCTCGCCAGGCCTTGCCTATAGACGACCAAATGGCCTTCAATGCCATTTTAAGGAAGGCAGCAGATCACTTTCAAATCACTACTTAAGAAGCAGTACCCGAGCAGGACTTTGCGGAGGACATTCTCAAGGAGAAACCCACCTCAAGCCAGGCCATTCCCCTCCTTAATTCTGTAAAAAAAAAGATTGGCCCCCTGTTACGATCACCTGGCTCCCACAGGGGTGTCGAGCGGAACTGGACAGCCACGGTCTCCACCACCGTGATGAGTAGTGCAGAGATGACTGACTGGACTGGCCCACCTAGCTTTGTCTGCTTGACCCGTGGAAGTAGTCTCCTAAAGACGGGGAAAGGGAATTAGCCACCCGTGGATTTGAGTATTAACACCTCACTGCGTCCCCACTTATCACTTCTGACATTCCCTTTCACAAAGCTCACCTTATAGTTTTGTATGATGAGCTCTCCATCCTGCGAAGAATGCAGGGGTGCGTTCATGGGATATTGGAAGAGTTCTGGACAAATCTTGGCTCCAAACCTCCGGATGAAAGGCCATAAGTATGTAGTTCTAATGAGTTCAAAATGTCCGATTAATCACTCTTGTCCAATTCCTTGTTTCTTTTGCAGCTTAGACCCAAAAGATGATAGTCTTGTGGCAACTGAAAGCGTTCAGGTAAGAGTCTGTGTTTTGTAACACTGTCCAGTAAATGATGCCAAGGTTTAACTCGCTGCTTTCTCTTTTCTTGCAGGTGCAGCGTAGGAAGATTTGGCGTGCTGGTGGATAATACCTCCTGCGGTAAAATCAGGTAAGCATATGGTGGCAAGAGATTGTCCTTGTTTGTTCCCTTGGCTCACCTTGTTGTTTTCTTGTCCCCCTTAGGCGCTGGAATGCGGCAACCAGGTGATGGAGACAGCACCGGATCGTAGAGATGCTGCGAGGAACGGTGAGTATGGCGCTGCGCTGCTGCAGGCGATGCGACGCATTTAAAATGAAGTCTGTTTCTGGTTTGAAGATGCGCTGAATCCGAAATCAGGTAAGAAATCCAGTAAAGTTCTTGTTCTAAACTTTCTTCTTCTTTCCCTTCTTTCTAGGCGCTCGGGACTCGAGGCGGGCGTGGCAGGATGCTGGATGCTGATTGCAGACAGGGTGAGCGTTACGCTGCTGGATGCAAAATAACGCGAAGCATGTGCTGCTCTTCGGGCGTGGTTTAAATAGCCTTCAAAGTAGTCCCAGGTAAGTATTCCTCCACAGCCACACCCGAGTAACAAAATAGTCCCTAAGATAAAATAGTCCCTTCAAGCCTCACATGGGCTTGGATGCTTGGATCCCTTGCAGCATGGTCTGCCTCAGGTAAGTTTTAACATATGAGCCTGGCGCCATGAGCCTGGCGCCATAGGCGCCAGGACTGTACCCAGATAGCCCCTAACAGAGGTTGCTGGGTTTGCTCCAGGTAACATGATGCCTGCTTCCGGGGTTGATGGACTTGGTCTGGATGCCCGGGGGTAGGCATCATGACACCCCCTCCCTGGTGTCTCCAGCTCAGACCCGGGCAGTGAACCCAAGAGTGGAAAAGCTATTTCGGCCAGCTCCTTCGGACCCTCTACATTAAAGGGCACGCCACCCTCGACTCCTTGGTAGTGACTACCACAAGGAAACGGGCAGGAGTCAGGTCCAGGCTTCTCACCATTGTGGCCGAAGACAGACAAGTAAACCAGAATGTAATAAAGAACACTCTGGACACTGCTGAGACAGCAGGCAGGTCTCTAGCCACGTCACTTTACTTAAGCGGCACACTTGTCTTCGTAACTCAGGTTTCAAGCCTGCGACACAGGCCACTCTCATCAACAAACCCATTAAAGAAACTAATCTCTTTGGAAAGGCGGTCAATGAGGCCCTGGAAATGGCCAAAAAAGAGCATGAGACTCAAGTCCGTGCAACAGATTGCTCAAAACCTTTCCCCAACAAAGGGGAGGTCATTCTCGTCGGTCCTTTCAAGGGCAGTCCTGTGCAAGTCAGAACAACTATAGCACAGGAAACTTTAATGCTGGACAAACATGAGGAAGCCCCACATACTACCCACCAAGGGATCAACGACACGGCAAAGCCAGAGGTAGAGGCTCCAATCCTAGAGGAGCCGCAACCTCTGGTCAGAATTGACCATCAGATCCAGGTCCCCTCCCATGTCATCCCGGTTGGGGGAGGGGGAGCGCTTCACATCTTTCCTCACAGCATAGGAGGGGATAACTTCAGACCAGTGGGTCATAAAGACGGTCGCCCACGGGTACTGCGTGGAATTCGCCCGACCTCCACAGTTCAGACCACTGTGCTCACGGCGCCTCTCACCGGACCATCTGGAGATCCTGAATCAAGAGGTGGAAGCGCTGCTGGGATGGACGCCATAGAAGCCGTCCCTATTCTTCAGGTAAACAAGGGTATTTATTCAGTGTACGTCCTTGTACCCAAAAAGGACCTCACCATGCGCCCTGTTCTAGACCTGCGCCCAGCGAACAAGTTCATAAAACCTCAAATGTTTTGCATGGTAACGCTACAGGAGTTGATCCCACTGTTGAAACAGGGGGACTACATGGCAACATTGGACATGAAAAATGCATACTTTCATATTTCAATATTGCCAGCGTACAGGAAATATCTAAGGTTCATGATAGAGGACAGGCATTACCAATTCAAGGTGCTCCCCTTCGGCATCACCTCAGCGCCAAGGGTGTTTACAAAGGTCCTGGCAGTAGCAGCAGCTCACCTGCGCAGACTATCCGTCCCGGGTTTACCCTTACTTCGACGACAGGCTCATAACAGGGGACTCTTACGACACATGTTTTTTGAAAACCCAAAAGACTGTAGACTTTCTATTCAGTCTGGGTGTCTCTATCAACGAGAACAAATCCAGTCTAGTCCCCAGTCAAATAAAACAATTTCTGGGAGCTCTAATCCGGAACGAAAGACGGCCTTGTCTTCCCCTCCAACGAAAGGGTTCAGAACATGCTTTTTCAAATCCCTTACTATGTAGCCAGTCGGGAGGTGACAGTGCGCAAAGCCATGCGTTTGCTAGGAATGATGGAGTAATGCATATACTTGGTCCCCACGCGCGGCTGCGCATGCGTCCCATGCAAGAGTGGCTCAACAGCCAGTGGTGTCAGGCCAGCGGACAATGGGAAGATCTGGTAGTTGTCTCACCAGCCCTTATTCTCTCTGCAGTGGTGGTCAAGGGAAAACCTCTTGAAGTGGAAAACCTTCACCACACCTGCAGTGGAAGCCACTCTTATGACAGACGCATCTCTCACGGGGTGGGGGCTCACCTGCTTCAGCAGACAGCGAATGGAGTGTGGTCCCCACAAGTAGCATCCAACCATATAAATTTGCTGGAGCTATTAGTGGTGTTCAAGGCATTAAAGGCCTTTCAGATGCAACTTCAAGGGAAGACGGTGCTGATTCTCACACAGCACTACAGCCATTTATTACCTGAACAAACTGGGGGGGGCGCTCAATCTCCAGGGCTATCCAAGCTGTCCGAAAACAATTGGATGTAGGCTCTCAAACACAAGATGTTGCATTTGTCCCAACATGTTCCAGGTGAATTCAATCTTCTGGCAGACGTGCTCAGCAGAGATTGCCCTCTGCCCATAGAATACGAATGGCGTCTGCATGAAGACATAGTTTCCAACGTGTTCGCAGAATGATGCTTCCCAGAGATCGACCTGTTCACGACTCAGGAGAATCCCCAAACCAAGACTACGCCTCCAGGTACCCCCAGAACCGCTCCAAGGGGAACGGTCTCTGGATAACATGGTCAGGGAAATTTGTCTATGCTTTCCCCCCAAGCCCCCCCCCCCCCCCCCGAGTCCCCTTCTCAACAAGATAGTGCACAAGATGCACCAGGAACCAGTTACCATGATACTGGTGGCCCCCATGTGGGCCCGCCAACCCTGGTTCGCTCATCTAATGGAGATGCCCTTCTCTCCACCAGTAAAACTACCCTGCCCGTACAACATGTTGTCTCAGGACAGGGGAGAGACCTGACACCCATGCCCACAAACTCTGAATTTAGCAGCCTGGCTCATGAGGTCACATAGTTTGGACACCTAGAGCTCCCTCAGAGGTGCATGGACATACTCAGGGAAGCTAGAAAACCTAACACCCGTTATTGCTATGCCAGCAAATGGAAACGTTTTGTCATCTGGTGTTAGTACCAAGGGCGTCAGTCCCATCGATTGCTCACCCACACACATTGTGCTGTACCTAACCCAATTGTTGGACACAGGGTTGGTCTTCAATTCCTTAAAGGTTCATCTGGCTGCTCTTTCAGCCTACACCACATCACAACAAAAGGTGTTGTGGCGGAAGATACTGGTGATTAAGGCCTATATGGAAGGGGTTAAGAGGATTTATCCTCCCATTTCTCACCCAGCTCCTGGATGGGGATCTAAACGTGGTTTTAATCAGGCTCATGGGATCTCCCTTTGAGCCAATGCATAAAGCAAGTCTAAAAGACCTTACTTATAAGACGGCCTTCCTAGTGGCTATCACTTCTATCAGAAGGGCTAGCGAACTACAGGCCCTTTCTGTTCTAGACCCCTTTGTTACAGTCCATTGGAATAAGGTAGTTCTGCGTACTCATCCCAGATTCGAGCCTAAATTCATCTCGAGGTTCCATGTGAACCAATCGATTGAACTACCTACCTTTTTCCAGAATCCCACTAGCATGGCAGAAAGAAGTCTACACACACTAGATGTGCGCAGGGCAGTCATGTTCTACCTGGAAAGAACGAAACCACTGAGGAAAACAAACCAATTTTTCGTTTCAGTGGCAGCTGGTAGAGAGGGGGATCCTGTCTCTAATTCAGCTATCTCAAGGTGGATTGTCAAATGCATCACAATGTTTCTCTCTTGCTAAAAGAGAACTGCCCTTCAAGCATAGAGCACATTCTACTCGGGGCACTGGGGCTTCCTTAGCAGTCATTGCAAATGTTCCCCCTAGAGTCTATTTGCAAAGCGGCAACCTGGAGTTCTGTACGCACCTTTACAAAACACTATTGCCTAGACCCTCATTCTAGGTCTGATTCTCGGGTGGGACAAGCAGTACTACGACACCTTTTCTCTACTGTTCCTTCTCACAACCCACCTCCAACTCCGAGTACTGCTTGCTAGGCTATGCACAGCATGTGATTCTAAGCAGATTAACAAGCATCAGAAGACCTGCATTACTTACCGTAATAGCATTTCTGATGATTGTATCTGTTTGGATTCACATGCGTCCTCCCTACCTCACCACTCGGGGTGGAAGGAACATAGACGTCTTACTACTTTCTCTCTTCATGTACTCACTCACAATAGCCTTGGGCTCCCTCATGGCAGAAAAAATACAATCGGAGGGACCTCGGCGCGTGAGGGATTTTGGCTACACTACATGTCATGATAGGGATAGTGTTACAGGCATGCCTATGCAGACGTCCCCTTTCGGTCCCCGAAAGACCAGATGCAATACTCTGCGGTTACCACTGGATGTCGGACCATATGCACAGCATGTGAATATAAGCAGATACAATCATCAGAAATGCTATTACGGTAAGTAATGCATGTCTTACCGTAGTGACTAATATACTCCTAGTCCGTAGTCCCCTTTCCTCCATACGTCCCACCATCCTCCCCCTTAATCAATCTGTCATTAGGCAATGGTAATATAGCCGACACGTCCAAGGGGACTGAGGAGTAGCACTGGTGGGTGGAGTCATGGGAGGGCATGCTCCCACGGCTGTGCCCCTGCACACATCTAAATTTAAAGGGGAGAAAAAAATGTTCTGGTGAAAAAAGGATCTGGTTCCTGTCCCTAGCGAGGGACGCCCATACAGTATGGATGAAAGTGGACTATGGAGGGGACTATGGACTAGGAACACGTTAATCACTATGGTGAGTAACATACAATTTTTCAACCTTTATCGCTTTACCTTTACCTCCTCTGTCCATCGGCAGATTGGCTGGCTAACTATGAAACAAAGGGCTAAGTATCTTCTCATCTTCAAAACTATCCATGGACTCGCCCCACCCTACCTGATCATCTCACTCCCTACTCTCCTCCGCGCTCATTTGGGTCATTACCGCTCACCTCCTTGCCACCATTAGAGCAACCTATGATCCCTCTCGTTTCCGCTCTTTCTCTCCTCCCTCTGCTACTTTGGAATGTTTTTTATTTCCCTCTCGGTACTATTTCAACCCTGACACTATTTAAATCTAGCCTCAAAGCTCTCCTTCTTGCTGAAGAACATGTCTCCTAGCACACTACGCTACTGCATCACCTTGTTTTTCTCTTTCCCTACCCTTCATGGGTAACACTACAGCACTTTTCCATCACCCTGCCATCCTTAAATCAGCACTTTCGCCACTATCCCGTCCCAATGTAATTCTGTCCTGTCCCCTCATCCCTGGTTTATATTTCCACCTTCCCCTGCAACATCTGGTCTTCAAGTCATATTCCCTCATCCCATTGTAAAAGAACCATGTCCTCCGCTATGTTGTCAATGGTAAATTCTATGCGTATTTCTGTGCCAAAAATGCATTGCTTTCCATTATTAAATCAAGAAATAAAATATCAATGGCTTGTCTTCATTTTGATAGCAAGTGCCACATTATTTTGCTTTTGGCTTCCTTTAAACTTACACAAAGCCTATTTATGCCTGACTTTGGATCTTATCTTTTTCTCCCCAGCCTCATTATGTTCCAGACAACTACAAGCGGAATGGTGGAAGGTGAGTGGAGTTTGGGGTTTGGTAGTTGTTCGTTCATTTCCTTAACTGCTCAAAATGGAAAAAAGCCACAGCTGCCAAATATTGTTGAATTGTTTTTGAATTAAGTACTCTTCCTATTTGTGGGGGTTTTTGCTAACAAATTGTTCGTGAATGTGAGAATAATGCTTTCTTAAATCAAGAGGGCAATGTCTCATGCACGCACAACTGGATGAAAATTTTATCTGCAACACTTGTTTTACACTATCCTACCTCTGCTACTCCGGCCGCTTCAGACATTTCAGTTTATGCCATCTGTATTGACTAATCTTTCTCCCTTAAGTTGGTGCCATCGAACCACCATTTGCTAACCTTGCTAACACTAATCCAAACTACACCACTGTTTTCCTTTCTTTAATTCATTCATGATGCAGGCCTGAGACTTTGAGAGACCATTCAGTGACATGTCTTATAGACCTTGAAATCTTGAAACATTTTGAAGCTTTCTGCACATTTTCAGTAGTTAAACATGCATTAATCTGTTGCATTGAATTTGCCAGTGTTTATTCTTTTATAAGCTGTCAAAAGGCATAAACCCTCTTTCATTAGTCTCCTTTATTCACTTACAGGAATGTATAACATGCCTGTGGGACAGGGACCCTCACCTCTCTCTAACAGCCTATTTGCATAGCCAGGGACATGTTCCTGGTTGAAATTGGAGCCAAAGTCCAGCAACCTAAGAGGTCCCCCTGGGCTTTTATCTTCATTAGAGAAGCGGCATTCCCCAGCCTTTGAAATGCACGGAAAAAATATGTAGCCTAGCCTGACATCCCATATGTAGTGTGAATAAACATATTTTTAGAAACTGAAATGAATATGTAATCTGCATGGAGAAAGTACGGCCTTGATGAGGAAGGTCCATTTTAATCTGCATTGCATATGTTGTGTTATTTTTCAAATCGAACTAACTGCCGGTACACTATCAGACAAGGCATCAGATTGGGCTTCCTCACAACAATACAGGGAAGGCTCATCATACTAACTTTACATCTTGCAATTAAGCATCTTGGCTGTGACAATTCCAATCACAGGTAAACTCTCTCCCCTCAGAAAATTGTGAAGAATTTGGAAGCAATTATAGAATGTTTTGTTTGGGTGGAATAACCCCAACGACTGGAAGGACCTGTGTGAACTATCACATGAAATTTGTATACATTTGTACCATTCTTACAATTTTGCATATTTTCATCTCATTTGTGTGTACATATAAAATTTCAAAGTGTTTATTTTACAGAGACAAAGGCCTCCTTTTGGGGGCCCAATACATTTTAGTCTTAATGGCCATCTTCGGGGACAGTGTCTAGAAAAATAATTAATAAACAAAATGTAAATATCTGCCGAAAAAAATTCTGCTTAGAATATCTACTTTGTCATAATTTTGACATAATTGCCAGGCTTTGTTTCCATGATTTCAATTCAGGAACCGCATTGTTTATCTGCAATACAAGTAAGTAGGACAGTTTTCACCTTTGTGTCTCACAAGTACATTTCCCAAACTCTCTTAAGAATGACTAATGGGTCATACCTTATCATGTCAATTTATTCCAGCTTTCTTGGGGTTCTTATCCTGGTGACCTTTGTTGGGGAATACTTCGATTTAGAGTTCGTCTATTAAAGACCTTAGTCTGACACTATTTTAAATATTACAAAAAATCTTAACTCCATAGTATTCTTAAAGCGTTTCCACGGGACATCGGGACCGCAATCATGCAGTTACCTATGTTCCCATTCTGCTTTTATTTTGAAAAGGTTGCCGGCGATTGGCGCACGATGGTGTCATCCGTGTGTTGTCATTGCGTGCCGGCAGCAATTTTAAAGTAGTTTTGATAGCAACTGTGCTATATCAATGGCAGATATCATTTCTTAATGGAAGACAGTATACTACCATGATTCACAGCTTGTGGTGGGCGGGGGTATGTTTCACTTATTGATATTTCACGAAACTATCAATATTCACATTATTTTTCATGTAGCCATTTTAAAGTTGTTTTGTTGAGAGCGAGTGCGTTTCATTAATGGCAGATACTGTTCCTGACAGACGATACTGTTGCAAGATTTTGCAACACCTGATATGCAATGTATACTTGTTAATATATCTTGTAACCATCAATATTGACATTGTTTGTCATATGGTCTTTCACCAATGACCAGTACTCGCGTCATCATGTTAGCGACAATTTTCGTCAGCAGTCATTTTTGGTATAATTTTTCAAGTGTATCCAAGTACTACATTATATACATTTAGTTGGAAATATTATTGATACATGAATACCATTGCTTAAAATCATACAAGTCGCACAAATTCCTTCCAATGGTTACATATATTTCATACAAATTGCTACAAATTTACAACATATTTGTGACACATTTTTGTGGCTAATAAGTAAATATATGGTGTTGCAGACACCTTCATACGTTCACTGAGGCTGGTTGATAGTTAAACTTAAATTTCTTTTGCTCATAATTAAATTGGCTTAACATCATTGTGCAGCTACGGGTCCCTAATGAGGTGGACTCTGGCTGCTGGTTCATCAGGGTTAATGGATACAGGTCTATTTACTATGGGGAAATAATTGTTAGTGGTCTAGAGAACACATGCAAAATGACATTCCTCGTTCATCCCTCTTGGATATAGGGAGTTCAGTCTTTCTATGCAAAAAGTTCCTTTTTGGTCAATCGGTTTGGCGGTATTACATCCACCGTCTCTTTTCTCAATTGTCTCCAATATTTGGAATCTCATATATGAGATCTGATGTTTTGCTTCCGTAAAGTGGCGTGCTACTGGAGATTTCTGTTTCCTGTACGGATGTTGGAGCAATGTTTATTCCACTGAAGCTTTGCTTTCCTAGATGTTTGTCCGAAACAGTGTTTGCCACATGGGCATTTTATATTGTAAATAATGTTAATGGTGTCGATTGTTGCATATCCTTTCAAGAATATATTTTTCCTGG
Organism: Ambystoma mexicanum; assembly: GCF_040938575.1. Lineage (NCBI taxonomy): Eukaryota > Metazoa > Chordata > Amphibia > Caudata > Ambystomatidae > Ambystoma > Ambystoma mexicanum. The sequence goes on from NC_090921.1 coordinate 704,692,249, forward strand.
TGTTGGGGTGGAATATTACGTTTCCTTTTTTTTTAACAAGACTGCAGTTGGTGTACTTCAGGCATGGGTAGATGCCACATCATTTGGGTTTCTCAGGGAGTTTTCTTCTGTAACTCCTTACCAACATGTGTTACATTCTTGCTGCGTGTGTACACATTGGTGGGTATTCATATACTTTTGCCAAAGTTCTGTCTTCGGCTAGCAAGTGGCAAAGTTTATTGACGATTTTTAGAATCCGGTTGCTCTGTGTGGAATACTTACTTACGTATATGAGAATAGGTTGTGTTTGAATTTTTCTTTTTTCAATATCGTTTCTCTGTTGATTTTGAGTAGGGAGCTGCTCACTTCTGTCTTTTGATATCCTCTTTCTTTAGATCTATTGGCCATGTCTTGATGAGCAAGATACGGTATGGCCCATTAGTTATTCTTTAGAGAGTATGGGAAATGTACTTGAGACGCAAAGGTGAAACCTGTCCTACTTACTTGTATCGCAGATAACCAATGGGGTTCCTCAATTGAAATCTTGCACTATTTGTAAAGGCACCAGCGGTTAATAGAAGTGGAAACAATGCCTGGTAATTATGTCAAAATTAGAACAAAGTAGATATGCTAAGCATAATTTTCTCGGCAAATATTTGCATTTTGTTTATTAATAATTTTTCGGGAAACTGCCCCTGAAGATGGTCTTTAGGACCGAAATGCATAGGACACCCAAAAGAAGGTCTTTGCCACTGCAAAATAAACACTTTTGACATTTTATATGTACACACAAATGAGTTTGTGAAAAATAAACTTTTTTTTGTAAACATGAAAATATGCACAATTGTATGAATGCAACAGATATATACACATTTCATGTCTACAATGATCCCGCTGCTAAACAACAACTGGTCCAACAAAAGCTCCATGATATGTGCCTGGAAGGATTTGATTACCAACTCTCTGATTCAGCAAAATCCTTGGCTTCGCTATCATCAGCAGCCTGTCCTACCAGAAACACATAGCCAAGAAGACCTACACTTCCTATTTTTTTGTATTCTTTATTTACATTTTGCTACAGAAGAAATACATATTGACAAACAAATCAATTAAAATACACCAAACAACCAGCAATGTATCCACGGAATATTGAAACTAACTATCTAGAATAAAGGAGGAAAAAAAGGGATCTCAGCACAACCCCTCTAGTAAAAGTTCAAGAACATCTCCCAGATCTTAGCATGTAAGCGTATTTTCCCCTGCTTTCTATAAATCAACTTTTCAACAGCTGCCAAAGAGACCATCTCATCAACCCAAACAAATGAATAAGGCGGGACCCGGGACTTCCATCCCCTCAAGATCAGTTTCTTGGCAATCGACGCACCCCTAAACAAGAATTTCTTTTCAGATAGGAAAAAATCATCAAGTAAGGCACCACTGCCTAAAACCATCGTCCTGAAATCCAAGTCAATACCACGATTCAAGACCTGCAAACACATAGTACATACCTCCTGCCAGAAACCCCTCACCCGGGTACAGTCCCACAGTAAATGTTCAAGTGTGCCATAGTACAACACCAACACAAATCCGAATCAGACATTCCTCTGCTCTTGAGTCTCTCCGGGCACCTGTAAACCCAGTTGAGAATTTTAATTTGCCTAGAGCGCTCACTCAAGTTAATCAAACAGATCTTCACATTCGCACCAATCTCAACCCACAAATCTGCAGGGAGAGGGCGCTAGAGAGCCGTCCAAGATGGCGGCCTCCCTGTGAGCTCCACGGAGCTCCCTCAGAAATCCTGACGAATCGAGGCATCTGCGCTGGGCATTGTGTATGCAGCCACCCCCAGTTTGTAGCCAAAGCGATTCTGAACAAAACGAAGTACTTCTTTCGTCGTAATTCGGATGCTGGGTCCAGATTCCTCAGCGACGAGAAACCCTCCCCCTCCCCGGTCCGAGTGGAGCGCCGGCGCGGGCTAGACGCGAGGCAGTCGGAGACAGAGCGGGCCCGGAGGGGGACGGCCTGAGCGGCCGAAAGCGGTGGGACATCCGGCAGAATCTCGGAGGAGCCGTCCTGAACGAACCCCGAAGATCAGGTACGCGCGCCCCCGTGCGCCCCCGTCCATACTCCCCGGGGTGAATTTCAGCCTGTGTGAAGGCGCGGGGCGCGGGAAACCGCAAGCCGGGGTCCGCGTGAACCCCCAACGTACGGGCCAGCCGAGAACCAGCAGTAGATAGCGCTTGGACCCGGCGTCACTCCCGCTTCCACTATACCCTATCACAAAGGGAAACATCAGGAGAGAAACCCCATCCGAGATAGCGCAACGGAGGCGCGGATCAACCGGGACCCCGGACCTACCTCCGGTGCCCTGTAGGACCCCCGCTACACAAGCGCCAATGGCGGCCTCAAAGAAAATGGACAGAGCTCAAAAGAAGCTAAACTTTGAGGGCAGCTCCGTGACCAAACCAACCACCTCAAATGGCAGAGCGCTATCTCCCATCCAAGACGAGGAGGAGGCCCACGGGTTCGACATCAGGGAAATTCTCCTAGAACTGAAAGCCGGAATTGGCGGTCTTGGGAGCAAACTCGACACCCTCTCCTCTAAGGTTGATCTGCTCCAGCACCGGTTAGACAAACACGCCGATAGACTTGACACAGTCGAGCAGAGGGTGTCGGACCTCGACGACGGAGCAGCGGCCCTGACTTCCAGAGTGGCCTCCCTAGAAGGGCAAATGAAAGCGGTAAACGCAAAGAATGAAGACTTGGAGGGCCGCTCCCGACGCAACAACATCAGGATCGTTGGAGCTAGGGAACAACAACTCAACACAAAGATGGAGGACTACATTGAGAAGTTATGCGTAGACCTTTTCGGCACAGACATCCTGTCCAAACTGTTTGTTGTGGAGAGAGCCCACCGAATTCCCAACACCAGACCGATCCCGGGGGCTAATCCTCGCCCAATCATAGCGAGAGTGCTCAACTACAAAGACCGGGACGCCATCCTACGGGCGGCCAGGGAGAAAGGCGATCTTCAGTACGACGGTGATAAAATCCAATTTTTCCCGGATTTCTCCCAGGCGGTCCAAGCGCAAAGAAGATCGTACACGGCAGTAAAGCGCAGGCTTCAAGAGAACCAGATACAATACGCCATGCTCTACCCTGCCAAACTCCGAATCCAACATGAGGGGACGACCCAGTTTTTCAACTCTCCGGAAGAGACGAGCGATTATCTGGACCGCTCGGGCTGCAGACCCGCCTCCTCCAACGGAAGGCCTCAAAGGGGAGAGAGACCGAGAAGAAATCCACCATAAATTTTGCCTACAAGGTACCTAATGGGAGGGCTAGTGTCTGCATGGCTGACAAGGAGAGACCACCGCAGACCACTATTGTATCCGGGGAAGGGAGCTAGCCCTCTCTTGGAGGGCCACTTGCGCCCCGAGCACAGCAATGCAAGTTGTTTCGTTACTATGGGACTGTTTACCACGGGCCTGTTGGGGGTTGCCCGTGCATGGGAGGGAAGTTAATTCAGTAATACCGCCTCAACCCACATACCCCCGATCCACGACAGCCACGCGAGGAACTATGTACCTACAAATCGCCAAGTCTTCCTGGCTCCTTCTCCGAAAGCGACTCCAGCTAACTCCGCGGGCCCCGGCCCGACAGGATTACACTGATCCGTTCAGATGGCAGCGACAACGTTGAGAATCGCCACCTGGAATATACGCGGCGGCAACCAGCCTACGAAAATGAGGAGAATCCTTCAATATCTGCGGAGACACAAAATCAACATAGCGATACTCCAGGAGACTCATCTACTACCCTCGTCGGAACAGCGCTGGGCCAGATCATGGGGATGCCACCGGTACTTCTCGTCCTACTCATCGTTCGCCAGAGGCGTGGCGATCCTGATCGATAAGAGGACCAATTTCAGCCTCATCGAGTCAAAGAAGGACACCGAAGGAAGGGCCCTACTGGTGAAAGGAATAATCGCTGGAAAGGAAGTGGTGGTGGTCAACTCTTACGCTCCAAACACAGATGGACACGATAACTTTAACTGGATAATGTCCCATCTAGCCACGACCGACGCGTCGACTGTGGTGTGGGGGGGCGACCTCAACACCGCGCTCGACCCCAGGCTCGACAGGTCCCACAACACTTCAGGAAACCCGTCCAAAGCAAGTACTCAGGTTCGAGAGATTTGTCAGGCCTTCAATCTTTCCGACATGTGGAGAAGACACAACCGAGACAGGAGAGACTATACCTTCCGATCAGCTGTGCACAACACCAGTTCTAGAATCGATTATATCCTGGCGTCCTCCCACAGCCCTTTCAGGTGGGACGCGTGCCAGATCCTACCAAGGTCCTATTCCGACCATTCGATGGTGGTATTGGAGGCCACCCTAGCGGGCACAGCAGTGCCAGGCCTCAACTGGAGGTTTAAACCCGGTTCACTCACAGACGCAGTGTTTGCAGCAGAACTGCGGCAAGAAATACTCTCCTTCATAGACACCAACCAAAACTCGGTTGACTCCGCAGGCACCATTTGGGAAACATTCAAGTGCTTTGTCAGAGGAATCTGCCTGACCAAAGAAAACGGGACACTAAAAATGATCCGAAGGGAACTGTCCAACATAGAGGACCGTTTAAAGGAACTGGAACAGAATCTCCTCAACACCCCCGATCCATGCACGCAAGCCAAGCTTAAGCAAGAACTCTTGAAATTTAAGGAGACAGCGGACCGCGAACTGAAGTTCATGGGTCGTAGACAGCAGATCAGGCAGTACGGTGAGGGGCAAAAACCAGGTGCACTGCTGGCCCGACTACTATCGATAGACAGAGTCCCACCTCATATTGAATATGTCACAGATGCGCAAGGACAGATAGTCTACACGGAGGAGGGGATCTCCAACACCTTCCGGGAATTCTATCAAGACCTGTACAGCTCAAAAGGAACATCAGACCCCGAAGCGATACAAGAATACCTGAATGACACAGAACTGTATTGGGTAAGCCAAGACTTGCGCGAACCCCTGAACGCGCCCATCTCACTGGAAGAAATCCGGATGGCAATCAAATCCCTACCTAATATCAAAGCACCCGGCCCCGATGGGCTCAACGGCGAGTTCTACAAGGCGCACATGGACATAGTGGCCCCCCTCCTCTTGCAGGTCTACGAAGAGGCGGTGGGTCGAGGAGCACTTCCCCCCACGACGCGTGAAGCCAACGTGATGATGCTGCATAAACCCGGAAAACCTACAGAGAGCTGCGCCTCGTATAGACCGATCTCTCTGATCAACCTGGACAACAAAATCCTGGCCAAAATCCTGGCGGCCAGACTGCTCCCTCTGATGCCAGCACTAGTGCTGGGTGACCAGGCCGGGTTCATCCCGGGGCGTAGCACAACGTTCGGCATAAGGAGGCTGTTTGGCGTCATCGAGGCCCTAGACTCGACACAGCAGGCGATAGCAGTACTGCTGGACGCCGAGAAGGCGTTTGACTCTGTAGAGTGGCCTTTCATGTTCGCGACACTGAAGCAGATGGGTCTGGGCAACTTCTTCCTGAAGCTAGTAGCTCTGCTTTACAATAATCCACGCTCGTACATCACACTCGGGAACACTAAATCATCGGGGATCACATTGGAACGCGGGACGAGACAGGGTTGCCCTCTTTCGGCCCTTATCTTCGCCCTGGTGATGGAACCCCTAGCCTCGAGGCTACGGGCCGAGCAGTTAGAGCGAGGGTTAAAACTGGGTCCTCACAGGCTAATCGTCTCCCTATACGCGGACGATGTCATGCTGTTCATTAGCGACCCCCAAGTCAACCTCAACCCCGTAATGCGAGAGGTGATAAAATTCGGGTTAATGTCAGGGCTCAAAACCAACCACTCCAAATCGATAGTATTCCCCCTGACTCCGTGCACCTCAGAGTTCGCCGACGACCATGGGTTCCAATGGGAAACCTCGAAAGTGCGCTACTTGGGGATCAAGATGTCACGTAACCATCACGAGATATTTAGAGATAATTACGGAACCGCACTGCAGCTATTACTTGAACGTATTCAGAGATGGAAATCACTCCCATTGACGCTGTGGGGCAGGACCTCACTGACGAAAATGGTTATTCTCCCCAAACTCTTATATCTCTTCACAAATATCCCGCTACTTCTCCCCAAGTCCTTTCTGTCAAAGATCAAGAGCACGATCCTAGAGTTAATATGGGCGGGGAAACCGGCTCGGGTGGCTTACGACACACTCACTTTACCTATAGCGAAGGGAGGTCTGGCGCTCCCAGATATAGAGAAATATTACTGGGCGGCTCAGGCTCAATTCCTGAGCCACTGGTACTCAATCCACTATGTAAGACCACATGTGCAAGTGGAAAGAGCCCTGGCCTCCCCCGATTTACTATCCGCAGTCATAATCAGCCACATCCCTGTGCCGCATAAGACACTGAACACGGTCCTGTCTACATATGCGATATGGAAGAAGATCGCCAGTGCGTGTGGAGTGGCTGTACGATTCTCCCCCATACTACCTATAAAATTTATCCCCGGTATCCCTCTCACGAACGAAAAGGTATTCCTGCTATGGGTAGACAAAATAGGAGTAAAAACGCTAGGAGACCTCTTCCCAGAGGGCACCTTTCTGACCACCCAAATGGCCAAGGACAAGGGAGGGAACACATCCTTGGACGTCTTTCTCTATTTCAGACTCCGTCACGCCCTGCAGGAGCTATTCCCCTCATTCCCTAAACAACCCCCCACGTGGGAGCTGCTACATAACACAATATTAGCACAGGGAGAGGGCAGACTGGTGTCAACTCTGTACAAAACCCTGGTGAGTGACACGAGGAAGCTCCTACCTAAAGTGCAACACAGGTGGGAATCGGTTTTGCAGGAACCAATCAGTGAGGAAGACTGGGCCTACATTCTGCGACAAACTCAAAAAGTGGCGCTAAATTCTCGCTACAAACTGATCCATTTCAATTTTGTACACCAAACATATTACACACCCGCCAAAAAACACAGGCACCACCCAGAGGCGTCGGCCCAGTGTGAGAGATGCGTTTGTCCCAACGCCGACTTTCTTCATCTGGCATGGGTCTGCCCCGGTATCCAGCAATTCTGGTCCACCGTTATACAAACAACATCCGAGATTATAGGAGAGCAGATGACCCCCCTGCCGCTGGGCCCGCTTCTTGGCCTCACAAGACATCTGCAGCCATCGTCACGCAAGCTGGCGGCACTCCTCATGGTGCTAGCACGAAGGAGAATAGCCATGTCGTGGGGCAGGGGCCCACTCCCTAGGGTAGCTGACTGGGAAAAGGATATAACTTATTGCCAAGATATGGACACTGAATTTATTCGTACACTACCTTTACACGCACGCCCTCCTGATATCTGGGGACCATATATCACCTACCTGATGAACAAATCTGTTACTTCGGACCCTGATAATCCAAACACCCAGAACTCAGGTCCGTAAGAGGGAGGAGCGGGAAGACAAGGAGAGAAAACGTCCATGCGACTAAGGCAATGAGTAGAAACTCTCAAAGATACTGTGGATACGGGGGATGGGGGGCGGTGGGGTGGGGGAATTGTTGTGGGATATTGCATTCAGCAGCTCCCTGTTGGAGCCATGCCTACCGGTTATTGTAAAATATAAATAAAGTTTGGAAAAAAAAAAAGAAAAAAAAAAAAAAAACCCACAAATCTGCAGGGAGCTCAGATCCCAACCTTCTACTCCATTCATCTAGTAGGCCAGTGTTGTCTTTGAAATTGGCAACAATTCGGGGATAGACCTTGCTTGCAATAGACTGACAGAACAATCCCAAAGACTGATTACCATCAACCTCACCAATGTATCTCTTCAATTTCCTATAGTCTGCAACTGAAGGGTTTTCAATAGTGAAAGCTGAACACAACCCATCAAAATCAATCCATTTCCCATCTCTGTAGACATCACCAATCCAATGAACTCCCCCAACAAGCCATTCCGGCCATAGTATAGGTCCGCCGCCCTGCGTGATCGCTTTATTAAGCCAAACCGAGTCCAAAGGTGATTTCAAAGCAATTGAGCCACATATATTATGAAGTTCTTTCCACAAATCCCTCAGAAAATCAGTCAAACAAGATCTCCCACCACGTCCGCTAGCTGTCGTAAGCAAAGCGCGCAGGGCAAGAGGACCCAAAGTGCTCGCTTCCCCCACCACCCAAATACTTGGAGAATCATCCAGAAACGGAAGCAAAAATTGGCAAGAGAAGGCAAGATGATATGCCCTAAAATTGGGGACTCCAAGCTCCCCCCCCTCTCCACAGGTAACTGTAATTTCCACAATTTTAATATAGGTGGTTTCCCGTCCCAGAGGAAATATTGAAGAGTTGCATCAATCAATTTCCAGTAGCATGCATTGATCTTCAAAGGGAGCCTACTTAAAATATAATTGATTTTGGGGGCTGCAACCATCTTCAAAGCGTTCAACTTTCCCCATAACGATAGACGCAAAGCTGACCACCTCTGCGTAGATGACTTCAGCTCATGACAAACCTCACTCAAGTTCACCTCCGGCATATCTCTCACCACTGGAGTCAACCAAACTCCCAAGTATTTCATTTTGTGAGGACACCAATGAAAACCATAGCAAGTCACCGTAGACTTATCACATTTCCCTGTGATCGGTAAAACCTCAATCGGTAAAACCTCAGACTTCGACCAGTTTATATTATAGCCAGCCACCGCATGGAAACGATTCAGGATGTTCATCAATGCTGGCAAAGAAATCTCCAGATCCCAAAGGACTAATAAAAGGTCATCTGAATAAAACCACAATTTCTGCTCAGCCCCATGATGGGATACACCTTTCAAGCACAACTCACCCCGTAAGGCAATAGCAAGCGGTTCAATGGCTAGAACAAAAAGTAAGGGTTAAAGCGGACATCCCTATCTGGTGCCTCTCCAAAGACTGAAAACATCAGATATCAAACCATTCGTTCTAACATTTGCCGTGGGACGAGCATACAGAAGTGAAACCCAGGAAATTTACTCATCTCCCAAATTCATTGCTCTCAGCACCGTAAACATATAAAGCCAATCAACACGATCAAATGCTTTCTCAGCATCGAGAGAAAACACAGCACATCCTCTTCCAAATTCTGGGCCTGTGATATAGTGAGCATAAGATTTCGAATATTGCTAGATGTTCTATGATTTTTGATAAAACCAGACTGATCCGTGTCAATAAGTCTTTGAATTCCATCCTCAATGCGTAGAGCAAGAACTTTAGCCAGGATCTTGTTGTCTGTGTTTACCAAGCTTATCGGCGGATAACTGGAAAGTAAGAGACTGTCCTTCCCTTTTTTTCAGAAATACAGAAATAGTAGCATGATTGGTTGTTTCCGGAAGCAAACCAACCTCCTTAGACTCAATATACATATCCCTCAAAAGCCCCAACGCTGCTACCGGAAGAATCTTGCAAAATTCGTCCGGTAAGCTATCAGGTCCCGGCGTTTTCCCAAGATTCAGAGAGGAAATAGCAATCCTAATCTCATCCAAAGTCACTGGCCGACTCAAACCAGCCATCTCCTCATCAGAAATTTTTGGAACATTCAAACCATCAAAGAAGCTATCACGACTTACGACACCAGATTCATTCTCATACAGGTTCATGTAGAAATTCCTGAAAACAGTATTAATTGCACGCGGATCAAAAGTGACCACTCCATTCATACCCTTAATAGACGTAATAGCCTGTTGTCATAATCTGTAGGCGAGCCACCTATCACATTTTTCTCCCTTCTCAAAGTAGGCATATTTGATCCTAAACAAATCCCTTTCAGCTCTAGCACCCTAAACACCATTCAAATCTTTTTTCAGCTTTTTCAACTCTCTTCTCTTGTCAGCATCATCCGGATCACGTACCAAACTATTCATTACCTCGGCAATGTGTGATTCAGTCTCCAACCGCTCCTTCGCCAATTTTTTCCTCCTGCCACAAGATAAGCCCAAAGCAATACCCCTCCTCATGCATTTGAACGCCTCCCAAGTAACACTACAACTAAGTTCATCAGAACAATTCTCTTTCACAAAGCATTCAGCCTCCATCCTGATTTTATCTAAAATAGCCTCATCTTGAAGAATTGAGGTGTCCATCCTCCATTGAAAGGTTCTACAGCATTCAAAAACCAAAGACAAATTCAGGAATATGGGTGCATGGTCTGTGATCGCAATGCAACCAATCCGACTGCTCAAAAGGTTGGCAGTCGTCCCACCAGCCGTGAAAAACATATCAATCCTCGAGTAAGAATTGTGAGACCCAGAAAAAAATGTATACTCCTTAGAGTCCGGATGTTGCATTCTCCATCAATCTTTCAGATCACAATCCTCAACCAAAGTCCGAAATGAGCAAAAATGTAGATCCTTTCTCTGTATGGTTTTACGACTAGTACAGTCCATCAGAGGATCAACAACCAGATAAAAGTCACCACCAAAAATGACATTGGGGGAGTTCAAACCCAATAACGGCTGCGATACACTTCCAAAGAAAGTGCCATCATCCGCAGAGGTAACATAAACATTACACAATACATATCGAGCACCTTGAATTTCCACCAAAAGAGCCACAACCCTACCTTCCCGATCACAACTGGACTTCAGGACCCTAATAGGAGAGTCCTTACGTATCAGAATTGCAACACCCCTACTCTTGGAAGAATAGCAAAAAGCAACAACATCACCCAACCATTTCCTATGTAACACCCCAATATCCTCCAACAAAAGGTGAGTTTCCTGTAAAAAAAATAAATATCACATTGCATACCCATTAAGCTGTTCAAAGTCTTCTGCCGTTTGACAGGATTATTCAACCCATTTACATTCCAGGAAGTGATCAAAAGCTGAGATCCCCCAGCGGCAAACATGTTAAAAAAAAAAAAAAAATCCAATAGGTCTAAAAAAAACTCTAAAACCATAAAAAACAACAAAAAAGAACCAACCCCACGCCCCCCGAAACAGAAATAGGAGGCCAACGTTAAAGAAGCAAAGAAAGACCAACCCAACACCCCCGGCACCCCTCCCAAATCAAAGGAAAGCTCCATATATTGAATCCTATGATAAGTCCCTAAGCCAAACACAGGAAAAACAGCAAATAGGAAACAAAAGCACAGCCCCAGTACCACCGCAGTTAAAGAAAATTAAAAACAAAACCCACCCCTGTCTCACCCAGCCAAAAACGTACACAATAGAAGCAGAAACATACATCCTTATAAAGTAGAAGAGTAACAAACGAGCTTAAAAAACCGCAGTCCCCACAGGTATCCCATCCCACCCAGAAGAGCCAAAAAGATCAATAGACCACCTGCCTCACAAACACCCAAGTTCCCAACACAGCCACATCAGAAGTGTCTCGGGAGGATAGCTCAGCGGCAATGTGCTCGCCTTGGAAGCAAGACGACACGTAGCAACACAGGTTCGATTCCCCGGGTCCGCGCTTAGAAACCTCTGGGTATTAAGCGCGTTATAAATAACCTGTCATATCATATCACTAAAAGTGAGCACACATTGAAATGCAGCATCTCAAATAACCCAAGTAACAACAGCATTAGCAGGATGAATAAGCAACAACTATCAATAAGCCATGACACAATACTAGTAACATGTAATCAGATGTAAAAAAACAGTTTCAGATAGCGTAGCACTAGCATGAGACCAGGTTGTACAGCTGGAACAAACGAAGAGATGTCCACAAATTCCAGCTGTTTATAAAATCAGCGGTACAGCCTTCACGCAAATAAAGTTCCCATTTAAACTGTCTCCGTATAATGAGAATGTGCATTAACGTTAAGTTGCGTGTTGCGAATGCTGTCTGCAGAAGGTCGGCCCAATCAAAAAGGCAGCAGTGCGGACTCGGCATGGAGCCTGCAAACACCCCCGTCCTCATCAAATAAGCAGTCAGTGTCGAGGAGGCCAGTTACCAGACACCCGGGCGGGTGAGACAAGGTGCCCCTGGACCGGAAGCATTCTTTCCAAGATGAAAGGGAGGATCAGAACCAGCACGCACAGCGGAGCATCCATTAGCCGTCATAAAGCCATAACGACAAGCTGTAGTTAATTTCCTCCCCCCGCTCCTCAGAGATCATGAAGCTCAGCATCAACAAATACTCTCTCTCCGGCTCACCTTAACGGCACCCGCTACTCCCCATGTCCGCTCCAGTTCCAACGGAACCAGGCACAGCAGCACGAGCTGAACAACAATGCACATAACCCACCGGTCTTGTGGTGTTTTGTTGCCCGTGTGGGTTTGTATTGTGGCCGGTGAGGACCCGAATGGGGCGGCCCTCTCGGCCGTGCTGATTCAGTGTGGTTGCGAACTGGGCAACGGTGCACGTGGTTCATTGATCAGCTGTGATGTGATGGCGACTTGTTGCCCTTACAGTTTGTTTTGAAGCTGGGTGGAAATGAGACGCAAACAATTGGTGGCGCTTTCACATGGATTAAACACAGAAAGAGGACTAAAGACATTCGCCTCACAGTGAGCTGAAAACGCTAGAAGTACCAATGGGAAGCAAGCTTACTGGGAGCAGACAGAATAAAACCAGTAGTCGGAACAGCGTCTGTCGCGTTGAAGCCTGAAAAAGCTGATACGTTTGCAGTACCCCAGAACAGAGCTACCTACAGTAAGACGCTCTGCCACGTGGTCACCATTTATTGCACACTGTGGTATGCTTACTCACGGTTTGCCGTTTTAGTTTGTTTATAGCGATAATAGTTCAGCTGCGGGTAGCTGTAGAAGGTAGAGGGAGACGCCGGCTCTCGCACCTTTGGCCATTTCCGGATACCAACGCGTCCAATCAGCTCCGCCCATATGGGCAGGGCCGCATCCAAAGCATATCAGCTGACCGGAACAACAGTTAAGTGCTTTTCTCTGTAAATGAAGCTGTATGCTTCTTACGAAGCCCCAACAACATGAAAGTTTCAAACACGAACGAAAAACGGTAACTGAAATCCTCGCTGGGTGCCATTTTAACCAATACAAAGGATATTAAAAAAAACACAGTTCTAATAAGAGTCAATAAATGAAACAAAAAATCAGGTCTGCCTCACATTCAGTCAGCAATGTTATTGTTGTCAGGAGCACGTATCTTCTCCAGCCATGAAACGGCTTCCTGAGGATCAGAAGTGGATCTATTGCCATCAGGCAAAACCAAAGTCAGATTATTAAACCTGTTCAAGAAAGCCTTTATCTGTAGAGATTTGGCACGCTCCTTTACTCTCTTAAAAATCTTCCTTGCCTCCATCACCTCCTTAGGGTAATCTGGGAACACATAAACAGGCTTGCCTTTAAAGATAACTGTCATGATGCCTACCCCCGGAGCACCAGGACTGGCCCAGCACCCCCGGGAGCAGGCATCATGCCCTCGGGTAAAAGCCCAGCGGCCCCGAATAGGGGCTCTTTGGACTTTGTCCTGGCGCCTTTGGCGCCAGGCTCATGTTGGACATCAGTCCTGGCGCCATAGGCGCCAGGCTCATAAAAGAGGGTGTTTGGTGCACTTACCTGACGCAGACCATGCTGCATGAAGCCTTAAGCCAAATGAGGCTTAGGAGGGACTATTTTATCAAAGGAACTATTTTACTTGGGTGGGGACTGTTGAAGAATACTTACCTGGAACTTCTTCCAAGGCTATTTAAACCACGCCCAGACTGCCACACGTGCTTCACGTTGCTCTGCATCTAGCAGCTGAACGTGCACCATGCCTGCTCCTGCATCTTGCCTCCAGCCACTCCCGCCTCGATCTTGGGATACCTGAAAGGAAGGAAGGGAAGAGAAAAGGTGAAAACTAAGAACTTAATCTAACTTCCTACCTGTGTCCGGAACTATCACGCCAGCGATCCTGAAGATAGACATTCTTTAAAAGCATTGCGCTACTTGTTGCAGCACCGCGCATCACTCACCTGCCTCATGGGCTCTTCACTATCCACCGCGACCTTCTGGGCATTCCGCCACATCTCTGCACCTGCAGGGGAGAAGAAGAGACAAAAGGTGAGCAGGAGGAACAAATGAGGAAAGCCTGATTTTCCGTCACAAGACTTACCTGGCCATATTTGACGGAACCACTCCTCATTTCGGGTCGGCGCCACTTCTTGACCTGGTACCGCACCCCAGCCCCTAAGGGGAAAAAAGAAAGACATTACTAGAGGGATTCAAAGACATTTAAAGGGATCATTTTATCACGAACTCACCTGAGTTTATCTCCGGCAATATCCCTCCAAGCATCACTTCCGCACCTGAAAATAAGGACAGATCGAAGGTTAAGAAAAGCAAACAAAGAGAAGACTCTACTCTGGAACTTTTTAAACTGCATGCTTACGGCATTTCGCCTTCCGAAACCAGTGAAGTAACTGGTCAAATACGCGCCCCTGCACCAGAAGCAGGATGGAGAGCTCATCCATTCAAACATTAAGGTGAGCCTTGATTGGGGATTTCGGAGGTGGTCAGAGAAGAGCAAAGGGGAGGTGGGAAGCAATCACAATACTCTGCAGTCAGTTAATCCCCTTTCTCCACCTACAGAAAGTATTTTCTACCGGCCAGACAAGCCAGATTTGGGGGTCCAGTTCAGTCTGTGTTTCGAATCCTGCGCATCACGCTTGAAGAGGTCACAGCAATCCAGACCAGGTCAGCGCCTCCGTGGGAGCCAGGTGAGCGTTACAATAACAGAATCCTTGGCCCTGGAGGCAACTAATAAAGATTCCTTCATCCTTGCCAGGGTGAAAGACACCAGGATGTGCCTAGGTTTTAGACCAGGAAGCTTACCAATCCGATGAACATGGTCAATGTCACTTTCCAGAAGAGTAAGCAGACCATAGTACTCCTTAAAGATCTGTAAAATCAATGGCAGCAGCTTTTCACTTTTAGGGTCTGAATGCTCTGCAACTCCAACTAGCCTGAGATTTCTCTCTCGCAATCTCAGGTCCATCTCCAGACGATGATCCTTCTCCTTCTGGACATTAGCCCTCAAAATCTTGTAGGCTCTATAACTCCCAATCATTTCAGACCCCATATCAGAGGACTTACCCTTGTATCCAAATGGGTGACTTTCACATTCAATTCAGCCATAGTAGTCTTAA
Source organism: Ambystoma mexicanum (assembly GCF_040938575.1). Taxonomy (NCBI): domain Eukaryota; kingdom Metazoa; phylum Chordata; class Amphibia; order Caudata; family Ambystomatidae; genus Ambystoma; species Ambystoma mexicanum. The sequence goes on from NC_090921.1 coordinate 704,707,347, forward strand.
CTTCAACCATGTCCATGGCCACCTGGCGCATCAATTTGTACAAATCCTGAATACTTGGATTCTCCTCATCCATTTCTGCAATCTGTTTGTTTTTTAGAGGTAGGATTTTCAGGTTCCAGGATCTTTTTCTTGGTATTTATATCGGCAGTAAAATGACTTCAGGGAGGAGACCAGGAGCTGAGGGCTGAAGCTGCTTCCACCTTGACCACCATTCTGGAAATAAGACCTACACTTCTTTGCTTCCAATCTCCACCCTGGATAAAAAATCAAACCTTTCACCCTGCTGCAAGACCTTCGGGCCCTAGTGCAGGCCTTGTGGTCCCCCATTAATGGGGGGTAATGCCCTCTTGAAGGGGCTCACTCACCTGACACCCCTAAAAGCAGACCACCATGCTAATCACCTCCTGTACTATGCAAACTACACTTGCTTCCTCTCCAGGCCAGGATACTGTTCAAGACTGCATGTATCATCTACAAATCATTCAGGAGTAGAACACCAGCATAACTTGTGGCTAAGCTCCACATATCTGAAGGCGGCTCTTGCTGACTCATTGGAAAGGAGCCCAAGAATGCTGTAGATCCCACCGGCAGGGAATTTAAGGTTCGACCCACATGCCCAAAAGCCTGAGTCTAAAAGCCCCCGAGATGACTACCTGAGTGGCGTCGTCACCATCGACCGCCGAGTTATCAACGCAAAAAGCTGCATCTACATCCTCTATGAAGGAGTCGGTGAAGTGTAAGGGATATACAAACCACAGTCAAAGACTACATTTTTTAAATCTTTTGGTTCCATCTTCGAGGAGGATGAAGAAGGGGACGACCTAGTTCCCTAAGGGTATGAGCGCTTTACCGCTCTGATTGTCGCCAAAGAACCTATTTCTGAGTTATCTCAAATGTTAGACATAGGCTACTGCCTAAAAGACACCAGTGGACCCGTTACTTCCCCCTGGAACCGAGTTTGGCACTCCTGATGATCACTCTTACCCGAGTGCATCCTATACAACTGTGAGGAATAGGATCATGGAATACTTGGCCTGGGGTCGTCCTACCAAGGACATCGTCCAGGATGACTTTGCATACATTTTAGATAAAGGTCCTCCTAAAGAATCTGCTGCCTTTCCATACAGCACTAAGGGGCCCATTGTTAGAACTACTGCAGTAAATAAGCAGTTAGTAAAAAATATAAACCATCTTCAGTGGACCCTGATTTTCTGTCAAAATACCCTACACCAGAAATCTTAGTGGTATAGGCTGCTACCTCCAAAGCTGTAGCTTAACCTACCATTACTCCAGGCAGGGATGAGGAGTGCTATGATGCCCTAGCAAAAACGTTTTTTTTCTGCTGGAAGTGCATATTTGAAAGCTATCTATGCGTCATGCACTTTAGTCAAATATTCCTACACACTGGAATGTGATATCACAGGAAGCTGACAATCTTCCAGATGGGGTGAGAAGAGAGGGGTTTTATAACAAAATGACCAGGAGGCTTTTTGTCAATCCCTGCAATCTGGATTAGACACATCGGATTGCACAGGCAGATGCATGGGATCCAGCGCAGTTATTGGGCGCTTTGTGTGGCTGTACAAATCTGGTTTTGCCCCTGATGTCCAGTCAAGACTTCTGGATATGCCCTTTAACAAGTCCAATTTGTTTGCCCCAAGGCGGCCGACAGTCTGGAAAAGGTGCAGCCTTCTAAGGCTGCAGCAAAATCTTTCAGGAGCCAATGTCTGCTAACAACAGCAACATCTGACATCGCAGAGTTGTAGAGGGCGGTCCTTTCGTTACTACTCTTCGTTTAATGAATGAGGAAGAGGTCAGTCTATTCAGAGACAAGGGCAAAGAAGGTTTGCATGCGCTCCAAGAGGTGGGGCAGGCAAGACTTCATAGGCAGCTGCCCCCTCCTTATCCTCCACAACAACTAAACCTCTCTGAGCATTTTACTCACAGGACTCCGTCGAGAGGCAGACTGACTGGCGGAATGGTACTCCGTTACTTCAGACGCATGGACATCGCAAACAGTTGCCCAGGCGGCTGTCTCCCATTCCTGAAGAGGCCTCCAGATTGTACCTTGAGCAACCACTCTCTTCGGGCTCCATATCCAGTCCTCTTACAGGAGATGCTCTCCATGTTGGAGAAAGGTGCCGTAGAAAAGGTACCTGCAGTGGAACTGAACTTTGGTTGGTATTCCACCTACTTCCTGGTACTGTAAAAAGAACACAGGACTGTGATCTGTCCCGGACCTGCTTGCTTGAGCAAGTTCATCAGGAAAGACAAATTGAAGATGGTCAATCTTTCGCACATCCCCCATGCCTTTCAACTTCATGACTGGATGGCGTCCCTCGATCTTCAGGATGCTTACTGTCATGTGCCTGTACATCATAAGCACATAGAGTGCCTGAGATTCGCCATGGGCAGTTCTCACTATCAGTTTCGAGTGCTTCCTTTCAGGCTTGCCTTCGCCAGAGGGTCTTCATCAAGTTTCACCAGTCTTCTTTAAAGGGCACAAATCAATATGCTTTGTCTACATTAGAACCACAATTCAGCACTTACATCAATTACTACCTGGCTTGTGCCCCTGCCAGGCTCTTTGGGCAATGCCTCTTACCCTACGGGTGTACTCACCTGCCTATCAAGAACAGAAACATGCTTCGGTGGTAACTTCCAACTTAGTGTAGCAACAACTTCATTGGACTTCTTCAGCATCAAGCTTTAAACATATTGTGGGGGAAACACAAAACCACATTAGTGCTCTTCAAAACTTCTAGGCAACTATGCTCCTCTCCCTCTAGATAATCAACTCCAGAAGGGCAGCCTGTTTGCCACCTTTTGTTCCCCTCTGCACCATCAACCAAATTCTGATCACAAGATAAATCTCTCCTTTCTTCTACCTAGGCTTTGGTACATGTGTTTTTATCACCTGTATATTTGTATTTTGTTGCACATAAGCAGTAAGCTCTGCAGTCATTAAGCTTCTCAGTATTCCCCTCTTGCCTTGAGTACTGTTTGTTATACTGGTTTTTCTGGTTTTTTATAAACTATTGACTTGGCTTTGCTTGTAAGCTTTTGGAACAATTGCAGCTTTCTCGTGGGGGTTTTGGGCTTTCCACACTCTCAAGCACTTATTTACACAGTCCCTAGCTTTTAACGGGTCAAACGTTTGTTGTTTTGTTTATAGTTTGGTGTTCAAAATTACTCCTATTAATGCTTTACTCACTCGTGAGTGAAGCTGTCTACTATGTAGAGTCACTTGCTGGCCGTGAACTCACTGGGTAAGTCACTCTTTTGTGCTCTGTTTAGTGTTCGCAGGTCTTCAGGGCTTGTGGCTTCTCGCCATCAGGGGGACATCCTTCTCTGCTTACGCCACTGGCAAATGGAGCCTCCAGAGAGGGTCCAGTGTAATCCAGCCACCTTGATCCTCAAAAGGGGGAACACTTCCCTCGCCACCTCTCACTGCGCAAACTCTGCACAACAAAATATTCTGGGGCAAGTGTCTCGGCTTCACATTTCCCGCTGCTTGACCACTGCAATTGGGAGACTCTCTCATCCCCGCCATGGCTACTGGCGATTCTGCGGTCCCGGCTTCTTCTCTTGCCTTAGACTTCTCTCTCAGCTGCAGCCATGGTTCGCGCTGTTTCTTCCTCTCCCACAATTTGACTTCTCTTTCTAATGCCTGCACCTGAGGTTTCTTGTAAGTCTCCCAGTCCCCTTCAAGTGTAGGTCATTTACACCAATTAGGAAAGCATTCTCACTGTAGTGTTCCTCAGTGTTCCTCTGCATCCCTCTTCCTCGTCCAGTACTGATGGAATGATGGGACTTGAAGTCCATGGCAACAAACTGATTTTCTAACTCTTTTTACTTGGCAGTAAGCCATTAAAAGATGAGGACATTGAGATAAGTTGAACATGGGAATCTACCAGTCTTCCTGACCTGTTTCCTCGCCCATGTGATCCTCACGCAGACCACAACCCCCGGGGTCGGGATAAGGAAGCGTCTGCGTTCCCTTGGCCACATGAGGAAGATCCCAGGTCGACATTTTAGGGGTAATCATTACCGATTCATCACATGGCCCTCATGGCATCCTGCATTTTCCTGGTGATGGGGGCCCATCTGAGGATGAGGTCCCTCCAGTGGGCCCTCGGATACCAATTGTCAGTTCTCAGGCAGAATGACAGACCTTCGGTTTCCAAGTAAGGTAGCACAGAATCTCCTGTTAAGGGCATGCAAGGAGAATGTGATGATCGGGAAACACTGGCCGGAGGTAACTATATTCACTGATGCCTCCGTCGTAGGATAGGGAGCACACATGAGCGATCTAACGCTAAGCGGGCTTTGGTCCCCAGCAGGATCAAGACTGCACAAACCTGTTAGAGCTGAGGGCGACCAGACTGGCGCTGATGGCCTTTTTGCCTTCCTACAAGGAAAGAACATCCTGATAATGACTGACCTCACGGTGGACATGCATTACCTCAACAAAAGAGGTGGTGTAGTGTCATTGCCACTGTGCAAGATGGGAGTACAGATCTCGTTTTTAGCTCTACAAAATGGGATCTTTCTGTCGGCTGGTCATTTGACTGGGAAAGGGAATACGACAGCGGACGCTCTGAGAAGGCAGAATACGATCTCCCACGAGTGGGAGTTGGCTCAAAGTCCTCCTACAGATCCTCACCTTTTGAGAAACCCCTCAAGTGGATCTGTTTGTGTCCAGTTTCAACGGTGAGACCTTTTTTTGCTCCAAGGAATTCCCTCAGAGAGGAGCTGTAGTCGACGGTAGTGGACTGGGAATTTCCACTCCTGTACATGTGCCCGTCATTCCCCGTTGTTGGTGGGGATGTAGTAGTCCTAGGATTTTACCATGATGACTTCTACATTTTTGGAAAGATTGTAAAGGGACATAAGGCACTGTACTGCTGGAAATATTTAATGGTTTGACCTTAAAGAAGGACAAGTGATGATTCAGGTAATTGAGCTTTGCATATTTGGGACATGTTCTGATTGTAAAGTGGAGTTGAACCTAAATCATGGCTGGTTAAGGCAATTAGTAAAGCCCCAAATCCAGTAAGAAAAGATATTTACATATTGGCAATAACATAATTTTACCCACTGCTCATTTTGTGGGAATAGAAGAAATGTATTTAATGTTAATCTGAGGAAATTGATTAATAAGCGAATGGTGTTTTCTTGAACAAATCAATGTAAAAATACATTCCAATCTTGTTAGTTATGATGTATCTAAGATGTGCATTATAAAAACGTATGATGTTGTTTCCCCAAACTAAGGACAAGGGTGGAAAGAGATGATTGTATTTGCTTCACCAGTATAGGGGCTTTCAGTGAAATCCACCTGGTGGTTTCAGGTAAATTACAGATGTATATAGGCCTGAGGTCCCATAGATTTCCTTTAACTTAATATTGGTAGCAGCGATCAAGCAGTTAAGGCCAGGATCTGTCATGTAATATTCATTAATATTCATGGATTAATCATTAGCCAGACAAATCTGCTAAAGTGCATGATGTTTGTTGATCTCCTTTTTTGCAGCCAGATGGGGATCTGAATGTTAATGTATAAATCGGCCAGGACCTCTCTTGGCAGTTGTCAGGGGATTTCAGTCACTCTGACTATGATAGCTTAACCGTACACTGCACTTCTTCTCACAATACTAGCAGTGTCTTCTCCTCCACAAAGGGATCTGATTTCAGGGTTTGCACATTGTTGCCAAAATTTGGATGACTACTCGAACGGAGGTAAAGGTCACCAAGTTTAAGCCTTAAGGCTTCCCTCTGGTCTTTTGCTGTTGGCTAAGTTGAAGGGGACAGGCTTCTAAACCTAGTTTTTTTTTACTAAACCCAACCCCCGTTTGTCTGCCATCCTCACACTTCGACCAGGATCTTGTTGCTGTATTCCATTCCCTCCCTTACTATTGTCATGTCCCTTGCACTAAACTCCTCTTACCGCCTCACCGTGTGCTTTTACCTCTGAACATTCACGTTAGTCTACCAGCTGTGTGGTGTATTTTGGGTATCTAACCTCTATTACTCAGCCTGCCCAGGCTGTTCTTCTTTTTCTCTCCACCCCCCAATGTCTCTAGCAATACCTGCTTTGTCAGATCTTCCTCTTGCTCCCTTTTTTCTTTCTTGCACACAGTGGTCGAAGTGAGTGGGAGCGGTGCTCCTATACTTTTTTAAATTACCTTTTACAGCTCCTATACTTTTATTTTAAAAAGAAACCGTTCCGGAATGATTTTGTTTTAAAATAAAAGTGTAGGAACAAGTTGAAACTTGCACTTTCAGTGCACTGCACTGAACGTTCCCTTAAAAGGTAGGTACAAGTGTTTGGGGGTGTGTATTGTTTGTGGGAGGGGACGTGGTGATGGGGTTTGTGGGGAGTGGGTGCAGGCCAGCAGGGAACATAGTTCCACTACTTCTTTTCGTACACTTCGACCACTGCTTGCACACCTTTCCCTGGCTGTAGCATATCATCACCTCCTCCTATTATCTTGCTCTCTTGTGTCTCTGGTCCACCCCCACCTCCTCCTGGTATCTTTGTCTCATCACCTTGTCTTCTTCTTTCACCACCTCCGGCTTCTTCTCCCGTTCACAATTTTTTTTAGATGTCTCTTTTTCCTCTCCAGACATCTTGCTCTTCCACCTCCTCCGTTTGGGACTTCACCTGATACGCACACCACCCCCTCCTGTGTCTTCACAGCATCTCTTCCGTTCCCTCCACCTCCCCTTCTCCTGCTGCCTGTTTTCCATTGTATCCTCTTCTCTCCTCCAAGGCACCTTCCTATATCCACCCCCAGTAACCCCTTCTCTACCTGCCACCTCGAGTCCAGCCTCCTCTTTGCCGTTTCTTTAGCCTCCAGCACACTGCTTCTCTCCTCCGCTCTCTCCATGCTCCTACACCTTTCTTCCAACTCCTGTCCTCTTTATCTGGGACATCCCGTTAATGCCTTTCAGCTGTGGGGGATAATTATTTGAGAAATGTGATTGTTCTGTTTGAATTTGTGGGTGGCTTTTTTCCTCATCTCCCCAATCCTTCTGCAGCTCTGCAAACATTTGTACTTGTGCATGCACACTTCCAGCCCAGCACAGCGTTGTAAAGGCGAGTTTTGGAAATTCATCCTGAGCATGCTGCATGTGATCATCCGGCTGGCAAGTGCTTGGTTGTATCTGATCTCCCTATGGGGGTTTTGTTTTGAGGTAGCAGTTGTGTGATCTTCCTGCTGCCCATGGTTTTTGCTAATTTCTACCCCGTCTCTTAGAGAACAATGCACAGTGTTGGTCCAAAGTGACAAGTCCTTGCCATGCTCCTGGGCAAAAGTAAATAGTTTGTCGGACATCATTTGCTTCTGTGATTACTTAGCCATTACCCAGTCCTGGATGTCAAAAGCCTACTTCAAACTAAACCCATCCAAGACTTAATTCGTCCTCATCGGTCCGCCTGCTGAAAAACGGCTTTTCCCGCAATGCCTCCATTATATTCACCTAGAATGATTTGATTCACAACTCTCGGACTGAGCAAACTCCTTAGGCGTCACCATTGACAGCAGCTTGTTCTTCCGGAACCACATTGTCAAGAAATCCCAAACAGCCTAGCTCTGAATTTCCGCCCTTCAATAAATGAAAATCCTTCATCCTGCCACAGGACTTCAGGACTTTATTGCAGGCCCTTGTGGTCTCGCACAACAGGCTCTCCTGACAGGGTTCCCAGCTGCTTAATGGATCCCCCCAAAGCAGTCCACCACGCTTCAGCACGTCTTATTACAGGTGCTCAGTAATTTGAATGAATCACCCCCATCGTATGCAAACTACATTGGCTTCCTTCTCAGGCCAGGATACTGTTCAAGACTGTATGTATCATCTACAAAGCAGCCAAAAGTAGCACACCAGCGTACCTGACAGATAATCTTCCCATATCTACTGGCACATGTTCTTCGCTCAGCAAATAGACTAACCGGCTTAAATCACAACTCGTCCGCAGAGAGAGGCCATGCAAACAATCCTTTTCTTGTCATGCACCCACCCTCTGGAAGTTGATCCCAGTATCGGCTTGGAATGCCCCCACAATTATTCAGTTTGGTAAATCTCTCAAAACATTGCTTTTTCAACAACACCTGACTAATTCCAATGAAAGCACATATCGACACACAGACCTCAACTCCCAGTATTACGCTACTGTTAAAAGAACCCAGGCCAAATGCAGGCAACCCACACTCTGTACAGCACTCTGCTGCTCGAGCTAGGTCAGAGCTTTAAACAATAAAATAAAGACGTTTTAAAAAGGGTGGAGTGGACCAAGTAATCCTAGCCTTACCGTCCCGGGTCCTGCTCACTTAGTGGGGGATGGCACCCAGCCACCTTGATCACCTCCACCCTCTAATCTTAGGTCCAGGAAAGGCACTCAATCTTTAAGCCGGTCAACAAGAAAACCCTGTAAAATGGTAGTACTTTGAATAAAGGCAGGTCCACACATAGATATATGTAATTTAAATCTTGTTTCAGTTCAGTAAATATTACTGTATTCCTTGGTACTCTGTATAGTCACTACTTGTTATGTTAACAGAACTTGTTTAGCGCATAAACGCCCAAAGGCAGAGGGGAAGGGAAAAGTGCAAGGGGGAGAGGGAGAGGGGGAAGTGCAGTACAGTGTTAAAAGCATACAGGATATACAACAAGGGCCAGCTGGTGGCAAGTGCGAGGTAAGTGCAGACAAGTGCTGAGAAGGGGGGCTGTAGGGATACAGACACAGTCCGGAGTGCAGGGGTTGCCCGGGAGGCAGTGCAGGGGAGTGTGGCTGGGCCAAGGACCGAGAACGGTGAGTGGCCCAGTTGCAGATTCAGTGCAGTTTCAGTAATTTTAGCAGGGGAGAGGGGGAGAGAAAGTGGAGGCAAAGAGGAAGGTTTTGAGGTGCTTCCGGAACCGGAGATGGTTCTCCTCAAGTTTCAGGGAGACAGGAAGGCTGTTCCAGAGGGAGGCCCCTGCAGCGGAGAGAGATCTGCCCCCAACTCATTGTTTGGAGAAGCGGCTGACCCTGAGGCATTTGCAGGCGGATGAGCAAAGAGCTAGAGAAGGAAGATATTTAGGAAGAGAGAGTTGAAGGTATTTTGGCCCAAGGCCCCAGACGGCCTTGTGGACAATGCAGAGGGTTTTGAACTTGATCCTCGCAGTCACTGGGAGCCAGTGTAGTGATTTCAGTCCTGGAGAGATATGGTCCCTGGGCTTGAGGTCAAGGACAAGTCTCGCAGTCCTGTTCTGGATGAGTTGCAAAGGGCAGAGAGTAGAGGCGGGCAGATTTAGATGGAGGCTGTTACAGTAGTCCAGCTTGGAAAGAACCAAGGCTCTAGAGACAGTGAGCTTCTAGGGGAAGGAGAGGAAAGGAAGGATACCTCTGAGGAGGTGTAGCTGGTAGTGTGACTTCTTAGAGACGTCGGATATGTGAGGAGAGAAGGAGAGGGTGGAGTCGAAGATGACCCCAAGGTTATTTGCCTTGCAGGTAGGAGCAGGAAGAGGGCCAAGAGAGGCCACCAAGAGAGCTGCAGGTCAGAGCATGAAGGAGGTTACAGTGAGTGCACAGTTTAAAAATAATATTGTTTTCAGTCGCTGACGAAAAGCAAGGGGAAGATCATTCCAGGCTTTGGCTGCCACGACAGAAAAGGCACGCCCCCCTGAACAGGCCAGCCTAAACCGAGGGACGACTACCAGAAGAGCTGATTGGGAGCGGAGAGAGAGAATAGGCACATAATGCACACATTTTATTTGCAAATACTCTGCTCCAATACCGTAGAAAGCCTGATGTACAATGCACATTGACTTAAACATGATCCAAGCTGCAACGGGGAGCCAATGCAGTTGCCTCAGCAGCAGAGATATGTGCTTTGAACGGGGGATAAAAAGGATAAAGGATAGATCTAGCCGCTTCATTCTGAAGTAGTTGTAACTGCTTGATCAAATAGCGAGGCTGCACTAAGTAGAGCGAATTACAATAATCCAGTACACTCAATACCAGAGCAGCGACCCCCGTGGCTTGGCATGGTGTGGGAATGAAAGGAAGAACCTTCTGCAGGACCCGAAGCTTGAAATGGCCGGACTTAGAGACCGCTGCCACCTGCTCATCCATGGCCAAGGAGGCAGTGATTTTAACCCCCAAATTCCTGACCAAGATGACAGGGGTGGGGAGAGGGCCAAGAGAAGAGGGCCAGAAGTCGGTGGTCTAGAACAAGTGGGTAGAGGTGGTACCTACAACCAGGACCTCAGTTTTGCTAGCATTAAGCTTTAGCCAATTGGATGTCATCCATACCCCTAACTCCTCAAGACATTTCCTCAGCCGAGCAGCTGTTTCCGATTGAGTAAGGTCCAATCGGATCAGAATCTGGGTGTCATCCTCATACGAATAATAGCGGAACCCATGTGACTGAAGAAGGACCAGGGGAAGTCTAATATAAATACTAAACAGAATGGGGGACAACGCCGATTCTTGAACCCCACATACAAGTGAGACAGGAGCAGAGCAAAAGGGAGGAAGAGAGACTGACTCGGGACGGTCTGCCAAAACGGGCAAAAACCAATCAAGAACTTGGCCAGACAGACCGGCCACAGAGAACCGGGAGACCAGGGTGGAGTGATTGACTGTGTCGAAAGCCGCCGACAGATCTAATAGCAGGACGGCTCTGACACCAGCCTGATCAACCAGGTGCACCAAATCGTCAAGCACTGAGTTCAGAACACATTCAGTGGCTCTCCCCGGCCGAAAGCCAGATTGAAACACATCAAAATACTGAGAAGACTCTAGAAAGTTGGACAAAAGGGGGGAGACCAGGGCTTCCAAAACTTATCATAAATGGCAGGAGTGAAATGGGCCGGTAATTGGCCAACACTTTGGGATCCAGGGATGGCTTTGTAAGCAGAGGAATGACCAAGGCATGCTTAAGTGAGGGTTGAATCAGACCGTAGCAAATGAAAGGTTAGCAGCCGAGGTAATATGAGCAATCCTACAAAAAACGCAGTGCCCATGATTCATGGGCACTCCCGTCCCATGCACACCTATAAGTACTGGAAAGTCTTTCAGTCGAAGTTTAGTTGTGCTTTTGTTAAACCTTATTTCTAAATATTTTGAATAAGATGACTTATATAAAATATTTAGAAATAAGGTTTAACACTAAAAGAAAAGCAATAAAAAAATAAGAAATAAGGTTTAACAAAAGCACAACTAACCTTCGACTGGAAGACTTTCCAGTACTTATAGGTGTGCAGGGGACGGGAGTGTCCATGAATCATGGGCACTCCGTTTTTTGAATTATTATATTGACTTCAGATACCAGAGTTAGCTTTTTCTCCCCCACACTTTAACTAATCATCATGAGCCTGAGGAGCTCCAAATGATCTAACATCATAATATACATTTGTTTAAACACAGTGTGCTTGATCTCATGGGCGGTTTAATATGAGCAATCCTATCGCCCAACGCTTCTTTAAGGAGGGCCAGCGGTATAGCATCTGCAGGGGAGGCCGATTTTAGGCCCTGAATAGCTAGTAATATATCAGAATTAGAAAAGAGGGGGAACATGGACCACTACCCCGTAGCCGGGGATGGCTCAACACCCGCCCTACCAATGGAGGGCGATTCCGCCTCATCTTGTATAGTATCTCTAATGGTGGATATTTTAGCCACAAAGGATAATGAGATGGAGTCGCACAGATCTTGCGAAGGTGGTACCAGGATGCAGCCTGTCTCAGGAGTAGAGAGCGACTTCACCAGGTCAAATAAGGCTTTAGGTTTGTTCAGGGCCCCCTCTACCGTGTGGCTAAAGTAAACCTTCTTGGCATTATCGACTGCTTTATGATAGGCAGTAAGAACACTGAGAAAGATGGTTTTGGCTTTGCATGAGTAGGTGATATGCCACTTTCTCTCAGCCTGCCTACACCGTAGTTTACGTGTTCCGAGTTCCTTAGAAAACCAAGGTTCAGGGGGGCGACTTCCTTGTTTACATGATTTAACAGGGGCCAGTAAATTGGCCGTTGCTATAAAAGCGGCCTCCATTGTGGCCAGGGAGCAATTCTCCACCTGACCACCATGTGTTTGCAAGGAGGTAACCAAATCTGGGTTAGACACACTGAACCAGCTATGTTTGCAAATCGCAGGCTTAGTAAAAGAGGGGGGTGGGACCTTAAGCGAAATGGAGAAAGGAACCAAGAAGTGATCGGACCATGTCACTGGGCTGGGAGAGGCTGTATTAATAGGAAGTCTCAGGGGCAAAAATAAGGTCCAAAGTATTGCCCTGTTGATGAGTAGGTTGATTTACCCCCTGGGGATGTCTTAAATCCATTAATAAGAGCCATACAATTAGCAACTTGCCCTGCAGTAGCAAGGTTCGTAGGCAGATTGAAATCACTGCTAACAGCCATATCAGGATATTTAATTTGACGCACCCATACAAGAGCAGGAAACTCAGTGCAAAATACGCTGTCTGCCCCTGGGGGCCGATATACCAGCAAGACAGAAAAAGTATCATTAGGTGAGGTATAAATGCAGATCAAAATGCATTCCATTTTTAAGGAGTGCTTAGGTACTGTACTAAGCACCTTATAATTGGTTTTATGGATCATGGCCACCCTGCCACCAGGATGGGGGGGACATACGATCCAAATGAACCTATGCATAATTAGCAGGGAGGGCCTGGACAATAGCAGGACCAGATGATTCTCTCAGCCGTGTTTCTGTTAGAAACAGAAGGTCAAAATCATTGTTAGATATCAAATCATAGCAGTCCATAGAGTGAGCAACTAGAGAACGTGTATTCAGTAAACCACACTGCAAAGCAGCTGGTAGCTTAGTTTTAGAAATGATAGGGGATTTAAAAAAAAAACAGTAGGCCCTCTGGTGTTAGAGGGGGCCAAAGATGGCAGCATATTGCGCTCCAGCCTGCGGAGTACCATAACAGTACCATCAGCGTGCTGCGCATCCTACACATTCCGTGCACGGACGATCACAGGTGGGCTTGCCTTAAGCGCGCCCTCTGCGCCCATCAGCTGCGCGGGCGAGTGGCCCGCCACATAAGCTGCCTGCAGCCACTGAAATTGAGGCAGCTAACGCCCACTCAAAGAAGTAAAAAGAGGACTGTTCCCCGGGACAACAACATCCGTTATAAGAGAGATGTCAATTCACATGCACCCAATATAGTAACCCTTAATTCACAACACAATAAAATTGCAGCTGCAATAACAATATTAAAACAACACAAACGCCAGGCTTTAAAATGGAAATACAACACGGATAACCTCACCGCTGCTGCCCTTGGCAATATGGACAGAATTCTGGTTGGCTGAGATGCATATGGTCCTGATGCTGCATGGTTAGAATGGTGGGGGGTCAGATAATGTATTGGTCATTTATATAGTGCCTATACACTTAAACAAGCGTTTCAAAGTGCTCCAACGCAGGGATGGTTTATAGCTAAAACAAAAGATTACATTCATAAAAGACATTGGAACATTCAGAATGTGCAAGTGCTGTGCGTTTAGTGGTAAAACATAGGACATGGGGGAATACAAATTGTTACAACTTATGACAGTAATTGTTGCACATTCCGGACGGTCGTTACAATAATGCAAGAGCTAAACATGAGAAAGGGGGATAGAGGGGAGATTGGTGGGGGGCAAGACTAACAGAGCAAGATAAGTGCAAAGGACACAAAGTAGGAGAGGATGAGGAGTTAGGGGGGTGGCAGGGAGAGGCACACCAAAAGCGAGAGTGGAGATGGAAAGTTACCTAAATTCGATTTTAAGCAAGGAACACTAAACACATCAAATACAAAGTGGCTAATTATGTTATTTATGTAGCTCTTTCGCCAAAGCGCTTGACAGAGAATATATGTACAATACTCCTTTATCAACCTCGGATCGATGAAAGGCTGAGTTGGCCTTGCTGAGATTCGAACCCCCTACCTGCAGATCACAAACAGATTGCAGCGGCAAGCGCTGAACCTGATGAGCTATCAGATCCTTGGATTTGGTTAGGGGCACAGGTTGGGACAGCAGTCTTCTCAGGCTCCTGAAGATCCAGTGGCTTCACAGGGAAGCTGCAGAATGATTTTCAAACAGAAAGAGTAACTTGCAGCCACTGGCGATGTGCAGACCTTTCCATTTTGAGGTAGGTGCTGCCCAAAAGGCAGAAGATTACAGAAGGCATCTAGGGATAGCATTTCAGATAAGGCAGGCACTCTTCAGAGCGCAGACAGTATGCAGTGTCGGTCGGGTTCATAGTTCAGTTCTTAGGCAACTGCAGGTCTCGGACAATAAAACAGTTCTCGAGCATTGGAACTTTCATGAATTCACATGCTTAATGAATGTCCCCTTTCGTCATGCTGGGAATCATCAGTAATATTAAAGCAGTTTAGCTTTAATGCTTAAAACTGGCTGTCACTTTCTGTCCATTACTGTCACTTTGGGTCATACTGCCCAAGCCAATGACATTCGTCCTCCTTAGCCCCACCCCTGTTGGCCATCTTCAGATTTTTACCACATGTTCTAGTTTTGGGAGTCCTCGTTTCACTCTTAAATAAATTGACGTTTTGGCCTATTTTTTTATCAACTTTACCACTCTAGTGCTGCCTGGCTACAGGGATTCATTACTGTTGAAATTCCACCCATCAACTAAGTTAAATTCCGTCTGAGGCCTTCTTCATACATCATAATGGCACACGCAAGGAAGAAAAGGCTTTTTAAGGTTTGTTCCAAATGCCACCTGATGAATGTGTACATAGAGGAGCTTCATGCGAGGTGTCTATTGCCTGATTCCAGATCACGACGTAGAGGCCTGTTCCATCTGCCCCTCCTTTTCATTGATGACCTGCAAGGGCCGCCATTGCAGGTTGGTGATATGGCTAGATGAGGTTGCTGGTGCCTCTGACTTGACCATGGTTCGCAGTCATGCCTCTGCCAGATATAGCAGACCCATGTAGCATACTCCCTCTTCTAATAGGTCGAGATCCCATAAGGAATATTCCCTGGGGAAGAAAAGTACATGTCACACGTTCTGGCTATCCCTAAGTTGACCACCTCGTCAAAGACTGTCGACGACTGTGCTGTCAACTTCATGGTCCATGCCTAAAGCTGCCGGTTGGCACACATGACACCTAAGCCTCTGTCATCGAAACATTCTTGGGAGAAACGGCATTTGTACACGTATACTCTGTTGACGATTCACAAACCAAAGTCCTTGTCTACAGCAACTTCGTCGACGACCAACAAGCTGTCAAAAATCACGGCTACTGTCTCTACAAGCAAGGCCAACGCTGGCAAAGATATCTTTACCGCCCAGACCATCATCTGCACCGTTGGTTCCTCAGGTCCAGTGTCCTGTAATTGCCACATTTCCAAGAGGTGCTAGTGTCGACAGGGACATACCACTAGCTTTGTTGTTTTTAGCCATGACCCATGAAAGCACAGCTGATTTTGACTCTGGCTCCCTATGTGCCACCTAGTACAGTTGCTTTTCAACTCTCTGCACCACCTGCCCAGCTGTTACAGGGATGTGAATCCTGAGATGATGAGCCTCTGGTGGCTCTATTTTCTGACCAGGAGGAAATACAGGAAGAGCCCGATCCTTTCCTACCCATGCCTCCTCATATCCCTCCAGTTCAGCCTCCTACAGTACCAGTACCTTTGCCAGCCCCATCCTGCAACCAGGGATCTTTCCCTTGATATTCCATCCACCTTGCAGACAATAGTCTCTGAACTCCAGCACCATCTTCCTTCTCCTGTCTCTCAAAGCGCCTCTAAGGCGTTTCCTTCAAGAGAGGGTTTAGTCCCCTCTCTGCCACCTAGACTGGCACCTCAGATCTCTGTACCAGTTACCACCCTCACCGACACTGAGCTGATGATGACCTCACTGACAAGTTTTTGGACACTCAAACCACAGAGGAGTGTGATGACCTTGTACCCGCCGATGGTGAACCCGCAAATCTGCCTCTGCGTGACTCGCCACCACATGAGATTGGCTCCTACCACGCCCCTCATGACACGAGCAGCAAATCTGTTCGATCTCGTCCCTGAGGAACAAAGGAAAGGGGGTTTTGTTTTCCAAAGGCGTGAAGCCTCCAGGAAGTCTATGGTCTCAATCCCTATGCTCAAAGACATCTCGGAAATGGCCTCCTTGTAATGAAGAACCCTTTCTCTGCACCACCCAGGAGGACCACCTGGAGAAAAAAGTATAAAGTTTCAGATACAGCTCCTAAGTGCCTATGCACACAACTCTGCCCAGTCTCAGCAGCTGCATGGAAGCAATCCGCCAACCCTTCCTCTCCCTGGATGGTCCCCCTGACAAGGCAGGTAAACAGCTAGATGCTTTCGGAACAAGGCAGCAAACTCATTGGCGATCCTCTCCCGTTATGACCACCGGCTCTGGTACAAGATGAGTCCCATCCTGGAATTTCTCCCTGATGAAAAACGTGGAGAGGCTCTAGCGCTGTTACGTGAAGGGGCAGCCGTTTCAGACCATGCCATTGCAGTTGCTTTGGACATTGCTGACACTGGTTTTCGGCAGATGAGGAATGGGGCAGTCCTGTGATGCCAAGGCTGGTTGAAAGAAACCAACTTCCGACATGAAGTACAAACTAAGGGGTAGATATGCTGTTTGATGGAAAAAAGGTGGACGAAACCCTTCAGGCCATAAAAGCTGATACAGACACTGCTCGTTTCCTGAGCACCCGCCAACACCACCACCAGCCCTTCCAGTCGAGAAAGACTAGGTTCTCAAGGACTTCTAGGGAATACAGGTCATCATATTGCCAGCAAACATCCCATGCCAGCTCCCACGACGCATACAGGGGAAGGTTGCAGTCATAAACAGGAAGCCAGCGGCGACGCAGAGCTTCATTGAGGACCCAAACCCCTAAACAAGCCTACAACCCACAATGCCCAAAACGACGCTTCAGCATCCCGTGGGGGGTTGGTTTGTACAATTTTGTCGCACAGTGGGAAGGCATCACCACTGACAAATGTGTGTTAAACCTCATTTGCCTCATTTACCTAACCCCACCTCGAATTCATGGGAAAGTGCCCATCCATCCCTCTAATAAAGAAAACAGGACCAAGACCAGTCCCCCCTCCTACAGGAAGATCAGTTTCTTATTAAACAAAAGGTGCTATGGAAGTGGTCCCATCGACATCTCCGGGGCTACAGAGTGTATTACAGATACTTCCTAGTGAGAAAAACTCTGGCAGATGGAGACCCATACTGTAACTAAGGACACTCAACAAGTTCCTAAAGTTACAAAATGTCTGCACGGTCACGCAACAGCATAGTATTGACCAGCCAGAACAAGGAGACTTCCTCTCCTCTCTGGACTTAAAGAATGCATATTTCCACATCCCCATACAGACGGCACAGGTGCTTACTGCAGTTTGTGTCGTGGTGCAAGACATGCACTATCAATTCAAAGTGCTACCGTTTGGCCTAAACTCTGCTCCTCGAGTGTTCACAAAATGCCTAGCTCTAGTGGCAACCCACCTCTGCCGTGCTGGCATCTAAGTCTACCCTTATCTGGATGACTGGCTAGTGCATGCTCCATCCTTACCACTATCGGCACAACACACCAAAGAGACCATCCAGTGTCTAACATCTCTGGATTCCTTCATCAATTTTCCGAAATCCTGCATACAGCCTGCTCAAAGCTCAGTGTTTCTGGGCTCACACCTCAACACCCTAGCATGTCTCGCCACACCCTCAGAGGAAAGGGTCAGCTCCATCCTACAAAAGGTCCAACAACTGTTCAACTTGCCAGTAGTGTCAATTTGCACCATCAAGTCTCTACTAGCGATGATGTCTCCTGCATCCTCTCAGTACCGCACTGCAGGCTTCTCATGCAGCATCTTCGAGAATTCCTGGACACCCACTGGCAACAAGTGTCGGGGTCCCGAGAGCCATCGCAACAATCTCATACAGGGCGCTCCTTTTCGCCTTCCAATACATCAGGCTACGGCAACCACGGATGACTCCCTAGAACGGAGGGGAGCCCATGCAGGACAGTACCACGCCAGAGGGCTATGGCAACCTGAAGACGAAGCCCTTCACATCAACTAGGCCCAACAGCCAGAGATCGGTGTGCGGCTAGCGCGCTCCCAAATTCTGTCAGGAGAGAAAGGTGCGAGAAATAGTTTCCACGGCTCCGACCCTCCAAGCCACCATTTAATTTGTTTTTTGCCCCTTCATACTTAGTAAACAGTGTGCCTTGCTTGGTCCGTCCCTCTCCCCTGGCCACTTCCTGATTCCTCCTCCTCCAGGACCTCCCAGGACACCCGATTGGTGCTCTCCCCCAGGAACAACTAGGCCCAACAGCCAGAGATCGGCGTGCGGCCATCGCGCTCCCAAATTCTTCCAGGAGAGAAAGGTGAGAATTTCCACGGCTCAGACCATCCAAGCCACCATTTAATTTGTTTTTTGACCTTTCATGCTTAGCAAACAAAGCGCCTTGCGCGTTCCGTCCCTCTCCCCTGCCAGCTTCCTGAGTCGTCGTGCTCCTCGCCTCCAGGACCACCCAGGACACCTGATTGGCTCCTACCCCCTAATAGACAATCCAATCAGGGCAGCCCTTGCGGCTAAGGGCCCCAAGGCAGAGGGCGGCTCTAGATAGTGTCTGCAGGTGTCAGCAGGGGAGGCCAGGGCCAGCCATCAACCAGCAACAACCATAAAGGTAGGAGTGGTCCGGGTGGGGAGTAGAGCAATCACTCTACCCATAAGCCTCGGCCACATAGGAAACTAGGCGACATAAGGATAGTACTGTGAATGTTAGCCTGTGTTGCACCTTAGAATTGTTTACATTGCCTTGAGTCACATCTAGAGTGCCACTTCGAGATAGTACTGTGAATGTCAGTCTGTCCCACGTTGCGATAGTACTGTGAATATTAGCCTATGCCACTTGAGATAGCACTGTAAATGTTGGCCTGTGCCGCTTTGGGATGGTACTGTGAGTGTTAATTTGTCCCACATTGTGATAGTACTGTCAATATTAGCCTGTCCCACACTAGGACAATATTTTTAATATGAGCCTCCGTCACCCCTTAGAATTGTTAACATTGCCTAGAGTCGCATTTAGAGAGTGCCACTTTGAGATAGTACTGTTAATGTTACTCTGTCCCACATTGGGTTAGTACTGCGAATATTAGCCTGTGCCACATTGTGATAGTACTGTGAATATTAGCCTGGGCTACGTTGGGTTCGTACTGTGAATATTAGCCTGTGCCACATTGAGATAGTACCATGAATATTAGCCTGCGTCGCACCTTAGAATTGTTAGCATTACCTTGAGTCATATCTAGAGAGTGCCACCTTGAGATATTATTGTGAAATGTTAGCCTGCGTCACACCTTACAATTGCTAACATTGCCTTGAGCCGCATATAGAGAGTATTAATTAGATGTAGAGGGGCACTCTGATCTTTAGCGAAAGAATATGACTTTTCAAGGATTGAGTGTAATTACTCTTAAATTTCCCGGTGCTCCCTATTGGATCCGTGCTACCGGATCAGATTACATGTGCAAGTGATAGGTACCCCGTGGTTGAACGAGGTACAAATAGAGGCACTCGCAGTAACCCTTAGGTTATGTTAAATATTCAGTTAAATTCACTTCTTGATATACAAAAATGTTTATATATATTTTTTTGAAACAATTTACAAAGAAATAACTTTTTCAAACAAAATACATTCAAAAATAGTTAAGGTTTAGAAATAAACACTTTTTCATTCAAAGACATAAGTAATCAATCACATTTTTTGACATTTATATCTGAACAATTCAGTGATTCACATCATTAACAAGTATGGTAAACATATGTTTGATTGTCTAATTATTAGATAATGTGTCCTGATATCTTGATATGTAGTTTGTGGATCTTCCTATCAGTTTACTAAGCGTTTGCGAGCGATCTATGCTCTTCTTCAGGTAAAGATATCTGGAAGTGTTAAGTTCTGTAAGTACAAGTAGAAAGGTAATCAATAATTACTGTCATTATTGATGTATAGTTATCTTTTTTTAACTGAAAGGAGAAATGTACTATCTCTGCACTAACCCGATTGTGGGCTAGTCACCTGACGTCTGCCCTTCACTTGTCGTGTGAATCTAAAATTTAAAACACTCTGATTACTAAGTTGGTTAAGTAGCCTGGAACATGGTGTTGTGTGGGATAAGTCGCATGGATAGCGCGTTGTCCCACTACGAGACCATTTGTAAGTAAGTCGAGTCAAGTATAATGTAGGTATTCTCAAATTGGACTCACCTTAAAGCTGTGAGGTGGTCTGATCTTAAAGGAAGCTGGACGCTCTATAATTTGTATATACAGCAAACACTACCTTTCGGTTGACATTAGCTGAAGATAGTACTGTGAACATGGGTCTGTACCACATTGGGATAGTACTGTGAATATTAGCCTACGTCACATTGGGATAGTGCTGCGAATACGAGCCTGCAACGCACTTTAAAACTGTTAACATTGCCTTAAGTCACATCTAGAGAGTGCCACTTTGAGATAGTACTGCGAATGTTAGTCTGACCCACATTGGGATAGTACTGTGGATGTTGGTCTGTGCCACTTTGGGATAGCACTGTGAATATTAGCCTGTGCCACGTTGGGTTAGTCCTGTGAATGTTAGCCTGTGCTACATGAGATAGTACTATGAAAATTAGCCTGTGCCATAGTGGGATGGTACTGTGAATATTAGCCTGTGCCATATTGAGATAGTACCATGAATATTGGCCTGCATCGCACCTTAGAATTGTTAGCATTGCCTTGAGTCGCAGCTAGGGAGTGCCACCTTGAGATATTACTGTGAATATTGGTTTGCCGCTTTGGGGTAGTACTGTGAATATTAACTTGCGTCGCACATCAGAAGTGCTAACGCTACCTTGAATCACATCCAGAGAGTACCACTGTGACATAGTGTTGTGAATATCAGTCTGTGCCACACCTAGAATTGGTAACACTGCCTTGAGTCACATCTAGAGAGTGCCACTATGAAATAGTATTGTGTACGTTAGCCCGTTCCACTCTGGGATAGTACTGTGAATATTAGCCCGCAACGCATCCTTGGAGAATAGCTTACGTCACATCTAGAGAGTGCCACGTGGGATAGTAGTGTGAATATTAGCCTGTGCCACTTTGAGAGAGTTCACTAGCAATGACCCCAATAGACCATCCCCGCTGCCACCAACCGCACAGTCTACCTCACCTTAGCCACATATTGAACCAGACACACTGTATCTTGCAATCACACAACTAGACAGCCCTTAGCCTGTATTTGACAAACCTACCTCACTCATACTAACCCGGCGAGACAGCCAGACTAAGCGCGAAAGACAGACTCTGCACAACGTCAACACCAGGCCCACAATCATACACGCAAGGAACCAAGAAGGAACTAAACCAATCAATGAAAACAAGTACAGTTGTACAATCGTAACAAAACCGAGTCAACCAACAAAGAAATGCATGTAGGCTACCACCCCTGCAACCTCAAACCTGAAGCAAAGTCAAAGGAAAAGGAGAAACACTCTGACTTCAACCCCACAACCGACCGCCAAATAACACAAACTGCCACGGAAACAAACAGGACCACGAGAAATACAAAGGGCAGAGAGAACAAACCCAACTGAGAGCCACCACAAATCCACAACGGCAAAACGCACACCCATCGACAAGAACGGAAACAGAACTAGCGCCGGCAGAAGAGGAAAACCCCTATACCCAACACCATACCTCTCATAAACCACTCACCAGAACGAACAAATCAACATAGACTGACAACAAAACGCAACCATGCAGAAGAAGAACGGTCAAAGCTGAGGGGGGGGAACAACATCATGATCAACCCCCTAACACCATACATCACCAAAACAAGAGGACCCACCCTCCAGCAGCCACAAAATCTAAAAGAAGAACCTGATGAATACAAAAGCCTAAGACGTAACCTAGAAGAGCTATTCGATGATGACACATACACAACTGTGCAAACACTGAAAAGAGCAGGGTAACTCTAGCCTCTGGACCAGAGTATTATAATAACATCAAGAAACAGAAAAGATATGTCCAGAGCAAAGTATATTTAGAAAACATGTATCCAAATTTATTAAAGAAGATACAAAAATTGAAAACTGGTGAATAAATCACACAAAATTATTGTACACTAATCATTTTAACATAACAAAACAGCAGCAACAATATGCCGAAAATCGGCTAAAACTTCATCACTCATAATCAACATACCCAGTTCATTCATACGCACACAACTCATCATACCATGGCACTCATCCAAAGAACTAAAAAACACCAAAAAACATGCTAAAAACCAATGGGGAAGAGGAATTCATAACTAATCCCCATAATAACACACATTATTGCGGTGTTTTACAAACAATAGAAATAATTCACAACCAATCTATTGTCAGGGTGGATAGAAAAAACAGATGCAAAGATCACATCCCTGTAAAATTTTTTCTCTACACAACTGTACCAACACCACAACCGGAGATCTACACAGAAGAAAGCCAAAACACCAGTCAAAAGACAACACTGATAATAAAGCACAAACCAAATTATACCATAAAAATCCACTGCAACCTAATCAACAACGCAAGATCAATGTGAAAACACTCAACAGAGATCTTCGACCAGCTGTGCGACAACGGTATCAACATCCTATTCATCAAAGAAGCATGGCTCGACGACAACTCTATAACCACACTCCAAAGCTGCCTCCCAACCAACTTCAAATGCCTACAGTTAAACAGGAAAGGAGGAGGCCTTATAATAGCATTCAAAGAACACCTGCAAATAAAAACAGACAAACCTCTAAACATCATGAACTGTGAATCTATGGTCATACACCTAATTGTGAATCCAAAAACAAACCTCAAATTCATAGCGGTTTACAGACCCCCGACATACGATGCAACCTTCATGGACAACTTCATTGAAGCCATCACCAACATAGTCATTCAACATGAGCATCTGATAATCCTGGGGCACTTCAACATATGGTTCAAAGAAAAACATGCCAACTCACAAAGCTCACTAATCGGGCAACTAACAACCATGAAACTACAACAACTAGTCAAAGGAACAACACACTCGGCAGGGCACACACATGACTCAATCTTTGCCAAGATAAAAGTTATCACCACTGCACCGCCGATACAGATACTTTGGATCAACCATCTGATCATTCCATTTGTGATCATGCTACCAGCTAAAGCTACCAACCAGCCCCTTAAATTCCCAACCACCACAAAAGAAACTGGAAAGCCGTCAAAGCAAGCAACCTAATAGAACTGGAGCTGACAAAACCATCCACGACCGAACTAGAGAAGGCAGACCTAGACGAAAAAACACACCTAATACATAAATGGATTGCAGACTCAATCGAAAACATCTCCCCGGAAAAACTGTTTACCCCCTCAACAAAAAGAGCAATGGCAACATGTTTCACCCCAATACTAAGCACCATGAAAAAGAACAAGAAGAAGCTGGAACTAGAATGGAGAAAAGAATATGACCAAGGTAAGAACATTCTGTTCCAAAGAAAAATCTGATCGTACAAGGATGTCCAAGAGGCAAAGAAAAGGCATTATGACGATAGAATCACCAAAGCGACCAACACACAAAAAGAAATGTTAAACATCATAAACGAAATGAGAAACCCCCCAGGTTGCGACAACACTCCGATACCTTCACAGTAACTATGCAACAACCTAGCAGACCATTTAAAAAATAAAATCAACATCATCTGACAAATCATACTAAAAAGACCAACCAGTCCTAACACGCAACCAACCGGATCCAATGAGGAGACGGATCACAAACTCTCAAAACCTCCCGCAAATATCGGTGGAGACTTTCGTCAAGCTGGTAAAACATAGCAAGAAAGCAGGCTCACCGTGACCCATGTCCCCCAGACATCTACAAATCAATCCTCACACAAGGAATACCAATATACGTAAAGCAATGTTGTTACCAAATAAGTTGAATAAAGCAGGGGCTAAACATTGGTAGTGGCAAACATTTGAATTGATTGGACAATTGGCTTCCTTTTCCAAGCCGAGGGAGGGAATTCCTTAAAAGACTTGATATAATTTTAAATTTCTTTCATAGGATTTCAATGCAGGAGCTGGTGTTTGCCTGCTGCTCTGCTACTGCCTTGGCTCCTGTCTGTTACCCCTGCAGAGAAGTCAATTTTGTCGGTTTCTAGCGTTAAACAGCCACTACAAGGGAAAGGAAAACCTCTAGTAAGTTCTCCACCTGTTAAAATAGTTTTTCCTTCCTGGTGCATTTAAGGACTATTTCTCTCCTTAAAAGCTGTAGCTGCAGGGTAGGGAGAAACTGTTCTTCTTCATGAGCAGTACTCCTGGGAGGGTTGGGACAAGTTAATTTTTCTCCTTGGAGGACCCACGCCTATTGACTTTCTGGATGTGCTAGTGTTTCCCTAGAATATATATTTTTTTTAATTCCTGAAAGAAATTCCAGTATCCGCTTCGGGATTTCGAAACCTAATGAATATTGGGAGATGCAGTCCCAGATACCCTTTTTCTTTGGGATCTGGTAATTTCCAACTAATTGATTTATCTGAGGAGGTTCGGGAATAGTTCATGACTGGCCTTGTCATTCCTACTCTCGGGCTTTTCCCCCAGCCTGTCCTCCATGATGGTAAAGACAGGAGCTTTACCTGTCCTCCATGATGGTGAAGACAGGAGCTTTACCTGCGGGAGCTCTTTATAGAGAGCAATAGAGAATGCTCCCAAAGAATAATACCTTACTGGGTTCTACCCATGATATTTTCTGATCTCAAAGGGGGAATTTGGGAAACTGAGGCTGATCCTAGAACCACAAGTCCTAACATTTATGAGAAAAGACTAGTCAAGATGGTGCCATTGGCTCAAGTGTTGAGCAGTCTGTGTAATGACGACTGGTTAGTGTCCTTAGACTTCCAGTAAGCATATTTCTACATGTCCATTGTACAGGCACACAGTAAGTTCCTGCATTTTTTGGTCGCAGGTCAGAACTGGCAGTCCAAAGTGTTGCCTTTTGGGATGGCATCATCTGCAAGGGTCTTCACCAAAGTAATGGCCGTCACATTTGCTGCTGAAGGCATGGAAGTGTTCTCATAACGTGACAAGTGGCTGTGAAATTGCCCATTCGGGAGGGGTTGCTGCCCATGCTTCAACACATCAGGGCACTGTTCCACCAATTTACTTGATGCATCAAATAAACAAATCTGACACCCACCACGTGGTGGCAGTTCATAGGGGAAAGTGTTGGACACAACATTGAGAGCTTTCCCACATCCCGAAAGTTTCAGGCCATCAAATCCACCGTGGGCTCATCCAAGACTGGGGCCATGACTACTGCTCAAATGTTTGAGGCTGCTGGGCCTGAGTGTTTGCATATACTTATCCCTCTGGTGAGGCTTCACATGAGGAAACTCCAGCGGGACTTATGGTCAGTTGGAACTAGTTGACTGGTCCCTGGAAAACAAACTACTGATGAGTGCCAGCTTTGTGCAGAACATTAGTTGGTGGTAGAGGGAGAAGAATGTCATGGTAGGCAGACAATTTGCACTCCCATTGTTTTGTCTCGCAATATCAGGGATGCTTTTGTGATGGGTTGGGGAGCTTATCTCAACGAACTGGAGGTGCTGGAAAGATGGTCGGAGAGATAAGAGGCTTCACATCAATTTCTTGGAGCTGAGTGATCTGCTTTGCCCTACAGGCTTTCCTGCTGCAGCTGCTAGTAAAGACGTTTTTGATCCTGACGCACAACAGCACTGCAATGCATTGAACAAGCAAGTGTGGCTGGGCAGGCTCCCTCAAGCTCTGCAGGGAGACCTGTGCTCCCTGGATGTGATCGGTAACTAGGAGTATCTCAGCCCAGCCTTTCTATCTGGACTGCGAAAGCAATGTGAAAAATGTCATTGTTGTGTGAATGGACTATAGGCCAGTCATTGGTGGATCATGTCATTCAGATTTGGGGCCTACGACTGATGGCTCTGGTTGTAACCATGCCAACAGAAAATGCTGAGTATTCTGCTCCAGAGAGGTGTACCTCGGAGAGGTACTTCTGATTGCATGTAGGTTTTCCAGGATGTACGCATTCCCTTCAAGTGCCTTGTTGCAAATTATTCTAAGGAGTTTCAGATACAATCATCTTGTAACGGTGTGGATGGTGATCTTGGTTGCCTTGAAGTGGTCGCAGAAGGTTTGGTACACAGACTGCGCAATCTGACCAATGGAGTATGCTGAAAAACTCCTGGCTTTTTGGGTCTGCTGGAGGTGTGCAACGTTTTCCTTCCAGACACAGGTAGCCTGCAGCTACATGCTTGTCTCCTAAATGTTCTAGGGCCATGATTTATCTGAGGATGTGTTGGACAATATGTTGGTAACAATAAGGCAGAGTACACAAACACTTTATTTGTGTTGATGGCTGCATTTCCCCGGGTCATGCAACCAGAAATTCTAAGACTCTGCTGCTAAGAATTAAATGCCTTGTCGCTGGTTATATGATATGATACGATATGTCATTTGAAATAAGGGTGTAGCAATCCACCATAAGATGATGTCTGGCAGCTATGTCCATTTTTATGAGGAAGCTTGAGCAGGTTTCTTTTTGTTTACCCAAAAACATATTTAAAGGGGTGGGGGCAATTATGACTCACAATCAGTAAATAATACAATCTGTAGGCGGCATCTTGTGTCCTCACAAAATTAATGAGCTGGGGTTTGACCCAAGCTTAGTTCGCCTGGGTGAGACTGTTGCCACATTACTGGATTTAGCAATGGGAGATGCCCAAAACCTCCAAAACTGATACATAAAGATGTAAATATTTGCTTCTGGAGGGCATCTTCATAAAGTCATTTTAACTCTTAGAAAAAGTCCATAAAGATTCCATTGTTTATAGGTAGATGCTCCTGAGTCCCAAAAATCATCAGAGGAAACATTTGAAGCTGTATTCTTTGTTTAGTCCCCCTGGGGCCAATGTTTGTAACCTGTCTACCTGAATGGGGCGCTCATTTCAAAAGTAAGCTCTAAAATCTAAAACCACATCTGTGCCTCATTGTGTCCTGGTCCCGTAAAATAGCTTGTTCCTGGTGACTTCAGATCTCTAGATCTGATCTTTGCCTCATGTTCATTCCATCACACTATTGCCTTTCGGGAAGTGTTGTCTATATGTAACAGTCCACAGAGCCGCTTCACGGAATAGATTACGTTACCTGTCCTGCACGTGGCATAGCTCTTGAGTTTAATTTTGTGTATAGGGCTTGAATGGATCTTTTTATCACCTGTAGTGATGGCTTTACAATGTTGGCATATGTGCCTTTTCGAAGGGATTGTGTCCTCCGACGTATTCCTCATCTTAGATATCTCCTTCCAGCTGTGCTGGCCTCGGAACATTTTTTCTCTAGAGGGCGCTGCGCGTCGACGTCCTCCGAGTCGATGTCCTTCGACAGCCGCCGTATCGACGTCGACGTCATCCTGCCTATAAAGGCCGCGCGCAGCGTCCGTTGCTCAGTTCCGTTTTTCCGCGCTTACTCAGTGCCTCGGAATACCGTTGCTCAGTTCTTAGTCAGATTAATCCTATTTACCTTGAGTTATTCGATCCGTACTCGATGGCTTCCTCGTCGGAACCGACAACTCCTCGATCCGGCTTCAAGAAATGTCGAGATTGTGGGAAAAAGATGTCGTTGACCGATCCTCACAGAATTTGTCTGTGGTGTTTGAGAGCTGAACACCATTGTTCGGAATGCGAGGACTGTATGTCCATGACAGCTAAGGCCCTGAAGGAGCGTAGGGGGAAGCTGGAGAAAGGTAAGACTTTTAAAGCTTCTTCTTCGTCGACGAAGTCGAGACATTCGTCTCCTCGTCACCATTCGCGCTCCAGGTCTCGGAGTGGGTCTCATCACTCCTCGAGATCGAAGCACTCGAAGAGGAGACGTCGAAGATCCCCTTCTCCGTCTTCCTCTTCCTCTGTTTCGCCAAAAAGAATCCCTTGCCCCACGAAACATAGTTCCCGGGCTGAATGGGAGGAATTCCGAAAGAATATGATGATCGTCTTCGAGAAAGCGGCCTCGACCCCCTTGAAGACTGCCGAGAGCGATGCTCTGCTCGAAAGACCCGAAGGTCAAAAACGCCGCGAGTCGCAGTACCCGGCAAAAGAAACCTCTCGAGCGCGTCTCGAACCCTCGAGCAGGACTATGACCTCCAAACCTTCCTCGAAGGTTCCGTCGATGCCTTCGACGAAGGTTCCTTCGACGTCGAGGTCGATGTCTTCGACGCCGTTGTTGAGGGGACCTTCGACACACGGGTCTGTCGACTCGACGCCAGCCTCGACACCGGCGTCGACGCCAAGAAAAGTCACGGTTACCACACATCCAGTGACTATCCCCAGGCCCTCGACGTCGATGGCTTCGATATTGTCGAGTAGAATTCCAATTCTGTCGAGGTCCTCGAGGCCTCCACCTCTGTTTTCGACGCCACGCTCGAAGCCTTCGACGTCGGCGTCGACAACATCGACATTTTCGAGGCCAATAATGACAAGTTCGGCACCCTCTGCCTTGGAAATGGGATTTACTCCCTTTATGAGTTCAGAACAATTGAGAACTATATCCTCAATTTTAGAAGAGGGTGATTTGTCTGAACAAGACACATTTAAGTTACAGGGACCTGTAACCCCAGTTAGAGAGGAATTTTCCTCTGAAGAGCGCAGATTAAAGGATCTTCATGATTCTTTACATGAGGCAAGTGGGTTAGACACTTCCCCTGAGGTGGAGTTTGCTAAGCCAGACCCGGGGGAGCATGCTGAAACCCCCTACAGAGCCTTAATGGCCAGGATTACAGAGTTCATGGGGTGGTCTGCACCTTCACAATCTTTCCAACAAGATGACCTCACGGATATTCTTGACAAAGGCCCACAAGAGGATCCTGTGGTGCCCTTTCATAAAGCTCTTCAGAGAAAGATCATGACAAACTGGGAAACCCCAGATGTAATACCAGCAGTAAATAAAAAACTGTCTACAAAGTACAGGGTATCTTCCACAGACCCAGAATTTTTGTCTAAACACCCATCCCCAGAAAGTCTGGTGGTACAAGCAGCATCCTCTACCGATGTCAAGACGGCTTATCCTACAGTCCCACAGGACAGGGACGATAAAAAATATGATGCTATGGCAAAGAAAGTCTTTTCAGCATGTAGCATGGCGTTAGTCTGTTAATGCTACTTGCACCCTTGCTAGGTTCAGCCATACACTTTGGGAGTGTGCTTCTACAGCGGCTGACTGCATCCCGGAGGGAGAAGAAAGGGATGCGTTCCTGAATATTATACAGGACGGTAAAGACGCGATGTGCGAATCCCTCCAGACGGGCATTGATTCGGCTGACAGTATCAGCAGAGCAATGGCGGCAAGTACATCAACCAGGAGATTCGCTTGGTTGAGAAAGTCGGGTTTTGCCCCAGATGTGCAAGCCAGGCTCTTGAACATGCCATTCGATGGCTCTTCTTTGTTCGGGAAAAAGGCGGATGACAGTTTAGAGAAACTGCAAACTTCAAAAGCAGCAGCAAAATCCCTAGGAGCTGCAATCCGTCAGACTCCTTTTCGTCCCACAGGAACCTCTGCGAGGGGCAAGTCCTTTCGCTTCTACTCCGCATTCAGAAGAGGTAGAGGACGACCGGCTCAAAGGGGTCAAAGAAGAACTACCCGAGGTGGACGGGGTAGATATTCAAAAGCCGCAGCAACAGCAGGTGCCTCTTTACCATCGGCATCTGCATCAGCCGCCCCAAAACCACTCTGAGGACTCCCCTCACAGGACACCTGTAGGAGGCAGGTTGACTCAACATCTGGCGGTATGGCAGGCTATCACGTCAGATGCTTGGGCATTGGAAACAGTTGCCCAAGGTTACTGCCTGCCTTTCCTACGTATACCTCAGTCATCCACCGGGGATCAGCTCTCAGAAAGCTCCAGATCCGCTCCTCTTGCAGGAAATTTTGGACCTGCTAGAGAAAGGTGCCATAGAACCGGTACCTGTAGCGGAGAGGAACAAGGGCTGGTACTCCCCTTACTTTCTCATTCCGAAGAAAGACGGAGGACTGAGACCCATCTTGGACTTGAGAGAATTGAACAAATTCCTCAGAAAAGACAAATTCAAGATGGTCACTCTTTCTCAGATCCTCCAGGCCCTTCAGTTCCAGGACTGGTTGGTATCTCTGGACCTTCAGGACGCTTATTTCCATGTGCCTATCCATCTCAAACACAGGAAATACCTGAGGTTCGCAATTGGCAACTCTCACTATCAACTTCGAGTGCTGCCATTTGGGCTGACCTCCGCCCCGAGGGTCTTCACCAAGTTAATGTCGGTAGTGGCTGCAAGTCTAAGGAGAGAAGGGATTCACGTCTACCCCTACCTGGACGATTGGCTGATCAGGGCTGTTTCTCCGGAACAAGCTCAGATCCAGCAAAATCACGTGTGCCACTTCCTTCACAGACTGAGCTTCTCTCTCAATTTAAAGAAGTCACAAATGATACCATCGCAGAGACTCCAGTTCATAGGAGCGATCCTGGATACTTCCCTGGGAAAAGCCTCGCCACCAGAGGTGAGGGCTCAAGATATTCTACAGATGGTTACCAAGTTCCAGCATGCCCAACGTCTCCCATCCTTCAACTTTTTGAGGTTGCTAGGCCTCATGGCATTCTGCATTTTCCTTGTGCCAGAGGCCCGCCTGAGAATGAGATCCCTCCAGTGGGCACTGAGGACTCAGTGGTCACAATTCTCAGGGAGAATGACAGATCTTCTTCAGGTTCCTGGCAGGGTGGCTCGAGACCTTCAGTGGTGGGCCTGTCGGGAGAACATTCTGAAAGGAGAACAGTTTTGGCAACCCTGGCCGGAGATAACAGTAGTCACGGATGCCTCACTCACGGGGTGGGGAGCCCACGCCAACGACTTGACCATCAGCGGTCGTTGGTCTCCATCGGAGTCCAGACTATACATCAACCTGTTAGAGCTGAGAGCCATCGGACTTGCGCTGAAGGCGTTCCTGCCAGCTGTACAAGGGAAGAACGTCCTGATAATGACGGACAACACGGTGGCCATGCATTACCTCAACAAAAGAGGAGGCGTAGGATCACTATCCCTGTGCAGAGAGGCGATGCAGCTCTGGTTTTGGGCAATCCAAGAAGGAATCTCTCTATCTGCAGTTCACCTAGCCGGAGAGAAGAACTTGACAGCGGACGCTCTGAGCAGGCAGTACACAGTCTCCCACGAGTGGGAGCTAGCTCAGGAAGTCCTTCAAGAGATCTTCGCCCTTTGGGGAACCCCTCGGGTAGATCTGTTCGCCACCAGCCTAAACAGGAAATGCGACCTGTACTGCTCAAGGGAATTTCCCCCGAGAGGAGCTCTGGGAGACGCGTTCATAGTGGACTGGGAGTTTCCGCTTCTGTACGCGTTCCCACCGGTCCCTGTCATTCCTCAAATGATCAGGAGGTTGAGAAGATTCCGGCGAACCATGATCCTAATTGCCCCGGATTGGGCCAGGAGAATGTGGTACCCGGACCTTCTAGACTTGTCCATCTGCCCTCCAATTCGACTTCCACTCAGAGAGAACCTACTCTCACAGAAGGGAGGTCAGGTTCTCCATCCAGACATCAAAACGTTCAACCTTCACGCTTGGCTTCTGAAAGGCTGAGGTACAAGGATTGGGACCTCCCTGATGATGTAATGGAGGTGTTGCTTTCGGCAAGGAGGCCAGCAACAAAGTCTTTATACCGCTGCCGTTGGAACAGATTTTGCAGCTGGTGTAGAGAACAGAATATCGACCCATTTTCATGTGGTACACCAATGGTTTTGTCCTTCCTACTATATTTGGCAAATTCGGGCCTTCTAATTGGCACCATTAAGGGCTATCTCGCAGCGCTATCCATCTTTAAGCGTACTGCGGAAGAACTATCCTATTTCAAATTACCCTTGGTAATACAGTTTCTAAAGGGGTTAACCAATGTTTATCCCCCAAGACCATTCCAAGTTCCCCTATGGGATTTAAACTTAGTACTAACTTTCCTGATGGGTACACCTTTCGAACCTCTCCATTCTTGTTCGTTAAGATTCCTTACCCTTAAAACTGTTTTATTAATAGTACTCACATCTGCTAGAAGGGTGAGCGAATTACAAGCTCTTTCTTGTAAACCCCCTCATACAATCTTTCACAAAGACAAAGTTGTCCTGCAAGTGAAGCCTAATTTCCTCCCAAAGGTGGTTTCTGAATTCCATATCACTCAGAAGATTACCCTACCATCTTTCTATCCTCCTCCTCACCCGGGGAAAGAGGAAGAGAGGTTACACAGGCTAGACCCTAGGAGGGCTTTAAGTTTTTACATTAGTAGACTAGCCAGGATAAGACAGGCAGACCAGCTGTTTGTAGGTTACACAGGTCACAAGCTGTGGTTACCAATAACTAAGCAGACCATTTCCAGATGGATCATTCTAGCCATTCTGGAATGTTATACACTGGCAGGGAAAGAGCCCCCTCAAAACCTTAGGGCTCATTCGACCAGAGGTATTGCAGCTTCATCGGCCCTCAAAAGAGGCGTGCCGGTTAAAGACATATGTGCGGCCGCTACATGGTCGTCTGTCCATACCTTTACACGTTTTTACAATCTGGATTCCTCCTCCAGTCAAGAGACTAGGTTTGGAAGGGCTGTACTGCATTCTATTCATCAATAGAAGACAGCGTGAAGTCAGTACTCCCTCCTCCGAATACAGAATACTGCTATGGGAGCCTATCTAAGATGAGGAATATGTCGGAGGACACAATCCCTTCGAAGAACAAGTTACTTCTTACCTTGTAACGTTCTTTCGACGGGATGTTCCTCCGACGTATTCCTCATCGACCCTCCCATCCATCCCCGCAGTTCTACTTCCCTTGTTGTTGCAGCTTACGCTCCTTCAGGGTGATTAGTTAGTCCAGAAAGTATTATTGTGGGCTACAAAACGGAACTGAGCAACGGACGCTGCGCGCGGCCTTTATAGGCAGGATGACGTCGACGTCGATACGGCGGCTGTCGAAGGACAGCGACTCGGAGGTCGTCGACGCGCAGCGCCCTCTAGAGAAAAAAATTTCCGAGGCCAGCAGAGCTGGAAGGAGATATCTAAGATGAGGAATACGTCGGAGGAACATCCCATCGAAAGAACGTTACAAGGTCAGAAGTAACTTGTTCTTTTGGCGGTTCTTAGAAATAGATGTAATTCTTTGGGAGTTTGATTGGCTTTTACCAAACCATCTTATAAATGGTGGGCGTCTCTTCAGCTTATTTTCAAGTGCGTTGTTTGTTGGCCCTTAATTACACATGGATATTCAGACACTAGCCTTTGGACCCTGAGCATTGGAGAATATGGCAGAATATACATCAACGATTTGGGGTGAAAGCTAAAGAGCGCAGACAGTATGCAGTGTCTATTCAGTAGATTATTCCTATGCGTCGTTTTGCGATAAATGACTCCGAAATGTACCATATTGATTTTTGAATTATGATATGATATGATATGATATGGTATTTGTAACTCGCCTATACACAAGTGTTTCAAGGCGCGACGAGGCAGGGAGGGGGGGACAAGGGGAGACAGACAACGATCCTACTAGGCCAGGTGTCATTCAGATCGCGCAAGTGCAGGGGTAGGGGAGTGGGAAAAAGTGCAGGGGGAAGGGGAGGGGGAAAAGTGCAGTACAAGGTAAGTGGCGTACGTAATAAATAAATAAATAGGACCAGCTGGTGGCAAGTGTGAGGTAAGTGCAGAACAAGTGCTGGGGGAGGGGGTGGCTGTAGGGATACAGAGACAGTCCCGCAGTGCAAAGGGGTTCCAGGGCATCAGTGCAAGTGGAGAGTGGCAGGGCCCAGGACCGAGGCCGTTTAGAGTGGTCCAGTTGCAGGATCAGTGCAGTTTCAGTGAAAATTAATTAGCAGTTCAGCAGGGGAGAGGGAGAGGGAAAGCAGAAGCAAAGAGGAAGGTTTTGAGGTGCTTCCGGAACCGGAGATGGTTCTCCTCAAGTTTCAGGGAGGCAGGAAGGCTGTTCCAGAGGGAGGCCCCTGCCGCGGAGAGAGATCTACCCCCAGCTCGTTGCTTCGAGAAGCGGCTAACCCTGAGGGAGTTGGAGGCGGATGAGCGAAGGGCTCGGGAAGGAAGATATTTGGGAAGAGAGAGTTGAAGGTATTTAGGACCCAGGCCCCAGAAGGCCTTGTGGACAATGCAGAGGGTTTTGAACTTTATCCTCGCAGCCACTGGGAGCCAGTGTAGAGATTTCAGTCCTGGAGAGATACGGTCCCCGGGCTTGAGGCCAAGGACAAGTCTCGCAGTTCTGTTCTGGATGAGTTGCAGAGGGCGGAGAGTGGAGGCAGGCAGATTAAGATAGAGGCTGTTACAGTAGTCCAGCTTCGAGAGAACCAGGGCTCGGGAGACAGTGAGCTTCTGGGGGAAGGAGAGGAAGGGAAGAATACCTCTGAGGAGGTGCAGCTGGTAGTGTGACCTCTTGGCGACGTCAGAAGTATGAGGAGAGAAGGAGAGTGTGGAGTCGAAGATGACCCCAAGGTTTTTTGCCTTGCAGGTAGGAGCAGGGAGGGGGCCAATTACAAGTCTAAGATATTAATGGCCGGATCTCCTTTTGTGAGTGTAAATTCTATGCAATGTATGGGTCATGTTGAATTTTTCTACAAATAGTTTTAAAGAACTTTTCATCTCCTTGCCATACGCTAAACAATGGCACCAATAAATGTCCATCAGAATACTAGCCTGGATTTATGCATGTCTGGTGTAACTATAAAATGTTCTTTTAGGAAGTACATAAATGTGTTGGCATGGGAAAGTGTTCTCTACTATGTAATTGGAGTCCTTCAACATAAGAAAATTGTTTCAGGACAGAATGCAGGAGTTGGCTAATGGAAGTCATATCTCCTCTGACTTGTTCAGATTTTAAGAGTAACCATTCAACAGCCTTCAAACCTCTGTGATCAAGGATAGATGTATAGAGACTTTTTAACATAGGTAGAATAAATGTCAGCTGCTGTCAAAATTGCCAATATTATAATGACGGTTAATCTGGTCAGTCGATGCTGGTAAGTAGGCTGGCATGTTTTTTGTAATAGTCTGAGAGTCATTCAGTTGTCCAAGGCCTTCATTCTCCTAAACGTCTGTGTCCATGATGGCCTTAGCAACACCTTTCTTGGTGGATTTTAAATTAAGGGATTGGTTTTGTGATCAAAGGTTAATAGTGTTTCACTGATTGTTGGGAACGTGCACATTTTTGGAATGACAATGTATGGCGTTATCCATTAAACGTTTTATTCACAAAAAGGTTAAAAAGTGTAATTTCTTGAGCCACCTCTCTAAAATTTAAAAGTGGATCATGAGATTCTGTGATCACAGGTTTGTCCCCAAAAACAGTTTTAACTTGATTTGTGTAACGCATGTATTAAAATCTACCTACCAGTTGAATGTGTGCGTCATGTGGGGACAAATTGTAGCCTGAACAGTGATTGTCTCTGAAATGCAGTGAGTGTATGAGGAGAGATGGTAATCGCTAAGGTTCCTTGCTTTGTGTTCTTTTCCTTAGCTCT
Source organism: Ambystoma mexicanum (assembly GCF_040938575.1). Taxonomy (NCBI): domain Eukaryota; kingdom Metazoa; phylum Chordata; class Amphibia; order Caudata; family Ambystomatidae; genus Ambystoma; species Ambystoma mexicanum. Next base: position 704,742,982 of record NC_090921.1, read on the forward strand.
GAGTAGTCTGGGTTTGTATTGCCTTACCTAACCCCTCCTTGTTTTCTTTCTAGGGTGGGTGGCCCTGTCCTAAAAAGAGGAGTTTTTACCTGCATTCAGTGTATGTATTTAGATGCGTGGAATATCTTTAGAGGGTTGGGGATGGGTGTTTGCAGTCAATCTTGTTAACTCTGTAGCAATATTGTTTCTAGGTTCCGGATGAGAGGTTAACACCTCACAGGAAAATGTTTGTCCTAATTATTAGGGATTACTCTAGTTCTGTAATTATGCAAGCAGTCTTTTTGATAATAGATATTGTCTCACCGGTATTCTGAAATGTTCATCTGATCAAAAGAGTGTTATGGTATTCTTTTAACAATTTAATCCGTTCTTCAGTAGAGCAAAAACCTTAGAGTTCCATCTTAGAGTTTTATCTGTAGTAATTTTAGGTCCACCTGTAAACAACTTTGTGTTTTAGACAATTCCTCGATCTACCGTTTCTAACCTTATTTGAAACTCTGTGTGTAGTTAAACCCTGTTTAGATTTGGTGTCTCTCCAGAAGAGGCTATGCAACTACTACCCCCGTCATGAAGGGGGCAGGGGTCCCAATCCAGGAGATCTGCAGAATGGCCACTTGATTGTGTTTGCATACATTTGCTTAACATTACTGCCTATATGTGGATGCAAAGGTGGATATCTTGTTCGGCAGGGCTGCACTTCAGCACATCATCGGGTGAGATCTCTGTCCCTCCAGGTATCGCTGATGCTACCTATGTCCTTATTGGTTTATTGGTGTTGCTGGGGTTCTCTTTCAAACATAGGCAGTCTGCAGAATGCATAGTATTCATTAGAAGAGCAAGTTACCTACTTTACAGGTACATTTTGTTCTGGCTGATTCAATGTTTCATTCCTTATCTCTGCACACTCCTCCCCTCGGTTTGAATGTTCCCAGTCCAGTTCTGCCGGGATGTATTTGGAGAAGTTTTGGGCTCGGGTGGATGGTGCCCTTACACCCTGGGCACAGTCACTTCCGGTGGTGGCGTACACTGGTGGGTATGGGTACCAGCACTTGACAGCCAGGCATGATTTTAACAATTCCAATGTCTCTGCCTACAGGCTGGACATTTTAAAGATAAGGGATCTGCATAGGAGACCTTGTGTTCATCAGAACCAATGTTATCCGGAAGGTTCGGAACTTGACATTTATTTATATCAAGAATACCAGACACATCATGACGAAGTCTGTGTGAAGTTGCGCAATGACAGCTAGAGGCTGTGAAAAAGTCCAGAACAGTATGCTCTTGGATGGGACTTCAAAAGGCGAGGAATATCGTATCCATCAGAATGAGCATTACCAAAGTTTAAGTGACTTGTTCATTGGAAGAAAATTGAGAAGGAAGGGTTCTGGATGTGCATGGTGTTGGTTTGGTATGTTGGTACTCGGTTGCACATACACGTGGATTCTCTTTTTGTTCCTGAGCAAAAATGTGGCCTGGTTCTTCATCCTGCCTATATGGACTTGCCACAATTCTGGTGGAAGCTGAACTATTGAGTAGCAGTGCAAACGTCACTAAGATGAGTAGTTCTAGCCTTTCTTCAATTGCAGGTACATCTGCTTTCCCAAGTAACAAGCTGGCCTTGGAAAAGTATACCCTGCCCAACCTTAATTAACATCAGGCAGACTTAGTTTCTACATTGGCAACATAAACTCCAATAACATTCTGTTTCTTGACTTTGGTGTATTATTGGATTATCGTCTGCCATGTTCAGTTAGCAACTGAAAGACTAGTCCTTAGTGGGCAACTAACCTCATTCGCTTTGAAGAACTTCACGTGTGTATAAGCGATGTACAAATAAATAATTACTAAAACCACAGCCAAATATTTGTCATCCTTTGAGCATGCTGCCTTTGGGAGATGCAGAGAGGGTAATGCCTGCTCTGTACTCTTTTCAGGGCGTTTAGTCTTTATGAATCAATGATTTCAGAATGTAGTCCTCAACACTGTATTGGGGATGCTTCTTTGCTTGGAAATCCACGACACATAACTTTTGGATAAAACCTATATTAGAAGTAAGTCGCTTGTACAACTGTAAATGTTTCCTTTTCTTATATATCATAATACATATTCGCTAAATATGCAGTATTAATTATGTTTCGAGATTGCTTGTTGATATGCAACCAGACTTTTCTGTATTCATTGTTGGTTTATTGTGGATTGGTGGCAAAATAATGTTCCTCCTGATAAGCAACTTGTGATTTCCTAAATGTATTAAAAATACACAGAACTCCGGGTCTTTCCCCCCTGTGCCCTAGGGATTGTGGTCAATGGGGTAATGGGGTACATGGTATGGGAGTGATGGGAGTGTCCTTCCGCTCAGATCTACTGGTCGGAGCTTTTGAGCTGGATAAAGGATCTAGTGGGTTTCTCCGTGGCCAAGAGTCCCTTCCGAGGAGGAATCGGGTAGCTTCCCGCAGGTAATTAAGGGGATGCTGAGAGCGGGGAGGCTCGCTTTGGCACAGAATTGGAAAGGTAAACTAATACCATCCAAATCCGAGTGGATGTCAAAATTGTGGCTGATATTTACCTATGAGAAATTATCAGCGTTGGCCCACGATGAGATGGAATCCTTCTTGCTGGACTGGACTCCGGTACTGTTACAGGAAGACTGTGAGGCACTGAGACTTTGATTGCTCTTCTGATGCATGGTTCTTCATCCTACCCCCCGTTGTCTCCCAAGTTATGCATACGGCCTCCACCCTCTTTCGTTGGCTAACTTTGAACCCACCAGGGTCAGCAAATGTTTGATTCACCATCTCATACCTTTGTTTTTTCCTCGGGTGTAAAGATCCCATTTTGAACTCGCTAACTCTTGTGCGGGGGGGTGGGGTATTCAGGATGTTTCTTTGGTTGATTAACCGCATTGATCATTGTTATCTGGTGAATTGTTTTTTTCAAAATGTTTAATAAAAACGTAATGGAAAAAAAATACACAGAACAAAAACGGTTCCATGTGATTTTATCCAATGATGAAACAAAGAATGAATTTTGAACGAAGAATAAACATCAAAAAAATTAAGATTTCTCCCCCCCCCTGCCCCCTGATGTTTTTTTGGGGGGGGGTCCCCCTCCCAAAACCCCCTTTTTTTGTTTGGACTTTTCCCCTACCCCTATTCCCAACCCCATATATATAGTTTTCTAAAATGTGTTATTTTATTTTTATAGATGTTTTGGGTTTGTTTAAAAATGCATTGTTTGTTTTCTATTCGATAACATCACTGCATACCAACAAAAAACATATGGTGTTGCTGCTGGTTTTTGAGGAAAGGGAGAAGACATGATATGGTGGGGGGAGGTGGTGTGAGCTGGGCTTAAGGGGCTGTTTAAATTGTTGCTAGTGTTAAATATGATTGTCACATATAAATGTTCTCAAGCATTGTGTCTTCCATACATTTGCATGTGATTATGTATCCCGGCTTCAGACAAGGTTCTCCTTCTAAGACCTCGTCTGATACCGGGCATCCAATCACCACAGCATGTGAACATATTGAAAATGCCAAAATGGTCGAAAAACACTTAAAGGTCAGTAGCTTTTTAAAAGTTAATTGTTACTTTGGTATAAGAGATTGTAGTATACCTTTCTGAATAAGCTCCTAAATCCTGAGACATGTCCTCTTGTTCAAGAAGCACTGACCGTTCTACCCCCATTTTACCCTTGTTAGGTCCTCCTGGAAATCAGAACGCTCAAAACTGCCACGCAAAGAGGTCAGCCAGGATGAAGACCCCCTGCCTCTCATGGAGGTGGTGTTGGCAAGTCAGGAAGCTGCTTCGAGTGAAATGCCCGTCCTAGATGAGTCTGAGCGAGACGTGAGCTCCCTGGAGATCTGTCACGCTGAAAAAAAAGTGGAGGAGACCAGCATTATTCCAAGACGATTGTGCACTCCAGAGGAGAGAAGGCAGATTCAACGGGAAAAACTGAACCAAATCCTACTGAATCTCCTAGAAAAAGTCCCAGGGAAAAACGGTGAGATCACAGGCCATTGAGGTCTTGGGGGGTGGGTGGGGAGGACCTCATCTGAGGGACCTCAACAACGCCTCCTCTGAGGGTCAGGCAGAAAATCGACTGACTGGTGGGAGATGGATGTCTCCTTAGAGATTCAAGACACCACTGAACTTCTAAAGAGGCCTTATCTTGTCTTTGGTGTCAACATTGCATTACATCTAGGGCTCCATCAACCATTCCATGTGGATTGTATAGAGCGACAGTAGTAGGTCATAGTGAGTTATGGTCTAGGGTATCCCCAAAGCATCTAATTTTTGTCGTATGACATTGTTCTCATGGGTCCATCTTAAGTTTAATTCTACGTATTGTTCACTTTCCCAAAAGAACCCTGAAAATGTCCATCTCAATTATGAGATGCACTCATGGTGCCTTGTACATGCCCACTGCACACCCTCTATATTGTGGTCTCCTTAGCACCTACCACCCTCTTTCCAACCCACCAGATATTAACATTTTCGTTGTTGCAGATATTCAATGCCTCAACAGCTATTTTTGACAGTAATGTACTTGTATGTATGTTTACTACTTTTTTCTCAGTGGATTGCCTCAAGTTTTGTCTGATGAGCAGAGCGTGGATAATGTTTGAGTCCATAAATTGTTTTCTGTAATCATCCTCTGTGTATTGTCTGCTGTAAGTGCTGTCAGTATATCCAGGAATATGTATGTCGTTAGAGTTTAAAATGGCTAGTCTCCGAAACCAGGCAAGAAAACAATAGCATGCCATGCTCCAACAAATCCAAGCAAAATAGTAACAGTGTTAACATACCAGGGCATCTGTGCCACTACCTGGGAGCTGTAAGGGGTCAGAAATGTAAGGCGGACAACTTGGTGAAGGTTTTTCAAGAGATGCCATTTTATTAACTCAAAAGGTTGGACAAACGCCTCACTATGCCTACTGTGATGAGGATTTCCCTGCCTAAAATAAACTAAAGGAAATGCTCTCAACAAAAGATATGTGCCCCTCACACGTATACATACAACAACTCAATAAGGTAATATATGGCAGTTCATACAAAACACAAATATATCAGTTATTTCCACAACCTGATAAGTCTCTCCTTATAATCTGGGTAAATTCCCTTTCCCGAGATTCAAGCAGGATTCTATTCAACCGTTCCAAAAAAAAAATGGAAATCCTGTCTTGAAGTTCCACTTCAGATCCCTTTTGGTTCCAACGAATTCAACCAACAGTTCACAAATGTTCAACATAGTTTTCCTCTGGTCACTTTTGACAAAGATCTTGAAACAACAAAGAATACCTCCATACTCGTACATCCCGTCCCTTTTCCTCCATCCTTGTGGGCGTCCCTCAACATGAGGACGATACTGGAACCTTTGGCAGCGAAAAATTGAGCTTCCCCTTTAAGTTTAGTACAGTGCGCGGAGGTACAAAACCCAGGCATATGAATGCCCTCGACACCCCAACCTCCGGCGCATCACCTACATCCCTTTTTCCACACAACGGTGTCAGACCTGACAGCTAGGCGCAGAGACTTTTCAGCTTGCCGCATGCTCCCTTTTCTTCGTTTCTTTTGTTATCTTCATCACTTCCCTTTGTTGCCTTGCCTCCCACAGCGCATGTTGGCTGCAGAAGGCTTCACGAGATGTGCATCCTGCGACTGCTTGTTCTCAGCCTCAGACCACCATGTGCTTTGTCTTGAGTGACTGGGGCCCAACCACCATTGGAACGCGTGCAGCTTCCTGCAGCACTCTCGGTCACCAGGCCTTGAAGAATCGTCTTTCCTGCTGGAGGGAGATCTTCAATTCTTCTCCTCCAGGCTATCTGAAAGAGGTTGTCGCCAGGACCCCATATCAAGACAAGGTAGGTCCTTTGTTTAGCAAGGCCTCTCAGCACAGAGACTCCTTCCCGGGGGTTTACACTGGGATGGGGATTTTGTATTCTGGTTCTGGCAGACCTGAGGCCATTAAGGCTACCGCCTCCCAAGCCGAGGGGCCCAGGGGCTCTTCCAGGCAGTCCGCGGAGAGATGATCCAGTTCGTCGTCCTCTTCTGCCCAAGGTGGCAAAGGATCATTGTGTTCTACCTCCAAGAGTCAGTTCGAAGCACGATCCAAAACGACTACCAGCTTCATAGCTGAGGGCGCTTTGCCTACCGAAGCCACCTCCAAGGTTGTTGTGCATGGCGATTCGACTACCGGCATGCGGGCTGAGGGCTCAGAGACTACCGGATCCATCTCAGAGGTCCACGCTCTTTACTCAGGGTCTGGGGGCCTTCCATGTCTGAGACAGCACGTGGCACAGGGCCTGTGTGCCCTCCCTCGCATGGCGCCAGGCCCAAAGATGGCAGACAAGCACGCGACAAAACCTGCTGGGCCGACGTCAATCTTGGATTCGGATTCAGGGCCTCTCTGAGGTCCTTCACACACAGAGTGGGCCCTGCCAGAAGCTTCCAGTCCCTTTCCTTTGGGAAGCGGCGGCAGACCCTATTGCTACAGGCAGATGGCCTCTGCAGGGTTACATCTGCCCCTCGCAGCCTTACGGCTACACACCCTAGACTCCTAGATTCTTCGATCAGGAAAGGAGGCCCAGCGCAGCTGAGGGCCGTGCCCCTCGCGTTCTGGCGACATGCTTCTTTTTACTTTTTTTTATTACATTTTTATTAGGTTTTCCAAACAATACAACACAGAAAAAAAAGAAACAAGACCAGCGGCACATAACAATCTCAGAAATGGGCATTAAACATACTGGCCATCTTCCGCCAAACCTCCCCATCACCCTCCCTCTGCCTGGCATAGATGTCCCTTTTCATTTTCGCACCAGTAAGTCGCAGCAGACCCACAATCATTTCAGCTCAGCTTGAAGTAGGACCTCCCAATCCGTGATCACCCTCCATCCATTCTCCTCAATCCTTTCCCACTAACAACAGTCGGTGAACCTAACACACCTGCGGCCCACAACCCTCCACCGTCAATTAGGGATGTAACGGTATAACTTAAAGATACCGTGAACCACTTAATTGAACAATAATAACCGTCACATTGTTTATACCGTTCATACCGTAAAATGTGCTTTTCAATCTGATTTGGAAAGGCTGCAGTAAGCAAGTGCTGCGCCGTCTTGGTCTTGCACTGTTGGATGTGCCGTCTGCCAAGTAGTTTCAGTTGGAGCAGTTTTTAATGCCATTCCATAAACCACACGTGCCTGACACAAAATCAATATGTTAGCAATAGGAAGAATAGATACAGTGCCAAGAAGGAAAAGGGTTTACTTTGGGTTGGCGGCTTTGGGTTTATATATTTATAATGGATAATGGCCATATGGCAATGGGGGATTTCCCTGGTTCTATCATTGAATTTACATATAATAAGTCACACTGTGAAATTCCCTCATCTCTGTGGGTATTCCCTGCTGCCATACCAAAGGGTAACATGTCCGTGATTACTGAACACCTTTTGACCCTCAAGTAAACTAAAGGCTGTAACGTAAAGAGAGTGCGTGTGTGTGTGTGTGTGTGTGTGTGTGTGTGTGTGTGTGTCTGTGTATATGCGCACAAGCGTATACTACCATCAGCCTCCATTGATCGGTGGCATGCAGGTTATCAAGATGGCAACATGTTCATCTTCACCAGTAGCCAGTGGGGGAGCATAAAGCCTAAATGACCACTTAAGAAAAGCTATTCAGTTTGCTTTGCCAGTTGCAGCAGGGCTCCCCCCTCCTCCTCTCGACACGTGTGTTTGTGTTTGGTGGAAGCAAGGCATTTCAGTGGAAAGTATGTTGAAAAGCCCAATTCTGGCCCTGGGTGCCTGGTTTTGTTTGTGATGATAAATCTGTCAATTTATGACCTTTTTAGAAAATATTTGTCAAGATTAGTTAACTCCACCTGCTATACCGCGATAACCATGATATACCGTCATTTGGCAAGAAGGTTATCGTACCGTCATAAAACTAATACCGTGACACCCCTACCGTCAATTCACCCCCTGCTGAACCCTCTTCCAATGTCTAGCCAAGCACAATGTGTAGCCCTACCTGTCAGCAGAAAACAGTGGACCATTTGTGGGAGAGTGTAGTAGTCCCCCTCTCTTCCCTCCAGACCAAATAATACCAACAAGGGTCTTCTGTCCCGGGTGACCCCAACCAGCTCATTGATCCACCCTAGCACCTCATCCCAAAAGACCTGAACTCTCTCGCAGCCCCACCACTTGTGCCAATAGTCTGCCCGCATTCCGCGTTCATGCCAACACAGAGTGCTAGCCCCAGAGTAAATTTTTTTAAAGGCGCACTGGGTCAAATTACCACTGATGCAAGAGTTAAATCGCATGGAGCTTGTATTGGCACTCGATCGACACCTTAAAAGCCCTGAGGCACATTTTGTGCCATTGAGGCACTAGCCCCAAGTCCCTCTGCCAATGTTTCTGCAGCGTCTCCGTGTTTTCCTTCCCTGCCTCCAGCAGAACCCTCTATAGGGAGGAAATCAGCAATTTCATCTCCGTTCTAAAGTCTGTTCTAAAGTCCAAGAGTTTCTTTATTGGGGTAGGGTCCCTCTGTATACTTGCCTCCATAATTGGCCAATCCTCTCTAAACCAGCCTCAAACCAACTTTGAAACCTTTCTGTGTTCGGGATGCCATCCCTCACTCCAGGAACCCATAAGTGGCTCAACGGGGAGGGCCATGTAGTAACTCCCCTCATCACACACTGGGCCTTGCCGCCAAGTGTTCCAAATGACTCCTAGAATAGGATTTTCTCTAACCCTTCTCGGGATCCGTTCCTGTGGTACCCATAGCCATTTCGCCACCGTTGCAGGTCTAAGGTAAAATTGTCTAGTTCAACCCATTGGTATTCCCTTAACTCCCACAGATGAGGGCTCAAAAGGTGGGCAGCCTTATTATATAGATACAGATTCGGGAAACCTACCCCTCCTCTATCCTTCGGTAGGACAAAGACTTAATGCGCCACTCTGGCCTTCTTTCCCTGCCACAGAAACTGCAGGAGACGCCCTTGAATCTCCCGAAGGAATTACTCTGGGATCCATATCAGGATCATCGGAAACCAGTACAAAATCTTCGGGAGGAATACCATTGTTATAGCATTAAGTCGCCCGAGCCAAGATACACTCAATTTACTCCACTTTTCTAGGTCCTCAAACAGCCTCATAATTAGGTGGGGAAAGTTTGCCTCGTATAGCCCTGCGGTTCCCTCGTGACATTAATTCCCAAATATTCCAACTTATCCAAGTTGAGCCGCAATCCCCAAGGGAGTCAATCGTTGAACATCACCTTCCCCCATGTCAACCATTGGGAACAGAATGGACTTCCCCTTATTGATTTTAAACCCTGATAACTTCCCATATTGCTCAAGCCGTTCCGCCACCGCTGGGACTGAGGGGGTCATGGTTCCGTACGTGCAACAGCATGTCATATTTGTAGAGACCCAATTTATATTCACCCCTCCTACAGCTATTCCCTCCACGCGCTGATCATCCTTCAACTTCTGGGCCAAATGCTCCAAGGAGAGAGCAAATAAAATTGCACCCCCACCCCAAACCAATGGAAGAAGCCCCCATTTGCCGCCACGCAAGCCCTGGGTCTCGAGTATACCACCATAATTCCCTGTAAGAATTTGTCCCCTATGCCAAACTTGAAAAGGGTTGCCTTGAGAAAGCTCCACTCAACTCTGTCAAAGGCTTTTTCTGCGTTTACCGACAGGGCAGTGGGGTCTCCTCTTCATCCCAAGCTCCAATAATCAGATGCAGGGATTTCCTCATGGTGTCAGCTGCCTGACGTCCCCTTATAAAGCCTACCTGGTCCGTATGTACCAGTCGCTGCCTATGCCCTTCCAACCTAGAGGCCAGGACCCAAAAAATATCTTTGCTTTGACATTGAGGAGTGATATCGGGCGGTCGAGCAACATACTAGGGGTTCCCTGCCCTCCTTAGGTATAACAGAGATAAGTTCTCGGACAAACGATTTGGGCACCTGGCTGCTCTCCAAGATGTTATTTAATAACTGAACCAGGAATGTAAGAAGCAAATTCGAAAATGCTTTGCCTGAGGTGAATCCTTCCTCCCCTGGTGCTTTACCCAACTGCAGTTATCCAATTTGGTCCTGAACCTCCTCCCCAGTAATTGGTGCATCCAGCCCACTAGCCTCCTCATGTGTCAGTGTTGGTAATGGGATATCTCTCAATTAACTGTCAATTCCCTCCCCATCTCATTGACATCCACCTTCATATAGATCCTCGTAGAAGGAGGCTAAGGTCTCCAGGAACCCCTCATAAGTCACCTCTAAAACATTGTTCTTGCCCCACAGCTCCGATATCCACCTTTCAGGCCGCTGTCCCCTCAGGCGTGCCACCAGCAGTGCATCTGCTGTGTCTCCTTTTTCATAATATTTCTGCTTTAGAAACTGGAGTTTACGGACTATCCTGCCCTCTTCCAACAGCCTCAATTCTTCCCTCTTTCCTGTCCCCACTTCCCTCCATTCTCTCACCTCCCCTTCCAATGCGTGTATCTGCCTCTCATTGGCCCCCAAGCCCAGTCTATTTTCCAAAAGTGTCCTTTCCCTCTTTTTCCGGGCCCCTTCTCTAATCAGTAAGCCCCTCCAAGTCGCTTTAGTAGCGTCCCTCACTGTGCACCGATCCACTTCCCCTGTATTGTTGGGAAGAAAAAATTCCCTAATCGCCCCCTCAAACTCTCTTCTGAACACCTGATCCTTCAGTAGGGACTCATTACATCTCCACATCGAACTCTGGGAACTTAACACCAGCCATGATATGTCCAAAGATACCAGGTCGTGGTCCGACCAACTGATCTGGTGGATCTCCGATCCCATCGCCGCCTCCCACAGCTCTCTTGAGATGCAAAGATAATCAATGCGGGTAAAGGTGCCATGGGGTGTGGAGTAAAAGGTGAAACCCCTCTCTGGTTGAAAGAAGCCCGCAGCCTGCATGCATCTAGACTCTCCCGAAGACCGTCGCCTCCCCCACCAGATGCCTCGTGCCCCACCGGTCCCATTGTTCACCTGTCCATACTGTGATCTGCCCACATATTGAAATCTACCCCCACAATTCGGTGTCCTTCCCCTTCGTTCAGACCCTTCATCAACATTGCCTTAACAAATTTCACCTGGCCCTGATCAGGGGCATACACTGTCGCGAAGGTGAACCTCACTCCTTTTATCAGAACTGGAACCAACAGGGCCCTTCCATCCGTGCTCTTCCACACCTTCAAAACCTCCATCCGCAACTGCTTATGAATCAGGATACCTACTCCCCCTTTTCTGAGTCTCCCGATCCCTAATCTTTATGCCCAAGAAGACCACAGGGAACCCTCCTTTCGTCCCCCCAGAGAAACCTAGTCTCCTGCAAGAAGAGAAAGTCTGTCCCCATCCTCCGAATCTCTCTAGCCACGAGGGACCTTTTAGTTGGGGAGTTGAGTCCCTTCACATGCAGTGTGCACATCAGGCGGTCCTCCCTCCCCCTCATATCTGCCATTGCCATTTTGTTCCCATCTCAGGAAGCTCACTCTTCCTCCCATTTCAAGCAATTTTTACTCCAGCTTTATCATGTTTCAACCACAAGTACCCTATACCAGGACCCCTAAGCCCCCTTATACCTCTCCTACACCTCCCCACCCCCATCCCTTAGTGGCGCCCGGTTCCTTCCAGTTAACATCACTGGTCGAACACCGGACCACCAGTAGGACCCGATCAGCCAGGTTGTCCCCTCCACCCCCTTCTCCTCTAAGATCAAAACCTTCCACACTCCCCCCCCCCCCTTCAAGCTCCGCAACATCCCGCACTCCTCCCCCACGGCAACGTCTGGGTCAACCATTTCACCAAATACAAAACCGAGATCCCATCGCCGTTAGGGATCCCAATAACATCCATATACTCCTCTGCAATAAAACATGTGATATTGAACTGCCTAGTACCAAATTGCCAAGAAGTTCTCCATCATCTGCAGCAGACTAGTTATGTACCCCCATCAGGGAGCGTGCTCAACTTCCTGAATTTCCTTGAGCCGGGCATCCTGCATCTGTTTGGCCCCTTAATACTCCACCATCGATCCTCCGATTCCTTCGGGCCTTCCTCAGGCGTGGGCTCTCCTCCTCCTGTGACCCTACATATGTCCTTCTCTGTGACCTGTTTGTAGTCCTAGCCATCAACCTCAAAGGAAAGAGAGAAGTAGAAGCCCCATCTGTATCTCACCCTCTTCTTGTTAAGCCATTTCATAAGTGGGGGGGCACAGGCGTCTCTTTGCCAACGCAAGTCAGGATAATTCCTGAGAAATAGCAATTTTTCGCACTTCCAAGCACCACTGGGCCCGCCACTCTGGCTTTCGCCATAATCCTCTACTTGTCTAAGTAGTTATGAAAGTGGGCCAGGACCGACCTCGGGCCTCTACCTTCCCCACCCGCTCTGTGCACACTCAATCTTGGGCACATCGATGGGGTTGTCCCCAAATAATAGCCTCCATTTGTCTTTCCAAGGAGGACAAAGCCCTTGAGTCTTTTGGCAAGCATTGCTACCTCAACTCCAGGCTGCACTTGAGACAGGCCAATGCTGACATCCTCTTATCTGCGACAAACCAGAAGCTATGGCGAGTGATCTGGGAGTTCCTACCTTCCCCTGTAGAGACAGGCCTTCTTGAAAGCTGGCCTGGCAGAAGCCTGGGCAGTTGCGCAGGACCTCATGGAGTCTTCGGTCTCCCACTTCGACGGAGCCAGCAGAGGACTGCTGCATTGCTCGAACCGAACCTCAGTGGGATGCAGCCTCATCCTGATCACCGCCCCACTGGCCGACGAGGGGTTGGTTCTCGGATCTACCGCAGTTGTGCTTCCAGGGACCTGTCCATCTTTTGATCCCCAGCAGGGGCTTCTGGACACGACGCAGCCGTGGAGCACCTGGACCCAGCCAGGCTGACACTACCGGCCTGGTTCCTGACCAGCTGAGACTGCACCACTCTCAGTACTCGGAGGACAACTGGGACATCATACAGGAAGCTGTCTACGCGATCTCAGTACAAGAGCAAGTGGACTAGATTTTGCCACTGAGCTCACGACAAGGGGCTGCATCCCCTCACCTGCTCCCTGGACGACGTGCTGGCTTTTTTCCGCACATCTGGCCTGTTTTGGCCTTCAGTTCTATACCTGCCGCACCTATCGGGCGGCCATTGAGGCCTACAAGAATTCCTCAGAGCACGTTTTTTGAGCAGCCAACCCAGTGGTTAAGGCCTACCTTAAAGGGTTGTCCAGGCTCTTTGCTCCTGTACATGGGTTGCATCCGGTCTGTGACCTTAATGTGGTTCTTGTGGCCTTGCAGCGCAAGCGCTTTGAGCCGATTGCCTTGGTGGACATCCGGCTGGTGACACTCAAGGCAGTGCTATTGGTGGCGCTCATATCGGCATGCAGGTTTCAGCGAGCTGCAGGCTCTGTCGTCTTGCAAGCCCTTAATCACATTTCAGAACGACAAGGTCATGTTCCGCACTCATCCGAACTTCTTGCCCAAGGGGGGTCTCTCCATTCCAATTTAATCAGGAAATCTGCCTGTCGGTGTTCTTTCCAAACCCGGAGTCAGAGGCTGAAAGGGCTTTGCATTCCTTGGACCTCAAGAGAGTAATCAAGTTCTATCCCTCTCTGACAAAATCCTGCAAGAAATCTGAGGCATTGTTCATCACCTTTGGGGGCACGTCTCCCGGCACTCTGGCTTCCAAAGCTTCTGTTGTCCGATGAATGGTCCAGGCCATCTCAGAGGCCTATACGGCCCTCAGAAAGCCAGTTACCTCGGGGATGCATGCCAATGCAGTCGGAGCTAAAGCCACCGCAGTCGTCTTTCAAAGACATGCTTTTTAGTATGTCATCTGCAAGGCATCTACTTGGGCTATGCCGTCTGTATTCTGTAAGCACTATTCCCTGGACACCATCTCCAGGTGGGATGCAGAGTTCGGTCAGGCGGTTCTGAAGAACCTGTTTGCTTCTTCTTAAGTATGAGGCAGGTTGTCACAGCTCCACCCTATGGTCTTCTTCGGTGGAATCACACAAGGATGGCACAAAGGGGACGGGACATATGAGTAGTTCTAGTTACTCACTGTAGTGACTAGAGTACTGATAATCCTTAGTCCCCATTCGTCCATACGTCCCACCCACCTTCCCCCACTGTATGCCAGGTGCTAAAATATTGAGCATAGCCAGGTATTAAAGCGTACGATATGTTAAAAGGGGGCTGAGGTTAGGTGCTGGAAGGCGCGGTCTCGGGGGCGTTCCCACGCCCGGGGCCACGCCACTGCGCACTGTACTACATTTAAAGTGCAAGCTCAATTTTTCACTGCCAAGCATTCCGGTACTGTCCCCATGTTGGGGGACGCCCACAAGGATGGAGGAAAGGGGACAAAGGACTATGAGTAATCTAGTCACTACACGGAGTAACTTTAATGACTTCATTAGTTTCAACAAACCTTTGTTTTCAGGATATTTCTGCACCAGTTCACAAAACCACTTGTTTGACAATATTGGATAATTATGCAGCAGTTCACACAACACTTGCATCATTGATATTAATTTGTCAGGATGATTCTGTATCCGTTCACAAAAACCTCTTATGATTCTGCCACTTCTTCTTTGAGACTTTTAACCACATCACAGTACTTCAATAACTTCCACCTGGTCCACTCACCTGCCAGGCGTACTACTACAAGATTCTCTGCCCTGGTGTACTCTCCTGCCAGGACAGAATAGACTACCAACTACAAGTACTTCTGTGGTAAAGGTTCTCTTCCAACAAGTTAGCAATGTCCTTTGCTTCACAGCATCATGTTTAAGTATTTCTTCTGAGACGCAAGAAACACATTGGTGCTATTTATTACACACTTGTGATTACCATACGCAGTGCAGGTTATTCTCCACTCCTTCGGAATACCTTCTATCAGAAGGGCAGCCCTCCTGCCACTCTTGTTTCCATACTTTGTCATTAACCAAATGCTGATAGCAATTCGTTCTTACTTTCATACTTCTTTGGCTTTGGCAATGTAGGTTTAAGCCATTTCCTCATATGACTTCCTTTGCATATGGGCATTAGTCTTTACAAATACTGGAATTCTTATTTGCCCTCTTTTGGCTTGGGCAATTGTGATTTGTATTTTCTTCTCGGGTTATTACCCTCTCTTGTTGTTGGCTTTTAATATGACCCACAAAGTTCTAATTGCTCCCTTTTAGTTGATAGCGGTTTTTTAAATCGGCATGGTTTGCAACAGAATAATTAGCCTGCTTTACATTAGTTTGGTATTAAACAAATTTCCTCTTCAGCTTAACTACGTTTATATTATTTATGAGGTTAAGGAACCTAGACTTGGCCAGTGGGCGCTTACAGAGCGCTCCGGTGTGACAATCTAAACGTAATTGGGTCTTGCGTGCGCTTCCGTTCGCCTTGCTGCCTCCAGGTCATAGGCGTAGATAGGGTAGGGCCTGAGGGGCAAGGCCCACCCAAAATCTGTAAATACCCACTCAGCAGTGCTGCGTGGGCATTTACAGATATTTTCGTCAGTGCAGTTGGCCCAACTACATTAGCGTCCGGCCCCATTTGCTAGACAATCCTGGCTACGCCTCTGCTCCAGGTCCTCTACTTTGTTTTCAGCAGGCCCCCAAGAGACAGGTTTGTTGTCAGAAGTCCTGGCCCTGCGCGCCACAAGCTGTTTGGCATCCCCCTTCAGAAAGACATCTTATCTGTGGCTAAGAAAGTCTGGGAGAAGCCTTGGGCCAAAGCCCAAGTAAATAAGAAATTGGACATTTGGTTTCGGCTCTTGGATGGAGAACCAGTCCTCCTGGCGTCCCACCCTCAACCACGCTCCTAAGCTGTGGCAGTGGCATCCTTGAATTCAAACCCCTCCTCTTCGTCTTCCGCGGCCGGGGCCACCTCCAGCTGCCTGTCAAAGGAGGACAAGGCCCTCCAGTCTTTTGGCAGGCGATATTACCTCAATCTCGAGCTGCACATGAGTCAGGCTAATACTGACGCCCTCATAGGCACTGCAAACCAGAAGTTGTGGCGAGAGATCGGTGAGTTCCTGCCAGACTTTCCCCCGGAGAGTCTGGACTCCTCCAAAGCTGGTCTTGTGGAGGCTTGCGCTGTGGCCCAGGATCTTTTGGGGTCTTCGGTCTCCCGTTGATACAGCCAGCCGGGGCATCTGGTGGGAATTGAGATAAGGCGGACAGCTTGGATGCATGCCACTAAATTCTCCTCAGATGTGCAGGAGAGGATTCTAGATCTTCCGTTCAAAGGGACAGGCCTGTTTAATTCGTCCACCGATGACAAACTAACAAAAAAGAAGACCTCAATGCAGACTGCGAAGTTCTTGACAAAGCCGGGGCACGTGACAGGTCTGAGTTCAAACCCCGCTCCTCCAGTGGCTTCAAGGGGTTTAGGCACCCCGGTACGCCGCGGCCAGACAGGTCCCCGCAGCAACCGCGCTAGGCTTTTTTCGTTTCCACTCCCACCTCGGACACCAAAAAGCAATGACGTCTCAGTAAACCCAGCTTGCCTGTGGGGAGCCGGCTGGCTCTCTTTGCGGACAGCTGGAAGCGTTTTTTCAGAAGTCCTTGGATTCTTTAAGTCATCTCCACAGCCTTCAGTCTTACTCTTCCTTTTCCTCTGCCCTCTCCTCCCCCTCTGTTGCAGATGTGACCGCCGAAAGATAGGGCCGCCAAAACTGTTCCGGGAGATCCTTCTTCTTTTGGATATGCAGGCAGAGGAACCAGTGCCTCTGTCAGACAGGGGCTCCGGATTCTACTCCAGGATTTTTGGCGTATCTAAGAAGAAACAGGCGGCTGGCCTGAGGGTAGTCCTGGACCTATCATTCCTCAACCTGTCTTTACCTCTCATACGATTCAAGATGATTACTCCAGCGCACATAGTGGAGTGGCTGTGCACAGGGGACTGAATGTGTTCCCTAGACCTCAAAGACACGTACCTACTTGACCTCATCTACCAACCGCACCAGAGGTTCCTGCAGTTCACGGTTGTGTCACCACTTCCAATACAGGGTGCTGCCATTTGGCCTCAACTCGGCCCCTCATATGTTTACGAAGCTCATGGATGCGGTGGCTGGCCTCCTCTGCTTAGAGGGCCACCACCTAAACCCGTATTTGAACGACTGGCTGGTCAAGGCCAGTTTACCCGAGGGGGCAGTGCACTCCTGCTAGCGGATGTTCTTCACCAGCTGGAGTTTTCCTCCAACCAGCCGGAGTCGCAGTTGATCACTTACAGGGACCTGGTGTTCCTCATAGTTTGATGGGACACAGCTGTTCAGAGGGTATTCCCCACAATCGAAAGACTGCAGTCCCTTCAGAGGGCAATTCGGCACTTCCTGGCCAACTCAACCGCCTCGCTATGGTGGTTCCAGCACCTTCTGGGCTTCATGGCATCCGGAGTGCTCAGTGTGGCATGCCTGCCTCAAGATGAGACACCTTCAGCTCCACCTGGCGGTCAATTGGAATCAGGAGACTGGGTGCAGTGGGACAGGCTCCCTATTCCTCCATTCCTCCTTCTGGCTATTCACTGGTGGCTTATGGACTGCAATGCGACAGTGGGAGCCTCCTTTACTCTCCCATAGCCTATTCTGGTAGTGACAACAGATTCCTCCCTCACATGCTGAGGGGGTGGGCTATCCTGGATGTCTATGCGGTTCTGGTCAGGACCGACAATTCCATTAAAACGTTCTACCTGAATAAACATTGATGGAACCTATGCTTGTAGGCGGTGTCCATCTGGGAGTAGGCCCTGTCGGTGGGGATATGGTTTTCCGCTGTCCAGCTCCCAGGGGACAACAATACAGAAGTGGAAAAGCTCAGCAGCCTGGGGTTCAACACCTGCGAATGGGTGATACACAACTGTTTGTTGCCCTTCTTCCAGAGATGGGGGTATCTGGATCTGGACTTATTTGCATCTCCTCTGAATTTCAAGTGCCTCCTCTTTGCTTCATAGGTGAGTCGGGGGTCAGGGATCTCTGGGGATGTGTTCCAGCTCTGCTTGCATGGCTGTGGGTGCTATGCGTTTCCTCCTCCATTGCTCGAGCGGACCCTCTGCAAATTTCGAACCTCATTGGGATGCAGCTTCATCCCGATTGCCCCCCACTGCCCGTCGAGGGGGTGGTTCTCAAATCTGCTGCAGTCACTCTCCCAGGGGGCGATTTTCCGATCCCCAGCAGGGGTTTCCTTGCACAGCAAGGCGGGGCTGTGGATCATACGGGAGGCCATCCACGCTCTCTCAGTACAAGAGTAAGAGGACCAGTTGCTGCCACTGGTCTTGTGACAAGGGGTTGAACCCCCTCACCTGCTTCCTGGACGACATGCTGTCTTTTTCTGCACACATTGCTCGGTCGGGCGTCCATGTTGATACCTGTCGCACCTATTTGGCAGCCATCAGGACCTACAAGAACTCGCTCGCCGGACCATACTTTTTCAGCAGGTTTCCTAGTGTTTAAGACCCACCTCAAGGTCTTGTCCAGGCTTTTTCCTCTGGTGCACAGGCCCCACCCTGTCTGGATCCTCAACGTGGTGCTTGCGGCCTTGCAGTGTAAACCGTTTGAGCCGATGGCGACAGTGGACATCAGACTGGTTACTCCTCTGCGTGCAGAGTCAGTGAGCTGCAGGCACTGTCGCCGTGCAAGCCTTTCAGCACCTTCCACAACGACGAGGTCATCTTGCGCACTCATCCAAACATTTTGCACAAGGTGGTCTCTCCATTCCACTTGGACCAGGAAATCTGCCTGTCTGTGTTTCTTCCGAGCCCGCAGTTGGAAACTGAAAGGGCGTTGCATTCCCTGGACTTGAGAAGAATCCTCAATTTCTAACTCTCCTGAACGAGATCTTTCCGGAAATCGGAGGCATAGTTTGCCACCTTCGGGGGCTCAGCTGCCGGCACCCAAGCTTCCAAGGCCTCCATAGCCCGTTGGATGGTCCAGGAATTTTCTGAAGCTTATGTGGCCATGGGTAAGTCTATTCCCGTGTGGATTCATGCCCACACGGCCAGGGCCAAGGCTACAGCGGTCACCTTTCAAGGACATGCTTCTTAGGATGTCATCAGCAGGGCGGCTGCTTGGGCTATGCCGTCTGCATTCTGTAAGCACTATTCCCTGGACACCAGCTCCAGGTCAGGCGGTTCTGAAGAACCTTTTTGCTTCTTTTAAAGTTCGAGGCAGGTTGTCACAGCTCCACCCATTTGTCTTGTTCGGTGGAATCGCCCACCAGGATGGAGGAAAGGTAATGGGACGTATGAGTAATTAAAGTTACTACTGTAGTGACTAGAGTACTCCTAGACCTTGGTCCCCTTTTCTCCATACATCCCACCCAGGCTCCTGCTAATATGCCCAGAGCTAATATTGTCAGCATAGCCAGGTATTCAAGCGTCCGATGTGTAAAAAGGGCACTGAGGTGAGGCACCGGAGGGCGTGCCTCAGGGGCGTTCCCACGCCTGGGGCCACGCTTCTGCGGGCTATGCTAAATTTAAAGGGGCAGCCCATTTTTCACTGCCAAAGGTACTGGTACCGTCCATATATTTGGGGACACACACAAGGATGGACGAAAGAAAGTCACTACAGTAATTTCCCCTTGGGGATACCTCTCCCATGCCTAATACCCTCATGGCCTATTGTCATATGTCTCCTCTTCCTCCTATGAAGGGTAGTAAAACCCTTTTCCCAAAACCAATAGGCCAACCTTACAACTCTTATCTGCCTTGTGAAACTTATGAAAACACCTTCTCCAGTTCCACCTACCAATCATCCAGGACTGACTTGCCTTTGAAAACCATTAAGAATGTTCATCCAAGTTCATTTTGCTGATGGTCAAGAATGGACTTCATTTCCCAGAATCCTCAAAATACTGGGACGAGGAAGAAGAACCGAGCAATGCAGAATGGGGAAGGCCACAAACACAAGGAGCGCTCTAGTTGCTACACATGCACACCTGTGACTTGGAAATTTAAAGGGCAGGTGCAGAGAGTCGCAGTATGCTGCTGGTAGGAGAGAGATGCGCCGCTTCTTGCGGATTGAGTGACTCAAAGGCTGAGACCGGTGTGGGGGAGCCATACGGCTCGAGAGCCAAGAAGAAAGAAGCTGTCACACGAAGAGGACATGCTGCAGGAATGCCAGGAGCTGACGATAGACTCCTGGGCGTTCGCAGGTGTCAGAAAGCATCGTCTATCTCACCGTAGCCTGGAAGAAAACAGACAAGCCCAGCGAGAGCCGCAAGAGACGGGAAAGCCATGAGGATCCAGTTGCAAGAAGGAAGCAACTGAAACAGGGTCACTGGCTGACCACGGGAGAAACCAGGAACGCCAACAAGAACCAGCGAGTTCACCCAGAGACAGCAGAGACACCAGGGGCGTATCGGCAGCTACGCTAAGCGTAAGCAATAGTAAATGACGAATCCAATAGAGAACGTGCGAGAGAGCTTATTACTAAAAGGAGAAATGAACTGCGAGTAAGAACTGTAGAAGTATGTGAATGTGCAAGTTTACCCGAACAGGATACTATATCAAGGATATACATTATCAAGCAAAGTAGATCTGCAAGTCTGAGAGGAGGCAGGGATCCCTTGTGAATACAAGAAGCCCAGGCAGAAGAGTATACCAGGCAATTACAAGTGTGTGAATACAAGAATCCCTGGAAGGAGGGTATACCAAGCAATTACAAGTTTGTGAATACAAGAAGCCATGGCAGGAGAGTACACCAGGCAATTACAAGTATGTGAGAACAAGAAGCCCTGGCAGGAGAGTATGCCAGGCAGGTACAAGAAATGTACAGAAGTTAAAGGGGCCTGAGAAGGAATATAAGAACTAGAAAAAGGATTTTGTTAACCAGGAGAGAAGGAGCAAAACCCTGCAGGAGAGTATACCAGGTATCCTAAAAGAGACAAAAGTACAAAACCAGACAGTTTTGTGCCTCAGTGTTGTTACTGGTCAAGAAAGGCACAAGGAACTGTTACTTGTGAAAATAGCAGAAAGTAAAGAAGAATCCAGGGGCATAGAGCCACCCTCTGGAGCAAGGATATTATCCTTGAAGAACCTTTGTGCTGGAGCTATTTATTGTTCCTTTTTGAACACTTTTCTAAACCACCCACGGTTAAAGACTTTACCATCTTCACCTTAGAATGTATTTTATAGTGTGAGGGTCAGAATGGAACTTTGGACATGGGACAGTTTTTGTTTGGACAGTCAGACACAAACATATCCTTAGTTTTTGGTTTAGATAGGGAAATTCCTCTTAGAGCCGCGGTCAGAGAGGCATTTTCCCAACCCCTTTTTTCAAATAAGTCTTTTAACCAATATAATGGCGCACTTGCGTCCGAGTTGCATTCCTGACTCCTCACCGTGATCACCTTTTGCTTACCAGGAGTTAGCTCATTGCAGATTTCGTTATTGCCTTTTCTGTGAGGTTGCGTTTTATTAACCCAGGTCCTGAGCGCAGAAACGCTTCTCTAAAAAGGGGCTGTGCAGGAAGGCTTATACTCCAGCTACTTGTTTCACAGCCATCTTAAAAGGTATCCCTGGGATATCTTGGAAAGGATGCAAAAGGTTTGACCTTCGCTTGGACAGAACCTGTAGCTGTCGGGCACCTCTGCTTTAATGGTATTAAAACAATTAGTTATTCTGGTTTTAAGGTGATGGGATCTTTGTGGCATGTTAAGTGAAAGATGTAGAACTTTAAAAGGTGCTAGACAAAACTTTGAATCTGCCATGACTGCCACAATAAAAAAGCGAAAGAAGTGCACATGTGCTATTAAAACACAACCTAATGAGGATCCAAGATGGCCAGTTGTTAGGGAGAATTCTCTCTTTAGGCTAAATTTCCTAACCTAGTGAGTCCCCAGCAGCTTTTCTGGAATTTGTTTTTTTTCCTCCTGCCAAGAGTGAGACTCTTTTTCTCCCACTCTTGGACATGATTTATGTTATTCCTTTGACTGTTAATGTGTTTTATGGGCTATGGGGTCCTTTACTCCATAGGGTCTCATGTGTTTTTGCTATGTGTGTTACACAGCACCCTCCGTGCAGTAACACAGGGGAGTCATAGTGGCACCCCACCATAGACTCCATACCCTGGGACTGACTACTGTCTCCCAGGGCATGTAAAGTCACCATTGGCTATACTAGTCCCAAATTATTAACAGAAACCAGTACAAAGCATCATATTGTGGACGTACTGGTCGGGCAATTCGATTGCCCCGGGGTCTGTTAGTGGAGGGGGCACGTCTCCGTCCCCCCCGATCGAGTTTTGGCTGGTGGCAGTGGAAACTACTTTTTATATTCGACCGCCAATATTTCCCTATGGGATTTTCTCATTGTTTGAGGCTACCAACTTTAATTATTTAATTCTCATAGCCTCGAACATACCACCGGTTTATTTAATTAATATTAATTCTCCGGTTGGTATTTTTTGCCAAGACTCAATTCTAAAATGGCGTTTGTGTTCTCTTCTGTGACTCCAACCCAAGTGGAGCCCTTTGTTCCACTTTTTGGCGGGCTTCTCCACAGAAGCCTCCAAAAGTGATGCCACTCTGTCTGGGTACCACTGGGGGTGTCGGAGGGGGTTTAGGCACCCTGGACTGAGTTACCTTGGTAACTCAAGTCACACTCTTGTGTGATTGGCCCAAGTGGTGAGCCGGCCGGCTCACCACTTACCATGTTTGATCGACAACTAGGCTGAGTGAATGGGGGTATTTTGCATAAAAGCAGGGCTTTGGGGACTGGAATTTCAGAACTCGCCACAGGACCTGAGAATCCGACGAGGGAGAAGCTGAGCGGACCTACCACGACGACACCACCGGTGGAGCCCTGCGGAACCGACTCACCACTTCCCGACGACAGAGAAGATCTCCCGGCTGGAGAGGCTTCTTCCCCTGACTGGTGGGCACAACCAGTTTACCTTTCTTTCTTCGCACCCCAGACCGGTTTGTGGTCGAACTGCCCGTGCCAAGCACCCCGGCGGCCGGATAGCCACTCACCACTGAACCGCGAATCAACGGACCGCTCCTTGTACCTGAGAAACTCCGTGGCTGGTTTCTTCCCTGGCAGTGCAACGGACTCCTGTCTTCCTCCACGACGAGATCCTCTCCTCCCCCGGACGAAGCACCGACTTGCATCCGCTGCCAGGATCAACTGCCCCCGCTGGAGTGTTCTCACCACTTTAAGGTACCGTGTCCGCCAGGCCTCCCTTTCTAAAGATTGCTACAAGGTAATAACAACTCCTTAACCTTCTGGACTGGGCTGGCCGCCTTGACCCTCTAACTGGTCCCTTTCTTTGGTCCAAGTCCTTTTTGAACCATTACAAGACTTTTGTGCACTGCAACCGTGTGACCTTGGACACATTTCGTTTCGATCCTCTTAAAGCGGATCCGGCCTACTGACTCTGAATTCACGGTTTTACTTTGCCTTCCTCTCTTGTTATGTTCTTGTAAAAGTGTTGGGATCTGTTTCAATTTGTTCTCTGCTTTTCTCTCCCTTTTTAAAACGAACTATTAGAGTGCCATCTACGTTAAGCGCTCACCGCTGTCTGAAAATAAGTGGGGCTTTACTTAAGACTTGTCTAATATTCTTTTAAGGGAGTGTATATCTTTTAGTGACCGTGTTTTTGAATTGCTTACTATTAGTGCCTGTGTGTTTTTCTAGATGTGGTTTTAAATAAATAATTATATCTCTTTTACAGCAAGCCCTGGTCAGTGTTTACTTGTTCTATTGTGTGCTCTTGACCTATTGTGAATACTCTGTATACTGCCTAACTCTTCTTGAGGGAAGTCTGACTGCTCAGCCACAGCTACCAAGTGAATCTGTGTGGTACAGACTGCTACCAAGTGGGTTTACTGCCAAACACCTGTAGTCTTAAATCTTTTGCAGTGGTCCCAGAGGGAACTGCACAGGTTTCTGCCTAACACCAGTGGAGGCACATTAGATAGTGCTCCATTTCCCATTGTAACCTTTCTGATATGAAATTTCTTTATTTGTGCAAAACTTCACCAGAAACGTGCACCGGACTGCAGGGTCGGACTGGGACAAGAAATAGGCCAGGACACCAAAAAAAAAGTGGCCCACCCCTCGCCTCAAAAAAGTGGCCCACCCCTCGCCGCAAAAAAAGTGGCCCTCAAACCATCATCCGTGAATCGCGTCAATTCATGACTTTTACAGAAAATGCTACATATTGAGGGTTCATTTGTCTGTTACATTACAACACAACTCATAAAATAACATTACTTTGCATGCAGTTCTGTGACAGGGTCCGTCCACAGCTGCGAGACGCAGGAGTGGCATGAACCAACCACCCCCACTGCGGTTTTGGGACCTGCTGCAAGTCAATGCTTATACAGGGCTCCGCAACCCCAGCAGGGAAGAAGGGTTAGGGTAGGGTGACAATGGTTGGATAGGAGTGGGGGTAGGGAAACCGGAATGAGGTTTGGGGAGAGGTTATGGATAGGTTGGGGATGTTAGGGTGAGGTTTTGATCACTGCGCATGCTTCCAGCTAGCTGTTACACTCATAGAAACACACGTCTCAGCTTCTGACTCCACACACAAATACAAAATCACTATAGCAGTATACAAAGGCACAGCAACATAATAAACACACATGAGGTAGGGCAGCACTTAGCTTAGGTTAGTTGTCACCAGAGTGTCCCTTGTCTCCTGCGATTTCGTTGTGCTAGGATGTGTCATAGTAGCTGTTCAAATGCTGCAATAAAGTGCTACAATTAGTGCACATATCAAACACTCAGGCATTGCGATGATATGCCCAGGTACTCGCTCACACCATTTTGCACTTGCTACCATCAATGGGCAGTTAATACAGTATACCACTACGACTGTGCCTGGCAAGTAGACGCGCAACCAGTATATGGCTCAATACTTGTCAACGCATACGCAAGTAACATAGACATTCCACAGTACATAAACATAATCTCAATTGTTAATTCAGTTGACAACGGCTATTCCCCAGGTTGACACCTAATCCCAATCATGGCCCAGACTTTGCTCACCTTGAAGTTGAGGCGGCTGCTGGCATGGAAGCCATTTGCTCTCGTTTCAAAAGCAAAGATTGTTTGCGCGATGGATAGACAAACCTGACTCCTGGAATGGTTGGATAGGGGTTCAAACTCGGGCCCCCATCACCCTCAGCTGAAGGGAGCACAAGAACACTAAATCCAAACAAACAGTTGTGGCTTTGCAAGTGACTGGCATTAGGCAGCGTTAAGCTAAATTGTGTGCTTTTTATACTGTGTGAACAGATGACGCCATGCGAGCCGCCGCCACCCATGGGTATTCACACTTCTCATGTTTATCTGGAGCCCCGAATAGTGTGGGCGCCTCTGGGCTGCAGGGGTGTCAGTTATAGTGTGTTAGCAGGATCAGAAAGGACGCATACATACTTCCAATTATTCCAAGAAAAAGCATCATATTTTGCGTGCATGCAATAGGGCACTGAAAGTTCCGCTTTTGGAAGCCCGAGGTTTCAAGGCACTATACAACCTATCTATTTGCGTCAGGTCGTTCGATGCTGAATAAATATTCTTTAACATTTTAAATTGCACAAATTGCATCACACTTTATCAAAACACTCCCCATTGGTTACTATTCCAACAATGTCACAAAAGGAATGAATAGCCATTTGCAACATGGGCCACTTTTTTATTGGTACCCAAGACAATTTTATGGCCCAGTCCGACCATGTGGGTAGAACTCCAGTAGTAGGCGTTACGTTGCTTTCATGGGACAGTGTCATATGTCTGCTAACACGGCTAAATCGAAAGTCATGACTTTGCAAAGGGGTTGTAAAAACTTACTACATGTTATATAGAATCCATTCTTTAATTAGTGTTGTCAGCTTTATTTACTTAGGAGTAAGCGGCGCTGTGGACAATATGTGGGAAGAGTACGTCCAATGAGCTGCAGGACTAATGAAGAGGTTAGCCTTGATATTTTAATGGTCTCTGCTAGGTTTGGTGGCAATCCTTTTATTCCAGACTGTCCGGTTATAGCTTGCTATGTAGCAGGAGTATGGGTCCTCACCCAGCTGTACGTCTTGGAAAACTGAAATTACATCTTTAAGACCCTTATTAGGTGTTTTGTCTCTTCAGGTTGTATACCATAAAACTCGCTTAGAGCCGACAATCCCAAAGCTCCATTTAGCCCCTCCATGTTATCTTTGGTGGATTGGTCAAATGATAAAGTAGTACCTCACCGACTTATCTTGCAAGATATGTTAACATGGAAGAGGTTCGTAGGTCATGGGGCTGCCTCCGTCAAATCTGGTCCTGACTACCGAGGTGTGTGCATCTTTTACGAGAACATTGGATGTATTCATAACGAACCAGGGAACTTAATTTTTCACGCTTTTCTCCAGCGGCAGGAACAGCTATCTCTACCTTGTTGCCCAGAATAATGGATCGATAGCTCAGGGGCAACGCGCTAGTCATGGAAGCAAGCCATCATCGAGCAGCCTGGGTTTGATACCCGGTGACACGCTTAGAGGCTGGAATCCACCATCAAGCATGTTATATATATATATATATGTATGCTTTCTTAGGGGCATTCATCATTCAAGGAAGATAACTATGTCTTGTGTGTCTAACTGTTTGGCAAGAAAGCGGATTGCTCAACTCTGCTTTTGCTAACTTCCGCTTGCTTTAAAACGTGATGCTGGGAGGTTAGATAATGAGTGCTTTTGTAGATTTGATGATGTGTCAGTATAATCTAGTATGCACATTTTATTTCTCTGCTCCTCGTCTGTGGAACCACGGTGGAAATATATCGTTGCACTACTCCAAATGTTAGGAGTCCATCTATCCCGGGTGGCCATCCATTAGAGAATGTATATCGGGATGCAAAAATAATTGTGGCCATTGGAGCATTTTTTTTACCAAAAGCATTGAGATCCAGTGAAGGGGCTTTCAGTGTTATGAGCACCGTGGCCAGCTTCAGGCTTCCTGAAACTATGGCAGATGCTAACAAAACATGGCTCGTGGGTAGCATGTCAGGCTCAATGGTGCCATTGAAATCTTCGAGCGGTTTGGGGTGGTCCCATACATGCCAATCCTTCCGATTTAGGCGAGAGGCTCGCGCCCCCCCCCTCCCTTACACGGGTTATCATGCACATTATATGTCGCGTTCACCACAGTCATTTGATGTCGCTGAGATACAAACTATTGCCCCGCCCCTCCCCCAACCTGCACTCATTTCTCTGGGAACCGTTCCCCTTTTTTGCAAATAAGTTATAACAGCACAAACACGGTTACAGAGTGCATATTACCATACTGCCTGTTAATAAGCAACAACACCACACAGCGGTCTTTCTAGCAAGATGAGGGTCAAAGGGCTGAGTCTGCTCCCAAACACGCTTAAGCCACGAGTTTACACAGGCACAAGCAGCAGCACTCACTCACATGCCCGTCGCCCATCACACACAGACCCTCTCATCTCTCAACCCAGAGCGGCTCATTGCACACTGACATGCGGACATACACCACCACATAAAGACGGCACGGCCACGGTTTCATTCAAGAGATTGCGTCGACTGCGTTGATGCCCCCGTGTGACGTGTCCACCACCTTACCTGTTTGTGCAGTACTGCTGCTGTGGCTTCAGGCTTGGCACTGGCGGGCCGGCTGTGGCGGCGGCCTCCACTCGGCTGGTCCTCCTGGCTGGTCCTGTGGGCACTGGGCACTGGCGGCCTCCTGACTTGGTGGGGTGCTGCTGCCAACCGACACAGACAGTCCTCCTGTGAGCAGAACACTGCTACTGGCTGCTGGTGCGTCTGCTCTCTCTGGCTCGGAGTCCTCTCCCGGACCTGGTGTGCAGTAGTGTGTGGCTCAGCTTGGGCCTCCCTGGGCTGGCTCAGTGTGGCTCTCTCTCTGCAAGGGTTAGAGGCCCAATATCCGATTCCGTGGAGAGAGAGACTGCAGTCATCACGTGATGACGCACGTTTGAGTCTATTGGGGCAGGCTACAAGTGCCTGCAGCCAATTTTCATTGGCCCTCGCCCTGTTGTTCCATGACAGCCCGGACCCCCCATCCCCAAGCACAAGTTGCTTTTCAACTTTGCAAAGAAGTGCAACAATGTGTTGTTACTTCCTGCAAAGTTGAAAGCAACTGTCTGTGTAGTGTGAAATCCGCCCGGCTCCCAGCAGCAAGCTCTCATCCAAGCCCTGAGGCAGGCTGCTGCCCCACGGCCCCCCATCCCCAGGTTCAGGAGTTGTTACATGATTTTTGCATTGCTTAATTGCGCAACGTGCGGCACATTGCACAATTAAGCAATGCAAAAATCATGTAAAACAGGTCCTGAACCTGGGGGGCCGTGGGGCATTATGTGCGCAATCAGCACCTCAGCCGGGCCGCCCGTGGACCGATTCAATCACTGCAAAGCACCGGCCCCTGCAGTGCAGTGGCGGCGGCACGCCCGCCACCGGTGGCCAGGCCCAGGCAATCATCAAAGCAACGTAACAACACCATTGTTGTTACCTTGCTTGATGAATTATTGCTGCAGTGACTGTCTGACTGACAGTTCCTATGTATCCGATTCCTAAGCTACTCTAGTGTGCTGCCGTGCCCAGCCCAACCCCTCCCCCCTCTCCTGAGGCACAGGCGAGCAGCTCCGCTCTGGGCAGGGCCCCTCGCCCGCAGGCAGTGCCGCCGCGAATGCTGCACACTGTACACAAAGTGTGTAAGTTCGTAAAACAAATACAAAAAAAAACTATTACCAAAAAGAAAACCGGCCCAGGGTGCCTGTCTGAAAAACCGGCCCCCAAGGACTCCAACTTCGTTCGGCCACGGGCCGAAAGACCGAAAGGGCCAGTCCAACCCTGCCGGACTGCTGTCACAAGGTGGGGAGTGAGGAGAGCCCCATAAAACGCTAGATTTCAAGGCTCCGACAAGCTGGTATGCTGCCATGCCTCCCGTGCCTCGCCCGACCTAGCTACTCCCCGAGTGGAATTCTGCTTTTCTAGGCTGCGAGTCGACAACGGAGGAAGAGGCCCGACTACCCCCTGGGAGCGGGAGGATAATCTGCTGCGCAACAGGGCTTATGTAAAGAAGTAGGCAACCATTGGGGGCTGGAAGTGATCGCCGAGACTTTGCAGAGTTACATGGGTGTTCCATGAAAATTGCCTGCTGTATTTTATTTAGGCATAAGGAAAGCGTTTGGAAACTCATCCGGTTCTTCCGGCCATTCCAGACCTCGTCATATTACACTGCGTGGACTGAGCTGTGGGGAAAGGAGAGGGGTTCAGGTAAAGTGCTTTCTCTTTCAGTATTCTCCTCCCTATCCCGAGTGGTCTGTATGTGATGAGGGGCCCTCTTTCCAGACCGGATGCTGGGAAGAACATCGCTTGAAGTGTTACCTTCACGCTCCTTTCGTTTTTTTGCTAACTGGGAATAGTGCTTATAAATGCCACACAGGCATCCAGACATGCTTAACATCTCGGATAGCAGCAAGAAGTACTCTTATATTTTTGGATGTGGTACTGATTTAGCAGGTCTGCATTTAAGTTGCATCTAGGTGAGAGGAGTCAGAAGGCATATTAAAGAGTGTGGACATATAGAGTGAGTAGTAAGGCAAGTGGAACAATTTTCCAATAATTCCTGCCACATACAACGGCGGGAGCTTTATATCAAGCGGACCAAGGTATACAGCTCTATTTAATTACTCAGGGCACAGGTTGCGATGAAGATGTGACTTTTGCACTGCCACTGTAAGTGCCACTGTAAGCGTGTGGCTGGAAGTAGAATTTTGTTGAGTGCTGGGTTTCAGAGAGGCAATTGAGAAACCTATTCGAACTTGCTGGCATAGGTCGGGGAGCGTGCAAGAACAAGCGGAACAATTAAGCGATCTGTTCGCGGAACCGATGGACGCTATACAAAGCAAGATGGCCGCCTCGAAAGATATGGAACGATGCTTCCAGGTGTATCAGAATAAACTCTCCTGCTCCTTACAGCAGCAATTCGATAACTTTACAACAGAATTTAAATCTGCCTTGGTAGATATTCGTAAGGACATTGCAGTTCTCGAAGAAAGGACAGACAGTAATGAGACGGTGATACAGGCTCTGGCTCAGGATTCTACGCAATCAGAAGAAATTTTTGAACATTTGACTCGAGTTACACATAATGTAGAGTTACAGTGCGTGGATCTCGAGAACAGATCAAGAAGATCTAACATCCACAGATAAAATATCCTGGAGTCAGTGAGCGATTCACGCTTAAAAGAGTAAGTTATGGGAGTTTTCAAGGATCTACTGAATGACGAAGCAGAGGTAACGATTCCCATTGATAGAATCCACAGGGTGGCACCAAAGCGCCAGAAGTCGACAACTCGCTCTAGGGACACCTTGGTGGCATTGGCAAATTACCCCCAGAATGAACAGATTTTACGAGAAGCTAGAAAAGTGACACAAATTACGCTTAATGGGAATGTACCAGGATATTTCTCCATTAACGCTACAAAAAAGGAGGGATATGCAAGAAGTACTGCAACACTTGCAGACACAGAACATTTCCTACAGATGGACCCTCCCATTTGGTTTGCTATTTAATTGGGAGGGGAAGCAGCAGCGTATCACTAACAAGGAGGAGGGGGGCCCGTATTCTACACCATTGGGAGTGGTCCACTATACAACAATGTCGTTATGAATCTCAAAAGGGGCTTACTATAACAGAGAAACAACCCCCACCAACCTGATGGAATAAGGAGAGAATAAGTACTTTAGCTGTCTACGTTGAGGTGAAATGAGATACATTATTTTAGAACTCTGAAGCTATGTTTGAAGATGGGGCATGGAAGATGCTCATCTTGGCACTCCTAAAAGACCTATTCAGGGGGTTTTGGTATACCCTGCACATATGCCTGGGTTAAAGGGTGGGCCATCTCTCAGGACGAAGTCCAGGGGGAGACTTGAAAGGATGGTCTACACCAGAGAAAGGGGAATGTTAAGAGGAATTTGTTGGGTACGGTTGTGGGAGGACATGGATTTGGGGCTGGGGGAGTAGGGTTTAGAGGAGGGATAGTTTGGTACACGGATTTGAGGCTTATTTTGTCCGTTTGTAAGAAGGATATGTTTGCCAGATTGCTAATACCATAATGTTCAGATGCTTAAGCTTTATATTAGGGGGCTTAATTCCCCGTCAAGAGGAGGAAGTTGGAACGGGTATTTAGATATATATCGACCTGACCTTATTGCTCTACAGGAAACGCATATTCAGCTTCAAGAGCGCTATGAGCTGAGGATAAAACACTTCCCAATACTTAGGCAGGCTAATGCAAAGAGTAAATCAGTGGGACTGCTGATTACCTTCAGGACGGATATGCAAGTCAGTATTCAGAAAATTCAAGCTGATAGAGGGACATTTCATCTTCCTGCTCATGCAGCTCGGTCCACGTACCCGAACTCTGGTCTCCCTATATGCTCCAAATACAGGGCATGAGGTTTTTTTAAAGTCAGTTTTAATCAAATAGAACAATTTACCCAGGGTGAAGTGATTTTGATGGTTAATCTGAATATCGCATGGGACCCGGTATGAGATAGAAGCTCCATCAGTCAAACTTCACGTCCCGTTCCTTCAGTGGCATTGAAAAAAAAATGTGATAATTTGACCCTTAAAGATTTGTGGCCAACTTTGAAAGGATAGGCAGAGGGCTTACACTTTCTATTCTCATGTCCATAAATCCTTCTCCAGAATGATTTCTGTGTTTCTCCAGCATTGGATCTTTCATGGATTCACATGCTTAGAATATTCCCCGTCGTCAGACTGGGACCCCTCGGTACACATATATATAGCCTTTTCCTATAGGAAAACTTCCGACACTTTTGTGTCCTATCCTCGTCCTTTTAGGACCCGCCTACGCATGCTCCGCAGGCCGTCCCAGTATAAGAGGCCCGCCCCCGCGGTTCCCCTTCAGATTTCAACCGTCTCCAAAGTAGTGGGATCTCCTCGTGTTGTCTTACTATTTTGTACTAGGTTGCCTTATTGGATTTCGAGTATATGTCCTCTGTATCAGGAAAAGCGCTGTTCCGTCCATGCGCGACGTGCGGCTTGAAAAAGGTTTACGAGGGGGACGGACATATGGATTGTATATATTGCCTCCACCCTCACCATTCGGCAGATGCCTGCGACATATGCAAGGGTTTTTCTCAAAAAACCCTCAAAGACCGGAACCGACGCCTGGTGGCATGGCTGAATGAGGGTGCGGGGGCATACCCCCCCTCGGAGGTAGGCTCCACACAGTCGGCGAAAACATCACGCCGCGCGGCCTCGTCGGAACCACCGGCGAAGAAATCTAAACCGTCGGAAAAAGAGTCGTCTGGAACTCACTCCACTACAGACTCCTCGTCAAAGAAATCATCCTTATCAAAAAAGCATGAGAAGGAAAGGAAATCCTCCTCTGGCGATCATCACAGATCGACCACGAGTCGAGAGTCGAGTAAAAGCGGGCACAGTGTGGAGAAGGCGGGACCGCCAAAACCACCTGCGAAGCCTGCGTCGTCGACGGCGATCCAGTCACCGGCCGCCTTCCCGCCACTAGCGCAAGGGGCATCCTCCGTCCCGTCGACAATGGCGTCGACGAGAGCCTCGTCGACGGGGGTCCTACAGGAGGCCTGGAGGCCTGAAGTCTTCGACCCTACCCCCCCAGAGGCTTTGCTACAAGAGCAAGCTATGTTGCTGTCCTCGGAGGACGAGAGCGAGAGAGTGGCTGGCCCAGCAGACCTAGGGCTACGAGCGGCTGCCAAGTCGTCGACGAGGGCATCCGTTACACCGGTATCTGCCCCTCTCCTCAATCGGTTTTGTCTTTGGATATTCTGTCCTCGCTTCAGTCCTTGCTACGGTCGTTGGACCAGCGACTTCCCCAGGCCAGCCTGCCACAGTCACCCGTCGACGAGCCGGGCCCGTCCCGTCAACCGCCTCACCCACGCACGCCAATTTCAACACTGGCGCAGGAGGAAGGTGAGCTGCCAGATTCGGAGTCGGACAGGGGAGCCATGTCAGAGGTCTCTTTATCCCCCTCCAGGGATCCTACCTGGGAGTCAGAAGCGGAGTTAGAAAACCCCAGAAGCCCAGCACACCCGTCCCCTCCGGACGACATTGCGTCATTTCATTCGATGATGGAGAAGGCATGCAAAGAATTTGGTCTGTCCCAGGACGAACAGAAAAAGGACTGTTTTTTTTGTTCGACCACATGGGCAAGAGAAGGAGGTCGGTGTTCTCGATACCGATACTTGACCATGTATGGAAAGAGGGGTTGCAGTTCTCAGAACCAGCAGTGAAAGGACGCCTAGAAAAAAAGTTTAAGGCTCCAAAGTCTACACCCAAGTGTCTATCCTCTCAACCAACACCAGACTCGGTGGTGTCGGCGGCGGCAGCGAGGAAGGCAAAGGCACAGCACAAGTGCACGACTCCACCCGAGAATGAAGCAAGACGCCAAGATGCCTTTGGCAAGAAAGTGCTCTCCGTGGGAGCGACCACAGTAAAGGCAAACTCTCTGGCAATTGTAGCCAGATACGATAGGGAGATGTGGCACAGGCTGGCTCCGCTGCTTGACCATCTTCCAGAACAACAGAGGAAGGCGGCGATGCTACTGGTCCGAGAGGGAGAGGAAGCCTCAAATCACGCAATAAACATTGCAGTGGATCTTGCTGAGTCTGGCTTCAAGCAAGTCAATAATGGGGTCGTATTACGTCGACAGTCATGGCTGAAGTGTACCTACTTCAGACCAGAAGTACAATACAAGGTCTTAGATATGCCCTTTGAGGGAGACCTTCTTTTCGGTGAGAAGGTGGACGAGGCCCTAAAAGGGATGAAAGAAGATTCGGACACGGCACGGTCTTTGGGTGCCTTCCAGAGTGGCAGAAGCTACAAGTCTTTTCGCCC
Organism: Ambystoma mexicanum; assembly: GCF_040938575.1. Lineage (NCBI taxonomy): Eukaryota > Metazoa > Chordata > Amphibia > Caudata > Ambystomatidae > Ambystoma > Ambystoma mexicanum. The sequence continues at coordinate 704,776,869 of NC_090921.1, forward strand.
CTTTAGAGGGGCTTCAGGTAATTCAAGATTCTCTTCTGGAGACAGATCCTTTGCCAGTTCGGCTTACCCCTCCCAGGGATACCGACGTGCCTCACAATCGGCTAACCGTCGACGAAACTTCCAGTCTTCCAGAAAACGACCATCATACCCATCGTCGGCGAGAGACAAGCAAACTAAAGATCAGCAGTGACGTTCCACAACCCGTTCTGGGGGGAAGAGTTTCAGCGTATGTCGACGAATGGGAAAGGATAACGACAGACCAATGGGTGTTAGACACTATAAGACACGGACACTCTCTTCAATTCAAACACAGCCCCCTGCAAATTCCACCTGCGTTCACCGCTTAGTCCCATATGTAGGCACTGCAACATGAGGTTACACTCATGTTATTGAAGGGAGTGATAGAATTAGTTCCAACATCACAGAGAGGCCAAGGAGTCTACTCAAGATACTTCGTCGTAAAAAAGCCGAGCGGCAAATGGCGTCCCATTCTGGATTTACGCGAGCTCAACAAGTCCTTAAAGAACCTGAAATTCAAGATGCTCACTCTGCAGGAAGTGATCCGCGCAGTTCAAAAGGGAGATTTCCTGGCGTCCCTGGATTTACAGGACGCGTATTTCCATATTCCAATGTGTCGGAAACACAGGAAATTCCTACGTTTTGTAATAGGGCGAACCCACTACCAATTCACGGTTCTTCCTTTCGGGCTCAAAACCTCCCCCAGGACGTTCACAAAATGCCTGGCTCCAGTGGCGGCCTGGCTAAGGAAGCAAAGCCACCATGTATACCCATACCTTGACGACTGGCTGGTAAGGGGATCCTCCCCAGCGTCGACCAACACAAGTCTGCAAGCCACCATGCAGCTTCTACAACGGCTAGGATTCGCCATAAACTTCGAGAAATCCTCTCTGCGGCCATCGAGAACGCTGGTATTCTTGGGGGCACAGTTCGAGACTCAGCTAGGGCTGGTGAAACCTTCTCTCGACAGGACCTCGAGACTCATTCAACAGGCGGCCCGGCTACGGCGAAACACCAGGATCTCAGTGAGAAAGTATGTTTCGGTCCTAGGGGCCATGGCATCCTGCATCCATCTGGTGAGAAACTGTCGACTTTTCATGAGGCCAGTCCAAGAATTCCTCGCAGACCGATGGACACAGGCTCAGGGATTGTGGTGGGACAGGATAACCGTCGACGACGACGACAAGCTACTTCGGACCCTTCAGTGGTGGCAGAGCTCCCACAATCTGAACAAAGGTGTGCCCCTACAGGAGCCGGAGTTCCAGAGCACCATAGTTACGGATGCGTCCCTAACCGGATGGGGAGCGCACATGGGTGCTCTCCAAACGCAAGGTCGCTGGTCTCCAACGGAGTCACTCCTACACATAAACGTACTGGAACTCAGAGCGGTACGATGGGCCTTGAAGGCGTTCCTACCACACATCAAGAGGTCGCGGGTGCGGATACTGACCGACAATACAACAGCCATGTTTTATCTGAGGAAACAAGGAGGGACACGATCAAGGACTCTCTCCATAGAAGCCCAGAAAACATGGCATTGGGCATCGAAGCACGATATCTCCCTCGTGGCTCATCACCTTCCAGGAGTGAGGAACTGCCAAGCCGACTCCCTCAGCAGAAACATGGCCCAGATACACGAGTGGGAAATGGACACGGGTCACTTGAAGAAAGTGTTCGAGAAATGGGGCCACCCCCCTCTGGACGCCTTCGCGACCAAAGAAAACAAGAAATGCGAGAAATTTGCAAGCAGGTGGCCCCAAGAGGGTTCAGTGGGGGAGGCGTTCTCCTTCCCATGGACGGACATGTTCCTCTATGCTTTTCCCCCGTTTCCCCTCATATGGAAAACAATACAGTAGATACGCAGATACAATTGCCGGGTGATTCTAGTGACACCATACTGGCCGAGGCAGCCGTGGTTCTCAGACCTCCTCCATCTATCGCTGGAACATCCCATAGCGTTTCTGAAAGTCCCGTACCTTCTATCCCGGGACAGAGGCACGGTGTGGCATCACGACCCGGACAGTCTCCACCTTACGTCCTGGCTCCTGACTTCTCGGAATTCGGGGCTTTAGACATTTCAGAGGAGTGCCAAGAAATTCTGCATGCGGCTAGACCCCCTTCCACTAACAAATCCTACTCCTATAAGTGGCAGAGATTCTGTGAATGGTGTAGAAAACAGCAGGATCTACAACCATTGTTGGTGACGCCGGAACAAGTTCTACCTTACCTGCTCCTCTTAGCAAAAATGGGATTGTCCCCCTCATCGATACAGGTACACCTGGCAGCCATCTCGAGGTTCACAAGGAAGAGGCAGTCGTCTCCTCTATTCAGTGACAGACTGGTGAAACACTTCATGCGGGGTTTATTTCGAGCCTTTCCCCCGGTGAAACGTTTTCCCCCGGCGTGGAGCCTCAACACAGTGTTGGCAGGTTTGATGAAACCGCCCTTCGAGCCTATGGCCACGTCCGACATGAAATTCATTTCGTTGAAGTTGGCATTCCTGATAGCTATCACATCAGCCAGATGTATCTCGGAACTACAAGCGCTGGTCGTGGACCCGCCCTACCTAAGATTCTTTAAGGACAAGGTAGTCCTGGCGACTAACCCTACGTTTGTCCCTAAGGTTCCGACGGTATATCACAAACACTCATCCGTGGTCCTGCCTACTTTCTTCGCCACTCCATCGTCGGCAGCAGAAAAAACTCTTCATACCCTGGACGTTAAGAGGGCTCTGAAATTCTACCTACATCGCACACAAGACATCAGGGCTACTCGGCAACTGTTCGTCGCATACGGTCCGTCGACGAGAGGTAAAGCAATCTCGAAACAGGGATTGGCCAGATGGGTCTCGTCGACGATTGTTTTTTGTCACTCTAAGGCCGGAAGGCCACTGCAAAGACATCCTAGAGCCCATTCTACAAGGTCTATGTCATCCTCAACAGCGTTATGGGCCGGAATTCCGCTGACGGACATATGCCAAGCTGCGGCATGGTCAGTGCCCCACACGTTTACCCGCCACTACTGCCTTGCCAGGCAGCATGCGGATGAGGTGCAGATGGGAAGAGCTGTCCTGCGCCATCTGTTTCAGTAAGGTAAGCTCCACGTTGTGGAGAGTCTGTTTTCTACCTTTGATGACAGTATACTTTCGGTGGGAAAGGCTATAGGAGTAAACTTATTACTGCTACGCATATGTGTTGAGTAGTAGGGTGAGGGTGCGTTACATTGCATTCTCACCACCGTCTCAAGTGTTACTGCTATACAATCTATTCTAAGCATGTGAATCCATGAAAGATCCAATGCTGGAGAAGGGAATAGTTTCTTACCTGTAACTCCATTTCTCCAGCATTGGTATCTTTCATGGATTCACATGCGCCCGCCAAGCCTCCCCGGGACTGCAATGTATGTGATGGATAAGTTTAACCCTTCCTACTTTGGAGGGGCCGAAATCTGAAGGGGAACCGCGGGGGCGGGCCTCTTATACTGGGACGGCCTGCGGAGCATGCGTAGGCGGGTCCTAAAAGGACGAGGATAGGACACAAAAGTGTCGGAAGTTTCCCTATAGGAAAAGGCTATATATATATATATTTCTGAGGCTTGTGGAATCTGCTTAGATCACATGCTGTGCATAGGCCGACATCTAGTGGAAGCTGCGGAGTATTACAGTTTGTTTTTCGAAGTCGAAAAATGGGCGTCGACACAGGGCGTGCTAGTAATACTATCCCTAGTGTGACGTCCCCTGTACCCATGATCCCTCACGCGTCTAGGATCCCCAGATTGTTTTTTTCCGCCATTCTGGTCGGAAGCACTTCATCGGAGTTCCCTGGCTTTGCCATATTTTCACTCTAAACTAATTCTAATTTGCCCCGTTTGACCAACCTTTCGTCGATCAACATCTCAACGCCGAACCGGGGAGGAGATCAACGTCGAATACCCGACGGATTGGGCCTTGAGGCTTCCGCCTCGGCTCGGGCCTGGGCCGCTGGCCTCGGCCCTACAAGTAGGGAGAGTGGGGGTGGTACACTTCCACACTCGACACCTTATTACCTACACACACTTGCCCGCTGCCCACAGGCGCATATGGAGGGTACGCCCTTTCAGTTTTGCCCCAAGTGTAATAAGAAATACCCTTGGGTAGATAAGCACGCTACGTGCAACCTTTGCCTACCCAGAGACCACCCCGAGACGGGTTGCAGGGCCTGTAGTAGGTTTAAGGCCAAAACTCTTAAGGACCGCTCCACCAAGCGTTGGGCCCACCACGCCAAGCTAGCAGCTATGGAGGCGGAGGGTACCTTCCGCGACGGCAGCGACGCCGAACTTTCGGACGGCGAGGGCACCAAGGCGTCGAAACACAGCCGAACGCACGTCCCCGGCCTCGGAAGGTCGTCCGTCCCGGCGACTATGGGGAATTCCCCCGCCGACAAAAGCGTTACACATACACACGCTAAACACAAAAAATCCACCCGAGATTCGACGTCGTCGAAACCTCGGAAAGAGGCACAGAAGGAGCGGTCCGAAAGGACGTCCTCTGGGCGGTCGAGGTCGCCGCACAACGTCAGGCAAGCCTCCACACTTGCACAGAGTGCCTCGACCATTGATATCCCGGAAGATCATTCGTCCGGAGACGAACACGACTTCCACCCCCAGCCTGCACCCCAGGAAAAGGGTACATCACTTGGGAGTAAAGAGGGCCCAGTTTCGAAGGCTAGTTCGAAAGACAGGGATTCCACCTCCGATCCTCGACGCCAGGCGTCGAAAGATAAGGGAAAGGGGAAACACACTTCCACCCACGGGGAAGGGGGTAAACAGCAAAGGAAACAACCCTTGCAGTCCTCCACTACAAAAGAACTGACCAAGTCTTCTCAGGGCCAATCCATAGAAAGTCCCAGCAAGGTCACCCCAAGCTCAAAACTCTGGTCATGCGAGGACATTGACAGAGTAATGTCAAGGATGTCTTCCTTGGCGAATTTTTTCGAAAGACACCCTGAACAACTCATAGCTTTAAACCCTCAGGAAGATTCTCCCTCAGGGTCAAGGGACCCTATCCCCTCAAATAAAAGACCCCGGGTCGAGACACCATTTAGGCCTTTAGACCCCATCGAGGTCCAACCCTATTCTTACCTCTTCCCTACAGACCAAGGAAACTCTTCCCTTATAGAAGGTCAGGAAATTGACACGCCAGAAGATCCTGCAGGATCAGATTATTACGGCGAAGACGAAGACGAGGATGAGCCAGAAAATAGCCCAGATATTTTCAGAATGGACTCACCAGTCGAAAGGGAAGCCCCAGTGTCTGATTCCCCGATTGATAATCAGCCCCTCCTGAATGAACTGCTCTTTCGGGCAGCTAACCACTTCCACATAGACACACAAGGTGCCCAGGAAGAAAGGGACTTTGCGGAAGAACTAATAGGGGAAAGGAAGCCAGTAGCCCAGACCATTCCCATCCTAAAATCTGTTCAACGCAGAATAGCACCATCCCTTGTCAACCCAAACCTGACAAGACCTGTAAATCCGAGAGTGGAGAAGCTGTTTAAAGCAGCCCAGTCGGACCCCCTATATATTAGAGGTCAACTTAAGCCAGACTCTCTAGTAGTAACCAACACCCGCAAAAGAGCTGGTACACCATTATCTTCCTCTGAGGCTCCCCCCGACAAAGAAAGTAAAAAACTTTATGGTTTTGGCAGGAAAGTAGCTTCCACGGCAGCCTACCAAGCCAGAATCGCGAATTCCACCACACTGTTGGCTAGCTACAACTGTCACCAGTGGGAAGAAGTGGCAGCACTAATAGACTCTGCTCCCGAACCCCTTAAAAGCCAGCTAGCTCGCATTTGTGCGGAAGGAAGGAACGTGTCAGGCTGCACTGTAAAAGCAACTCTGGACGCCGCTGACAATGCGGGTAGACTTATAGCAGAGGGGACTGTCATCAAAAGGCATGCTTGGTTGAGGCAGTCGGGATTCAAAGCAGAAACACAAGCTGCGCTCTTAGACAAACCAGTGGAAAGTGATCTCCTGTTTGGGAAGGCAGTCGAGGACGCTCTAAAAAACGCTAAGGAAGAATTCGACACCCTCAAATCCCTTGGCCAGTTAACTACCAAACCACCTAACCAAAGAGGGAATGGCAATTTTCGTCGCTCCCGCGGCCAAAATTCCAATAGAGGAAATAGCTACTCCCACACCCAGGGTACACAGTGGAACACCAGCTCACAACAGTCTACCCAGGCGTATGGTAGGGGTAGTAAAAGAGGACGTGGTAGAGGCAGAGGCAGCCCCAGTAAAGGAGGAGGCACGCCTCCACCAAAGCAGTGACGCTCAGTTCAGGGTCCCTTCCCATGCAACCCCAGTAGGGGGACGAATATCAAGTTTCACCCAGGCATGGGAAGGGATAACATCCGACAGATGGGTGCTGTCAACAGTATCCAATGGGTACTGCATAGAACTACTGCAACGTCCCCTAAACCATCCTCCAAGACAAAAAGTCCACTCTTTACAACATCAGAAAATCCTCCTCGAGGAGATCGCCATTCTGCTAGAAAAGGACGCGATAGAACTCGTCCCGGGACACCAGGTAAACAAGGGTATCTATTCAACTTACTTCCTTATGCCAAAGAAAGATTTAACAATGCGCCCAGTTTTGGACTTACGGCCTGCCAACAAGTATGTCAAGCCCCAAAAATTCCGTATGACCACACTACAAGAGGTAATCCCACTCCTAAAAAAGGGGGATTACATGGCAACCTTGGATATGAAAGATGCCTATTTTCATATTTCCATGCTCCCGGCGCACAGGAAATACTTGCGCTTCAAGGTGGACAGTCGCCACTACCAATTCAAGGTACTGCCCTTCGGGATAGCTTCAGCACCAAGGGTATTCACCAAGGTACTGGCGGTGGCAGCTGCACACCTACGCAGAGAGGCAATCCCAGTGTACCCTTATCTGGACGACTGGCTCATAACGGGGGAAACCCCAGGAATCTGCAGGTCCAACATTCAGAGGACCATCGACCTCCTCCACGAATTAGGCTTCTCCATCAACGAGAAAAAGTCAAGTCTGGTGCCAAGCACCTCAAAACAGTTTCTAGGAGCTATCCTAGATACTCAGAAAGGATTAACCTTCCCTTCGGAAGAAAGAATTCGGAACATACTTCTGCAAATTCCGCATTATCAGTCAGGTCAACAGATAACAGTACGCAAAGCTATGCGGTTACTGGGCATGATGGCGTCATGCATTTACCTGGTCCCCCACGCGCGTCTGCGCATGCGTCCCATGCAGGAATGGTTGGCGAAACAGTGGTCTCAGGCAAGTGGTCAGTGGGACGATCTAGTGGTCGTTTCGCCAACACTCGTACAGAACCTACTCTGGTGGACAAGAGAAAATCTCGCAAAGGGGAAACCCTTTTACGATCCCGAAGTACAGGCAGTGGTGACTACAGATGCATGCCTGACGGGGTGGGGAGCTCACCATCTCCACCACACAGCTCAGGGTCTCTGGTCTCACTCAGTAGCCAAGAACCACATCAATCTGCTAGAGCTTCTGGCAGTATTCCGAGCGCTGCAGGCGTTCGAGCCCCATCTACTAAACTTGTCGGTGCAGATCAGGACGGACAGCACGACAGCCATGTTCTATCTGAACAAGCAAGGAGGGACTCGTTCGCCAAATCTGTCCAAGCTTGCCCAGAAAATATGGATATGGGCACTCAGACGGAACATCTTCCTGTCATCGCAACATGTTCCAGGGGAGCTCAATTCCATAGCGGATGCTCTAAGCAGAGACTCCCTCCCAGAAGAACACGAATGGGTCCTTCACAAAGACGTAGTAGAAGATCTCTTCTCTCAGTGGGGTTTCCCCACTATAGACCTATTCGCCACAAGCGAAAACAAACAATGCCCAGGATTTGCATCCAGGCTCCCACAACCGGACTCCCAGGGGAATGCCCTGTGGATGAACTGGTCAGGGATGTTTGCGTACGCTTTCCCACCAACTCCTCTCATCAGGAAAGTGGTGTACAAGATGAACAAGGAATCGATGACGCTCATCCTAGTTGCTCCCATGTGGGCGAGACAACCATGGTTTCCACACCTACGCAGGATGGCGGTATGCGAGCCCATCAGACTCCCAGCCTGGTACAACCTTCTGTCCCAGCAACAAGGTCAAACAGTGCATCAGGAACCCAACTCTATGAACCTAGCAGCATGGCTCCTGAAGTCATAGAGTTTGGACATCTCAAATTACCACAGAGGTGTATGGACATTCTAAAAGAGTCCAGGAAACCAAATACAAGGCACTGTTACTTTGACAAGTGGAAAAGATTCGTTATCTGGTGCCAGAGTAAACAAATCAACCCGGTTGATTGCACTCCTTCCAACGTTGTAACATACATGCTCCACCTGCTGGATGCAGGGTTGGTTTTTAACTCTCTGAAAGTACACCTGGCAGCCCTCTCAGCCTACACCACATCCCATAACAAGGTTTCGTGGTGGAAAGTACCAGTGGTTAAAGCCTTCATGGAAGGAGTAAAGAGACTTCACCCTCCTATATCGAACCCACCGCCAGGATGGGATCTCAACGTGGTGCTATCTAAGCTCATGGGGCCCCCCTTCGAACCCATGCATAAAAGTAGTCTCAAACACCTGACTTATAAAACGGCCTTCTTAGTAGCCATTACCTCCATAAGAAGGGTCAGTGAAATTCAGGCTCTGTCAGTGCAAGATCCTTTCTTTACTATCCACAAGGACAAACTGGTTTTACGCACACACCCTAGATTCTCACCAAAATTCATATCCAAGTTCCATGTAAACCAGTCCATCGAGCTTCCGGCTTTCTTCCAAAACCCACAAAGCTCAGCTGAGGTGAAACTACACACCCTAGATGTGCGTAGGGCGGTCTTATACTATGTAAATAAAACCAGACCGCTAAGGAAAACAGATCAACTGTTTGTCTCCGTAGCTACAGGCAGAGAGGGGGATCGCGTCTCTAAGGGCGCTATCTCAAAGTGGATTATCAACTGTATACAGCTGTGTTACTCTCTTTCTGAAAAGACTCTGCCTTTTACGCCAAGGGCCCACTCTACCAGAGGCATTGGGGCCACTCTGGCTTTCATTGCAAACGTTCCCCTTGACACCATTTGCAAAGCAGCTACTTGGAGCTCTATTCACACTTTTACTCAGCATTACTGCATTGACACTCATTCCAAGGCAGATACACAAGTGGGACAAGCGGTTCTAAGACACCTGTTTGCTCATGACCCTTCTCACATCCCACCTCCTTCTTCTGGTACTGCTCGCTAATCTATGCACAGCATGTGATCTAAGCAGATTCCACAAGCCTCAGAAGGGATACATTACTCACCGTAATCGTATTTCTGATGCTTGTTTCTGCTTAGATTCACATGCGACCCACCCTTCCTCCCCTCCGAGAGAAGGCGCATGGTTGCTTGTAGTCTTACCTTTCTGTCTATCTGCTTGGACTATCTGTACTCACGCTACTCCTCATGCTACCTCATGTCAGGAAAAACACAATCTGGGGATCCTAGACGCGTGAGGGATCATGGGTACAGGGGACGTCACACTAGGGATAGTATTACTAGCACGCCCTGTGTCGACGCCCATTTTTCGACTTCGAAAAACAAACTGTAATACTCCGCAGCTTCCACTAGATGTCGGCCTATGCACAGCATGTGAATCTAAGCAGATACAAGCATCAGAAATACGATTACGGTGAGTAATGTATCCCATATATATATATATATATATGTGTACCGAGGAGTCGCAGTCTGACGACGGGGAATATTCTAAGCATGTGAATCCATGAAAGATACCAATGCTGGAGAAATGGAGTTACAGGTAAGAAACTATTCCCTTCAGTTAGATTGATAGGTAGAGTGACACAAATGGATAGCCACACTACTTCCATTTCAGATCATGTCCCATTGATGCAGGATTTAACTTTTCCTAAATTCTCCCTGACATTATGGTGCTGGAAGTTTCCGAGAGAGATTCTTTCGGACCGAGTACTATGCGATGAGCTAGATGGCTAAATAACGGACTATTTTACTCATAATTTTGGTGGCGATATAGGTTTTGATGTGGTATGGGATGCGTTTAAGGTGACCCTTAGAGGGGAGATTATTGTAATACAAGCACACAGGAGGAAGCTAAAACGCACGTTAGAAAGGACACTTTGTCAAATGGAGGTAGATACATTAATGACACTCCAAAGACAGTACTGGTGTGCTAGGAGAAGACTGGACTTCATACAAACCAAGCAAGCAGAAAAAGCTAACCGTATTTAAAGCAAAGGGATTATATCAAAGCTAATAAAGCGAACACATTTTTTGCTAGACAACTTAAACAGAACAGAAAAGGCGGCTCAGACAAGTCAAGGGGTGGAAGATTCAACAGGTAGGATGGTAAGCTCAATGGAAGAAATTATGGCCCAAATTCAGGCATGTTATGTGACTTATATAAATCAGACATACCAGCCATCGACACCAGCAGCGTACTCTCGTGGGTTTAGAGAACAAGTCCATTTTCATACCGCAATCGCAGACAATTTGAATCAGCTAGCAGAAACAAGGCTGAATGGTAATGGTTGGGTAGCAAAAGGGAAAATACAAAATGCGAGCTCACCTACGAACGAGATGAATGGAAATCTAACTGATATTACTTACTCACATTCGCCGGTCATCGGCCCTGACATCTCTATCCCTAAAGCGACCTCTGAAGTATCTCGCCAGCCAAATTCCTCACTTCCTCTATTTCCTTTGGAAGATACATTAGTTGATCTCAATCAACAAGAACTACAGAATTTCCCAGTTTTGGCAAGAATTCTGAACTTATTGGACAAAGGGCATGAATTTACACATGGAGCAATCAGTGCCCTGAGTCTAGCCACCTCAGAAATCAATGCCAAACTGAGTAGACTAGAGGGTTTTATGATGGCACAAGATAAATGCCACTCCTTCTGGGCTAATCAAGTACTTAAGGAAAAAACAAAACAAGAGAATATGCTGGTGGAACTAAAACCCGAGGCAAAAGCGGGAAGGGAAACTTTGCTAAAGTCCCAAGCCACGCAAACTATCTCTTGGGACGAAATCGACACTACTGACTCCGACATAAGGGCTAATGCTATGGAACGGTGCACGAGACAGCTGCCCCCATATGCTGAAATAGCCAAATTACAACATGAAAGGATATCAGTGGTAGAAAAGATATTGCTGGCTGCAAATTTGGTTCCAACCGAACTTATGGGGGAGAAAATCGCTTTTCAAGATGAAATCAATCCTCCTACATCAAAAATCACGCCAGATAGTCCTACACCTCTTACAGATCTAATCGACCTCAATGAATGTTGTAATATAGAGCAAAATGCTTCCCCTGAAGCCCTGGCAGACAATGGTAATGAAAAAACCACTACCTTTTTCATGTCCCGCAAGGCCAAAAAGCTTCATGCGAGAGCCATGAAAAGGAAGATTCATGTTGGCATACAAAATGCTAATACATTGACAGGTCCCATTATAACAAATACCAAAAATAAAAAAAATAAAAAAAAAAATAATAATACTTTGCCCTTGACTGGCAACATATACAAAAAAAATCCCGATATAACAACAAATACCGAAACTGTTATTGACTTAACTCAATTAAACATAGAAAGTCAGGTGCTATTGGGCATAAAAAAAAATAAAGAAAAGGAGGATATCACCTCAGCGCTACAGAAATCCCCAGTCAAGAATCTTGCCCAGGGTAGTGGCGTATTAGATGCACAACTTAAAGAGGTTGAGACCTCATCAACTCCGCTCCTTATTCAGACGCAGCTACAACGGTTCTTTGAAAAAATCGATAAGAAGATAACATCATTATCCCATTTTTCTCAAGGCGCGGGACACAACATTGATGGTAGCGATTCTATCACTAATACCTTGTGTGTCAGTGAACAATGCGAAGCAGGTCATAGCGATAAAGATAACGTCCCCCTTCAGGTTCATGTGGTCACTAACTTACAGGCTACGCCCAGGGTGTCGGAGGCAGATGTAAAAGAACACCAGCTTAGTGATAAAAAAATCATTGAAAAACGTGAAGTGGGGAGATTTACAAATAATAAAGAAATATCTCAAGAAATGAAACTGGTAATGGGGTGGACGGTAGATCCGACAAAGGTCGATAAACCCAATTTGAACCGCGCGTCCTTGATGAAAGTATTTCATCAAATTCCTGCCCTACGAAATCTAGTATCGAATGACATTGACTGGATTAGACTCCCGTATGTACCCAATTGCAGGATGCTTTGTAAATTTCATTCTGCAATTATTGCCTCCTTGATATGGAAACATGAAAAAGACTTTTTAACACTGGGTTATGGTTTGTCTTTGTATTTCTCGATGGAAGATGCTACTTGCTTTGTTGAATACCAACCATCGCTACCTCAAAGCGAATTTAGTCCTGAGGTATGTGATCTATATGAAAAGATCAGAGTCCAATCTGAATCAGTGGCACAAATTGTGTCCAGCCTGGCACGGCTAGAGCCATTAATGAAAACCCTAACAGAGGGGTCGCAAGAAAAAACGAACCTATAAGATAATGCACTAGTAATAAACTCCTGGAATTGCTGTGGATTTGGAAACTTAGTCGCATGGGTCCAAAATTGTCATCAGAGAGATTTACCTGCGATAATGATAGTACAAGAAACCATGGCTCTACATGATATCTATTTAGAAGGCTATATGGCTTATAGCTCACATGCAGTGAGAGGCGAATTTGGTCGTCCATCTGGCGGTTTGGCGATATTCATAAAACACGCATATTGCGTCGAATCCTGTCAAGTTTTTACATCCACAGATATTCTAGCTGTTAAATTGGCATCAAGCACACAAGCATGCTTTGATATTCTTCTTATTGCACTTTATTGGAATCCCTCTGTAATGTCTATTGATGCCATGATGGAAAAATTGAATCATGTGATGTCTGATGCTATAGCAGTCACTACGAACATGCAAATCATCATAGGTGGTGACTTCAATTCTAATCTTTATGTAACGAGTATGCCCTCTGGGAGCACAATTAATCAGTATGCGATATCCTCATACGCAAGGGGGCAATTGTGGATAACTTACTTCGAATTATGGGACATGCAAGTCATGCCATTTATGGAGAAGGATCCACTATATACCTGGGCCCGTGGCTCAAAGACTTCGACTATTGATTATATTGTCATTTCAGGGGCCTTAGCAAACACATCATCACTATGTAACATCATATCTACCCGCCTTAGTGATCACTGCATTCTGAAGTGTAGGCTGGATTGCAACCTTACAGTATACAATGCTGTACCTGCATTGGCACTATTGGAATTAGATCGCAAAGCCATCTCTATTAGATGGAATTCAGGCTTATATAGGCGATTAAACTATCTGGTAAATAGGGACATAGTTATAACAAACACTCGAATGATGTCCATAAAAGAAGTGAACTTATGTGAAAAGAGGAATGAACTTATGATACACAGTCACATAGAATCATTAGCAGCCCAAAGAAAAATTGAAATACATATAAATTCTGCGAGCACTTATAATGCAGCAATTGCTGCAAGGAAAAAACAGAAAAACTTTGATTTACGTCAACTATCCAAAAACTATAAATCCACAAAGGCCTATGCCAATGAAAAAAATGCAATTTTGATCAGTTATAAAAACGATCTCAAACAACTGAAGTTCAATAAATATATCAAATCAAATCAGAAATTGATCCAAGAATTGATTAAGAAAAACCCAAGGGAAGTATGGAGGGCATTAAAAGATCCAGTGTTGAAGGGTACATCGTCGTTATGTTCAGCGGTGAGTGGAAAGGTCTGGAGTGAATTATATCGGAAGAAATTCGCCATGCCCCTAAAATTTCGTAATATTCAATGTCCTGACTTCACGATGGATCTTCCAGCCTGCTGCCCGTGGAGCATAGGCGATATCGAACAGGTAATAGGGAAGTTGAAATCCTCCAAAGCTGCCGGTCCGGATGGGATCCCTCCCTGCGTTATAAAAGATGATCCGAAGCTTTGGTCAGAAATCATATTAAGGCGATTGGAATGGGTATTCCAAACTAAAACAGTTCCAGAATCATGGTTATCAGCAATTGTGATACCGTTACATAAAAAAGGTGCGCTGAACGATCCAAACAATTTTAGGCCGATAGCACTCATAGATGTTACAGCGAAGATCTTTGCTGCCCTAATTTTGAAGGACTTAAATGCATTTATTGAAAAACATATGATCCTATCCCGATGCCAAATAGGATTCCGGAAGGGAATGGGCACTCACCTCAACGCCACCATGATGATGCACCTATTGAAGCTCTCTAGGCAGAAAAATCAAGGCCCGATCTATATGGCCTCGCTGGATATATCTGGAGCATTTGACTCTGTAATAAGAGAAATATTGTGGCAAAAAATGGGAGAGATACACATACCAGCAGAAATTATAGCGATGATAGCACTCCTATATACTAATACCTCCTATAGGATTAAAATCGACAATACCGGTCTACTAACGCCTCCAATTGCTACACATATAGGAGTGAAACAGGGATGCAACCTTGCTGCCACGCTCTTTAATTTATATCTCATGGAGATTGATAACATATGGGCCACTTGTAACTCATTTGCGGTTAAATTGGGCGATTTTCGTCTCGATTGGCTGGCCTTTGCGGATGATCTGATTTTGTTCGATATAACCCCGTTTGGTCTCCAAAACAAATTGGAATCTCTAGCCAAATTTTGTGATACCCATAATTTGAATTTAAATTCAAAGAAATCTAACATTCTGATCTTTACGAACAAGAGAAAGATCATTAGGTATCAATGGAGTATCAAAGGGTTATTCATACCCCGTGCCTTGGGTATGTTATATTTAGGCTATAATTTAAACAATTCAGATTCAATTGCAAAATGGCAGGTCGAAATTGCCGTCAAATCAGCCCCATTAATCGCACAGATGAAATTAATACATTTAAAGATCTGTCAATTTTCTTTACTTCCACTGATCGAGTTCTATATACTCAAAGTAGAAGCAATAATCATCTATGGTTTAGACCTATGTTCATTGGAAATCGGGAACATCCTGAACAAAACTCAGGGTAAAATTTGGAAAGAAGTTTTGCATCTACCCCAATCTCTTCCAAATGTAATAATTATACATGAACTTGGTCTTAAGTCTCTAGCATATAGGTATTTATGGCGAAAACTTGACAGTTATGCTAAAATGTTAAATCCTGTGTCAAACTCCCTATATGAAGATCTAGGAAAAATGCTTAAGCATGGTACGCCCAAATCTGTATATGCTGCTGGTCAATACTGTCAGGAAAATCTGATAGCGATAGCAATGGACACAGAAGACTTAATTAAACGGCCTCAAACTGTGAAGAGCAAATTATTTCAGCATGATTGGGCAATGACCGCCGATAAAATCGGCAATTATCCTGCATACAAGGAATATGCGAAATTTCGCCACAAGCAGAAACCGTTAATTCCATATATCAGGCAGACTCCATGCCAAAAGATTCGAACAACATATATGCGCTTCAGATTCAATCTGTTTCTAACAAAAGATCGAACAAAATGCTGGCAGAACATCGAAATATTTCATGCTGATGCTTGTAGATTCTGTAAGGTCCAGTCGACTGAAACTTTGAAGCATCTAGTGATTTATTGCTCCTACTTTGCAAAGGAGCGTCTAAGATACTTAGGGAACTATATGGATGCATCATTAAATCATAAATCCGAACTATTGTGGTTACAATGCATGTGGGGGCACAGGCAGTCATTGATTATCGACCTATATTTCTTCTTATCTGTGATTGAGCAGAAGTTGGCAAATATTAAAGCTACGCTTGTATGAAGTTATAACTTCCGTTAACAAATTGCTGACATAAATCGTTAATTGTAATGCCACGCAGGAAGGTTCTGGGCTGATCTCATGTTTCACTTGTGTGATTTAACTGCTAAAGGGTAATTATTTCAACTAAGTGCCTAGTATATTGCTATTTTTATTGTCATGTATCTTGCATTACATTCTTCTATTTTTTGCTTGTTATGTTTGAACTTGACTTTTAGATGATAGAATAAGATTTTAAATCGATGTTGTAAAGATTTTGATATCGAAAAACAACAATAAAAAATTTAAAAAAAAAAAAAAAAATCAGACATACCAGACAACGCCCTACAAGAAAAATATTTGTTGGATATCCCTCTCAAAAAAATTTCAGAAGCAGACGGAGCACTTTTAGATATCAATATTACTGGGGAGGAGGTTAGACAGGCGATCGCTAACCTTCCTATAAACAAATCGCCAGAACTGGATGGGTATGTTGCCTCATTTCATAAAAAATGTCAAGCAATTATAGTCCCGATATTAACAGATATTTATAATTCCTTTGCTAAAACGGGTAGGATAACAAATTCGATGGAGGAAGCCAAAATAATTTTAATTCTGAAACCAGGGAAAGATCTAGTGAAATGCGGGTCATACCGCCCGATTGCTCTCATCAATATAGATACAAAAATATATACTAAAATTCTCGCTAAGCGATTAGAAATGCACATGCCCTATCTAATACACCCAGATCAGACGGAATTTATAAAAGGTAGGCAAACTCAAGATAACGTGCAGCGAATTTGCCATCTGCTGGAAAAAGTGGCTAAAAACCAGGACAAAGCAATATTGGTTTAGTTAGATGCTGAAAAAGCATTCAATCGCGTCAAATGGTCTTTTTTGTTTAACACTCTAACTGCTATGGGATTTGGCCCTAGGTTTTTAGCGATGGTACGAGCCAATTGTGTGAATCCAACAGCCAGATTGGTAATAAATGGTCAGTTGTCTCTGCAAGTCTTCCTCCATAGAGGCACGAAACAGGGCTGTCCCCATCACCTCTTTTGTATGCTATATACATAGAACCACTATTGTCTCGAATTCAGTGTTCAGATATTACACGAGGCATAACTTTTGGGGGAGACATGCATAAGCTTATGGCATATGCCGACGATATGTTGCTTTTGCTTTTTAATCCAATAGACTCCTTGCCGGCGGCACTGTGTCAGTTGAAAAATGTTAGCAACATAGCTGGCCTAAAAATCAATATGACAAAGTCTAAAATATTGAATTTTGGACTTAAACAAATTGAATTGCCCAAAGCAATTGAAGCGTCACAGCTCTGTTGGAGCCTGGATGGTATTCGGGTGCTGGGCATAAATAATGCATGTTCACTGGGGGAATTATATTCTGCTCATTTCCAGCCGTTGATGGTGGAAATTCAGAAGCTTTTTCAGTCCTGGTCCTATTTTATGGTTTCATGGCAAGGTCGGATAAACGCAGTTAAAATGGTAATTTTGCCTAAAGCTTTATCTCTCTTTCAGGCTCTCCCTATCCAAGTCCTGTCCGTCTTTTTTCGTACACATCACAAAATAATATCAAAGTTTATATGGAATAACAAGCTGTCTCGGGTGGCATTGCAAACGTTAATGCTCCCCCCAAATAGGGGTGGTGTAGGGCTTCTGAATTTTAGGGAATATCATGCAGCACAGCTGCGATTGATAAGGGAATGGTTTGGGGGTGATTCTACTAAGAGGTGCCACCAGATGGAAATAGCTATAGTAGAGTTTAGAATAGGAGGGTAATTATGGCTGCCTACGATAGATAGAGCACGGAACATACACCAAAGCGACATTACTAGATTGTTGGAAGACATTTTGGATCAGTTGATTAAGCAGCAACACATCACTTCATTTCCCTCCCCTTTCACTCCTCTGTTTGCGAACCCCCAATTTACTCCTGGGATACCAGCAAACTCTTTGGTGAATGGAAAGCAGCTGGCTGTACAAAATTTAGGGATCTGTTTCTGAGACAAGATATTACATCCTTTGCTCTCTGAAAAGAGGAACTTGCCTTTCAGGAGAGTCTGCATTTTAAATATTTCCAGGTTCGCCAATGGATGATGGCTCCATCTAATAAGTTAGCAGGCATAAGAAAATGTACCCCTTGGGGGGCGTGGCTACGAGAGCCATGTAGGAGGACGCGTCCTGGAGGAGCTCCCGAGATCCTGCAATGATCCGGGCAAATATGTGCGGTACGACGGATCGCTGACCACCGACGATACACATGATGGTGTGTGAAGGTATTGGCCACGCATTGTGAACTTTTGGAGAGAATCGGATTAA
This sequence comes from Ambystoma mexicanum, assembly GCF_040938575.1. Lineage (NCBI taxonomy): Eukaryota > Metazoa > Chordata > Amphibia > Caudata > Ambystomatidae > Ambystoma > Ambystoma mexicanum. The sequence goes on from NC_090921.1 coordinate 704,795,083, forward strand.
CAGCGACGGAGATCGGTGGCTATGAGTTAAAAGACTCCGCGAACAAAGGGCGACTCAAAATGGCCGACCGGGGCCCGGGACTGGAATAGAGGCGAGTTGTGTGGTGGCCTAGCTGTGACGGTGCACTGTACACAAACTTGCTACTTTAGCAACCGATCGACTTTCTGAGCCATGTCGAACAGGCCGGCCCGGCCGAAGGTGAAACAGCCTACCTTAGAAGACTTCACTAGAACCCCCCCGAGCCAGGACACTACCAAAAGTAAGGAAGCGCTGGCTGGGAGTGGCACGCCGTCTTCGTGCACCAACCAAGAAATCCTGGCTGCGATTGTGGAACTGAGGGCGGCCTGGGAATCCAAGTTGGAACTGGCCGTTACTGAACTGAAGATTGCACTGGATCGCAAGGTTGGAGAGGTCCAAGAGGACGTTAATCTGCTACGACAAGATGTCAGGACCCTGGCGGAGCGCACGGAGGCCCTCGAAAAAGAAGTTGGCCCGAATACAGCAGATTGCGCCACTCATAAGGCCGACTTGCATGCCTTGACACAAAGGATGGGCAACCTGGAGAGCAGAGCGGAGGAGGCTGAGGGACGAGCCCGCCGCAATAACATCCGCATCGTGGGCCTACCGGAGGGGATGGAGGGCCGTGACCCTACGGATTTCATCGAATCCATGCTCTTACAGGAGATATCTGGAGGGGCCCTATCAAGGATTTGCGGTAGAAAGAGCACATAGAGCCCTAACTAGGAGGCCACCTCCGGGGAACCTGCCTAGGCCTGTGATCGCCAAAATCCTTAATTACCGCGACCGGGAGAGGATACTGGAATACTTCCGCAAAGGAGGGACGATCACGAGAGGAGCGGCAAACATCACGGCTTATCCAGATTATACTTTGACTGTACAGCGTAGTCGCATGACCTTTGGGTCTGTAAAGCGGAGGCTGAGAGAAGCGGGCCACAAATATATGCTACTCTATCCTGCAAAATTGAAGGTCTTCCATGCACATAAAACCTTGTTTTTTGAAACTCCGGAGGATGCCATGGGATGGCTCGACGCGCATGGATGCCCCCAGGAATCAGAAGTTCGGCCCAGAAAGGGCTCGGAAGAGATACGGGAATCATAACATGGCGTCGCAAGATGGCGTGGCTCGTGGGACTTGAATATAGTCGGTGTGACACCTTCGGTAAAGAGGGTCAGATGATTGCACTATTTGTCAGGACATTGTGAATGTTTATTTGATCGGGAGCCTTACGGGGCGATACTCTCTACCCCACAATAGTTTTAGTTGGGTGGCCGTTAGGGTGACCTCACCCTACTGGGCTCCGTTCACCGATCGGTATTTGCGGAGCTAGATGTGGGGGTGCCTGAGCTCCGAGGCTGGAGCTGGGCAGCAGTTGGGGTGTGTGATGTTGGGGAAGGCACGGGTGGGGGGAGGGGAGGGGAGTTGGGGTTTAGTTGTGTATATAGTTGAAGGGAGTTTGAGCTTATATGAGGAGTTACTGGACCGAAACGCTATCTGTGTCATGGGGGCGGTTGGGGGTCGCTACATGGGAGGCAGGGGGGAACGTGCTTACCATGGGAGACCTTAAGATTGTCACCTGGAATGTCAGGGGACTTAATAGTTACTTAAAAAGGAATAAAGTTATGTTGTACCTCAAAAGGCAGAGGATTGACATTGCACTATTGCAAGAAACACACTTGAACCGACACAAGTTAGAACTGGTTGAGAAAAAGTGGAGCGGCATGGTGGTGGGCTCCCCGTACTCTGCCTATGCCAGGGGAGTGCTAATCTGGGTAGCACCGCACGTTCCGTTCAGAGTCACGTGGCAGGAGGTGGACACGGAGGGCAGGCTGGTCATGCTCAGAGCCCTGGTGGAGGATAGAGAGGTTTGCATTATTAACACATATGCCCCCAATCAGAATGCTGCTGCATACTTCAGGACCCTATGCTCCCGTCTGGGCACATGTGTGGGGGGAGCGATCATTTGGGGAGGGGATTTTAACTGTGTTCTCGACCCAAGGGCTGATAGGTCCGATGATAGGATTGATCGGCCCACCCCGGCGGCCAGAGTACTACAGACGTTACTGGGTGACTTTGGGCTGGCGGATGTTTGGCGACTGAAATACCCTGATACCTCGCAGTATTCTCACTACTCTGCCCCACAGCGCTTACACACGAGATTGGATTATTTCTTTGCCACGTCAGAAGTGGTGTTGGCGACCACTCAAATTGAATATAAAGCGAGGGTCCTATCGGACCACTCGCCCTTAGTGTTGACCTGGCAGTATGGCCGCCCTCGTGCACGAATACCTACATGGCGCCTCCGTGCGGAGGCGCTTAGGGACACGGTGTTTAGGGAGGACATCAGGGAGGCGATCCAGCGGTACTTTGAGGTTAACACGGGCAGTGTAGATTCGGCGGGTACACTTTGGGAGGCATTCAAGGTTGTGTTACGGGGGGACGCTATTTCCAAGTCAAAGGGCCTGCAGGGTGGGGTTCTGATGGAGTTAGAGGAGGCGGAGAGACAACTGGAGCGCGAATGTAGCAAGGCAGGAGGGGATGCAGACCTAGTACTTGAGCTGCAGCAGCAGTGTTCGGAGCTTTGGGAGAGGCTCTGTAACCTTAACTATAGAAAATATGTTGAGAGGCAGCATTCGGGTGGAGACAAAACTGGCCGCCTACTGGCATGGCTATATAAGAGAGAAACCCCTAGGCCCCCGATCAGGATGATAGTTAGAGAGGACGGAGAGGAGGTAGACACCCAAGAAGGAGTTAATGCAGCCTTCCTGGATTACGATAGAGTACTGTATGAGGACACGGGGAGAAAATCAGGCAGAGATCAGAACTACACTGGAAGACATAGAGCTGCCCAGGATTAGTGATGAAGAAAGAGAGGAGCTGGACGCGCCTATTACACTAGAGGAACTGGAGGAGGTAGTGAAGGGATTGCCCACTTGTAAGACCCCGGGCACGGACGGACTCCCTAGTGAGTTTTATAAAGTGTATGGAGCAGAGATACTCCCCCCGATGCTAGAAATGTTCAATGAATCTTTCGAGAAGGGTCGGTTACCGGAAACGCTCAGAGAAGCGCTGATAGTGCCGCTCCCCAAGCCTAATAAACCCCGACAAAGCTGTGGATCGTATAGGCCGCTGTCGATGTTAAACCAGGACAGCAAGATCCTTACGGCGGTCCTGGCCAACAGGCTACGTAGGGTCATCAGTGCACTGATACACCCGGATCAGACGGGCTATGTCCCCAACAGGAACATAACTCACAATCACAGGCAACTTCACCGGGTGATTGAAGAGGGGAATAGAAGCGATGAAGAGATGGTGGTGGTGTCCCTAGATGCAGTTAAGGCATTTGATTCAGTGAGGTGGCCGTGGTTGCTGGCGGCCTTGGAGGGGTACGGGTTTGGGCCCGGCTATGTGAGGTGGGCGAAACTGCTGTACAGCGAGCCACTGGCCAGGGTGCACACGGGATCTGTGATATCCAAAAGGTGGCGACTTAGAAGAGGCACCAGACAGGGATGCCCCTGGTCCCCGATGCTGTATATATTGGCCCTGGAGCCCCTGGCGGTGTACCTCAGACAACAATATGACCTGGTTGGTATCGAGGTGGGAGGAGAGAACCATTTGATATCCCTATATGCTGACGACCTGTTGTTGTACCTGAGGTGTCCGGAGGAAAACCTCCAGTACATTTTGGATGTTATGGAAAAGTATGCGGAGTTGTCCGGCATAGCGGTTAATCCCAGTAAATCAAGCATGTTTCCGCTGGGGAGCTTCATTGGGGTCCCTCTGGAACGGTTGCCGGTGTTGCCCGTGCCCTGGGCGACTGAGTCTTTCCGCTACCTCGGAATTGATGTATATCATGCTGTGAAGGAGGAAAACTTGCACAATGCCGAGGCGGCGGTAAAGAAAATCCGCGAGAGTATGCGGTTTTGGGAAAAGCTGCCGCTGGCAATGGTGGGCCGGGGGCGATGCTTAAAATGGTGGTCCTGCCCAGGCTTTTGCACTTTTTCAGTAATACACCATATTTCATACCCAGGAAGTTCTTTGTCAAACTTGATAGTGTATGCAGGGACTTCCTGTGGCACGGCATCCGCAACAGGGTAGCCTTGTGGAAACTGCAAAATTTCCACGATAGGGGAGGCATCAAGCTGCCGAACTTTGAGGCCTATTATGTGGCCAGCCAGCTGCAATACGTGACCAGATGGCTCTCAGATGAGGAAACTCCTGAGTCTAGACTGGTTGGGAGGGACTGCGCCCCGTTTTATTTAAAAGAGGTCGTCTGGGTCCCTAGGTCGGACTTGCAAGGATGCTCATGTATGTTGCTGTTGGGGTGGAGAATTTGGCGTAGAATGTGCCAGTTGATTGAGAGCCCGCACCCGTGTTCCCCGCATGTGCCATTGGCCGCCTTAACTATGGGGGACAGCCAGCTCAGGAAAATTATCAGGACATATTGGGAAACGGTTGGGCTGGCCACACTGGGAGACATATGGCAGGATGGGGCCATTAGAGAATTCGTAGACCTGGGTGAAGAAACAGGGTTGCACGGGGGCCAATATGTTACATATCTAAGGCTGGTACAGATCATCCGCAAGACTTGGCCGGAGACGGTGCTGGCGGAAGATCCAGATGCACTGATCGGAACGATATATGATATATCAGAGGGCGGGCATGAGATCTCTAGATTATATGAGGTGGTGATGACCCGGGTGGGGAAGGACTTGATGGATTTGAGGCTTGATTGGGAAGCGGAAGTGGGGGCACAGATGACTGATGGGATGTGGGAACGGGCCATGAGATATCATAAGAAAGTGTCCAGGAATGCTAGATTGCAGCAAATACAGCTGTACATCACGCATAGAGCATATATGACCCCGAAGAGAATAGCTAAGTTTGCGAACGCAGGCAGACAAGCATGCCCAAAATGCGATGAAGAAGACGCAGGTATGACACATATGTTCTGGTCCTGCCCAGTGATTGAAGGCTTTTGGGGGGAAGTGGCACAGAAATTAGCAGATAAGGGGGTTTTGCTACGGATTGACACGGCCTGGGCCTGCCTTCTGGGAGGGTTCCCTAGACCACGGAACACCAAACATCTCGGGAAACTGAGAGACCTGGCGTATGTACTTGCTAAGAGAAGGATAGCTATGAGTTGGAAGCAACGCCATGGGCCAAGAATAGAGATATGGTGGCGGGACCTGCAGAAGTGGGCGGAGGCTGAAACGGGGGTATGGCAGGAAGCGTGTGGTAATTGTGGGGAGGAAGAAATGGGCAACCTGGCGGCTTGGAGAATGTTATTACGGGACTCTTTGGCGCGGAAATGGACCCTGCTGCTTCCGGGAGGGGCGGCGCCCGGCCGCACCAAGCGCACACAGAACTGTAAGGTTGATAAGCTCCTGGGGGAGGGGGGGGGGTTTAAGTGCAGTAACATGGTATTAACTGATGTTTACAGTTTGTAATGTATAATGCTGCAAGTTTGGTTTGTATTGTGTTATTTTGAAAATAAAAATTATTTAAAAAAAAAAAAAGAAAATGTACCCCTTTTGAGCAATGTTTGATCTAAAGCACGGAAGATACACATTTGATCTCTAAACTTTATAGATTACTAACAGATGAACCTTCGACTAAGATATCTACATATCAATAGGCTTGGGCTAAGACTTTGGGTTGTACACCAACAGATGACGCTTGGAATCAGTTGTGGTCCGATATCTAAAAAATTACTAGATCTATTCAGATTAGGGAATTTTGGTTTAAACCTATGTTCCAATGTCATTATAACCCTGAACGTCTGCATAAGATCACCCCGTCAGTCTCAGCTTTTTGCTGGCGGGGATGTGGGGGAGAGGAGACTGGTTACATGTTTGGTGGTCCTGCCCTAAGTTGAGTCATTATTGGAGGGAGGCGCTGGGGGACATGCAAAACATTTTTGATTTCAAGACAGAGAGAAGCCTTGAAGAAACTTAGCGGAGCTTGGTTCAACCAGAAAATATTGCATTGCCAAAACATATGAGGAAAGCCTTTTACATTTTTCAGCTAGCAGCCTTCTTGGTGCAGGCGCAGAAGTAGAAATCGGTGGGCCTACCACATATCAGAGACTGGTATTATAAACTGTGGAATTTTCTATCCTTGTAATGGGTCACCTACTCGATTTAAGGGGAACAGGATAAGTTTTCATTGGACCGGGCCGCGATTCTGCACTTTTAGCATGGAGACTATATGAAACAATATTGCCCACAGAATCAGCGTATTTTGGACATTGTATGAATTGTGTATTGTTTTTGACGTCTAGTGTACCGGGGGGGCGGGGGGGTAATGGGAATTTGGTAAGAGGGGTAGGGCGGGGGTTCAGTTTAAGGAGGGGAAAAGTAGATTTTTATTTTGTCTGTTCTGTAAACTTGAAAATCCAATTTTAAAAAAACACAACCCAATCAAAGAAGGATATTTTGCAGTGGAGAGAAGCTACTTAGAAATTATAGCCACTGCCCTGCTAAACAAAATGGGTCTGTCTGATGGATGGATCGTAGAGATACTTGATTTCATGACTGAGAAGTCATTTACAGAAGCACCATCTTTTGAAGGTGTTGCCTTATGTATTCATCACACCTTGAGGGAACCCAAGAGTCAGTGGCTGCAATGGGCACTCCTGGTTGCACAATTCTGAATCAACTAATAAAAAGCAAAATTTAACAATTTTGTTCTCAGTGTTAACTGTTCATTACCTTGGCATCACCCCTATCCTGGTATTTAACTGGTTAAATAACGATTCCTTGGAATGCAGAGTACCCTCTTTTGGTACCCATTTCTAAATCTTCTCTCCTTAAGGGGTCCCTGTGGGCTAATCGCAAATTCATGCCCTTCTTTATTAGGGGTTGTTAACAAAAAAGGGGTTTGCCCCTAGATATCTGTGGCCTAATGTTACCTTTATAGTTAAAATAACCAGTCAGCCAGAACAGCACAAAATATAAAAAAAAGAAATTTTTAATTATTGTGATTTAATTATTGGTTAAAAGTGAAATAAGAAACATTAAAATCTTGAAAAAAAATATAAACAGATTATTATAACCAACAAAAAACATTGAAAAAATAATTTGTATAATTCTTGCAGGCTAAATAGTCAAAGTTTCAAAATTGGCTGAATAACAAGATTCTCAATTTACTTGAAACAAGTTTACCATTATTAGTAAAGCATGTTTGTCTACAACAGGTTTTCCTGAATAACCAAATTCTCAATTTACTTCAAACAAGTTTACCATAATTAGTAAAACATGTTTGTCTACAACAGGTTTGCCACTTGAAACAAGTTTACCATAATTAGTAAAACATGTTTTTCTGCAACAGGTTTGCCATAATTAGTAAAGCATGTTTGTCTACAACAGGTTTGCTTATGTAAAGAACAACCTCATATTTGTTGATTATGAGGTCCGGTGAGGCTATAGTTCTAATTTGTAAAAGTCCCGAGATGTTTTTCTTGACTGATGACCTCAATTACGTTTCGGCATGACCACCTGTTAGGTCAGAATTTCACAAAGTACGCCTTCCTCAGGGCAATTTTTTTAAGGGGAAAAGCAATCCCTATGAGGGAGGCAAACACAAAAGAAAGCTTGTTTAAGAGAAATGTTGTTCTGACTGTGTTTAACTCCAAAGATACATTTTGTCAAAATACAAAAAATGAATGCGACTGTTGACTGGAATTACTGCCAAAATTCTTACCATCCAAGTTTGTAAGGAATTGACAGGGGCAGTCTATCCCATAACCGAGACCCGTTATTGCTGGCTTGTGGGGTTCAGCATTTTACAAAAACATTTTTTTTTTTTATTGGGAAACAAAAATAATTCTTCTCCTTCCTGTTATCTTAAAATTTCTAAAGGTGAAAGAGATGAATAACACATAATAAGCTTTTGATTTGCCTGTTTCATACATATAGAGAGCTGCAAACAAATAAGGTTTAGGATAAAGGCTCTGTTTTTACCGTATATTTCTTTACACCATGCATATGCGGATAGTGTTTCAATTCACATCCAGGTAATCGGAGCAGCAATTAAGTTTCGTTATTTTGTTTTAATTGTAGTTTTCCAAAGTCTGAATTAGTTTTTTGGCATCAGCAAACCGAAAAAATCTGAAAAAATAATAATTCGAGAAGAGGTATTTTAGGATGCATTCCCCCTTTATATAGCAAGCTATTACATTTTCTTTATCGAAAAAGCAGTGACTTAAAAAAGAGGGGGCTAGAATGCGCTATTGAATCTGTGATTTTCGTATTTACTAATTGCGAGTGCCCAGTCCTAGTTTGTAATTTGCAAAGTCGAAGGCAAACAAAATTATTCCATTTTAGTGGCTTACTGCGAGAATCGTTTAAGTAAGTTACGGCCAAAGCGTTGGTGCCGGAGCAAACCATGTCCCATAAAAAGTCACAGAGGAAAATCACAGAGTGAGAGAGTTGCAAAACTTCCTTCACTTGGAATAAAAAACATCCTTCACTGCTCACCCTTTCGTTTGGAATTCACAGCAAAGTTTGTTTGGCTCCGGTGTTCCAAATAGACGGCTGTATACGCCGGCTAACTATTACGTTCCTAACAAGTAGTTGTTACTGGACGTATACTTTATAGGGGGGACAAAGTGTGTGCATAGCCCATCTACTATTGCCTCACTATGAATTTCAATTGGCTTGGCGCTAGGGTCTTCATTTGAGAAAGAAACAAACATGGTCTCCAACACCTCAAAATGTGTAATAGCTACAGCTTGTTATAAAATACTGATAGATTGTATTGGTGTGTTGTGTTCACACCTTATTACTGCGCCTGAAAAAAAAAAAAATGCTGGAGACTAAGTCCAATTCTGTTGTGTGATAAAGTTTAATTGATCTGCCCTATGGATTACACGTGTTTCGGCAAGGTGCCTTTCTCAAATCAGGGCTTACCTAATTATGACCCATCATAAGTGAAAATAATAAATGCACCATCCAATCCCCATGTACCAAACCACATCGTAAAGATCAAGGTAAAACGGAATATCCAGAAAAGAAAGTTAAGTAATTCAATCAAACATTATTGAGAAGAAAACAAAAGCAAATGGCATTTTTTAAACGTATGCATTTCCATTTCAGTTTCCCATTCACAGAGAGAGAGGGTAGGGGATAAGGGATGTTTAGGTTTGGAAAAGTCAAAAGGAAAAAAGGAAAACACATTAGAAATTAATAATTGGTGAGTGGTTGTGATTGAACAAACTCGTGCTAAGTGTGCTGTAATGTGAGAAAAGATTTCTTACCCAACTTTATTTCTCTTGATCATTACTGGAAGTGTAATAACGGGGATCAATCCCAACTGTGAGGTAAGGGCGTGGGAGAGAAAGGAAAGAAGGTGGCGGTTTGTGAACACTTCTATGCACATTGTCAGCTAATGTTGTAAAAAGGCACTTTTACTTTTAATGCGGGTTGCATCATGTTAAAAGGCTCGCGCTGCCCTTGGTTCCATTTTAATAGAAGTTAAGACTAATTTGCTAATATTTGCGGTTGTACATTAAAAGCCACAAATGGTGTGTGTGCTGTCAGTTGATTTAAATAGCTTAGACCCGATTTTTACATCACATGTGGCAATGGCTGTAACTGATTCAACAAGTGCTACTCTTTGTATTAATATTAATGTTTGCGGTTGTACATTGAAAGCCACAAATGGCATGTGTGCTGTCAGTTGATTTAAATAGCTTAGACCCGATTTTTACATCACATGTGGCAATAACTGTAGCTGATTCAACAAGTGCTGCTCTTTGTAATAATTCGACTATGTGCTGGAATTAAGTGCATCCTGATGCAATTGGTCCTGAGAGCGGGTGGGCTGTCAAGGAACGCAGGGCTTACCTGCAAATATCATTGCCGCGTCCCGCGTTCAAGCGAAGTGTTGCTGTTGTCCCTGCTTGTTGCCATGTAATCAGGGGATGACTTGCCAACTAAGTCCCTTGTTTGTGTCATTGCCGACTGTCTGTCTACAGGTTTAGAGTCGGCCATGTTGTAATGTACTTTGTGATAACCTCTTCATGGGAGACACAAACTGAGTGCTAATCACAGCGTTCTATTCCTTAGCTGTGTGGGAATCTTATGTTACTATTTATTATTTGATTCATACAGGAGTATTTGAAGCTCGAAATGCATTAAAACTCGTAGTCATGTTCCAATTGTTACTAGGTTTGTCTCATGGGATTCTCATTGGTGTATTGTGGGAACCGTAGTACTGTGTTGGTTACAGTTCTGAAGAGTTAGAATATGCCTTAAAAATCACTTGTAAAGAGTTTTGCATAAAAACTCGTAGTCACGTTCCAAATGTTACTAGATTTGTCTCATAGGATTCTCAGTGGTGTATTGTGGAAACCGTAGTATTGTGTAGGTTACAGTTCTGAAAAGTTAGAATTTGCCTAGAAATCACTTGTAAAGAGTTTTGCACAGTACATATTTGATACGTATTGTATTAAAGGGTGCCCTTGATTCTGGTTGTATCTTAGTAAAAACCTTATGTATTGAAAGTTTTAAACCCTGGGGGTAGACAGTTCCTATTGATGGTTGCATATGCGTGGGAATCTTAAGTCCCGAGGGATTCACAGTGGTGTATTATAGGAATCATAGTTATTAGTATCATTAATATTCTAAATGTGTTTAAGAGTGCCAGGAAAGCCAATATAGTGAAAACATAAGTTACATATCCATCAAAATTATATCTTAGTATAGACCACATTGTTGAAGAACAAATTATAAAAAATATGACATCTCATTGTCCGTGTTTAAGCCAGTGTCCACACTTCTGAAGCGACAGATATATCTGGCCTCTTCACAGCGAAGAAGCAATTACTGGTTGCCGCCCCTAGGTCCCAATGTTACTTTCTTTAAACCTATAAATCTAATGTCTCCTTTGTCTTGCAATTGGTGTACTTTCTGCCAGTGGTCGGCTAGGGGTAGGTTTTTGTCTTGGCTGGCAATTGTTGAGAGGTGCTCTCTTATCCTTATCCGTAGCTGTCTAATTGTGCTGCCGATGTAAGTTTTTTTACAGACACATATGATCGCATAGACAACATATTTTGTTCGGCAGTTTATCTGCTCTTATACTTTTGTTTGAATTCCATTCATGTCTTTGTAGAAATCTGTAATAGTCGTTGCATATCTGCACATAGTGCAAGTACCACATCTTCTAAAACCCGGTCTTGGGTCGTCTAACCAGGTCTTAACTTTCTTTTCTGGATATTCCGTTTTACCTTCATTTTTACGATGTGGTTTGGTACATGGGGATTGGATGGTGCATTTATTATTTTCACTTATGATGGGTCATAATTAGGTAAGCCCTGATTTGAGAAAGGCACCTTGCCGAAACACATGTAATCCATAGGGCAGATCAATTAAACTTTCTTATCACACAACTGCAATTGGACTTAGTCTCCAGCATAATTTTTTTTTTCTGGCACAGTAACAAGGTGTGACCACAGCAGCCTGGTTTCCTAATTAAACAGAGTTGAGAAACTCGAAGTCTCCGTTCTATAGCACACCAATGCGACAGTGCACATTTTTGAATTTAATCAGGTCGCGGGGGTTCTAAGTGATATCAACCCAAAAGTTCCTTCAAAATCTGTCTTGTATTGGTGTGTATTCTCTTAATACATCCAATAAAAAAAAAGAAAAACGGTGCTTGTATTTGCACCTTAAAATATTGCTTACTGGTGCATATTTCCGCCCCCTATTGGTCCAATGCAAGAACTTCTTCAGGACTGCTGTTTTATAACTTTTATATCAAAATTGCACTCCACACATCATAGTCCTTACTTTCCACAATACACTTGCAGTTGGGGGTAGCGCAAGTCAGTCAGTTTTGCTTAACGAAACACTACTTTAAAGTGGAAGTACATGCGTTGTTTAGATGTCCTTTTTATTAGGTGTGGACTGAATTTTCACGCACCATAAAATAAACATAATCTGGCAGCGTGTTGTGATACAGAATAGGCCTTCTTAAAATTATTTCTTTTAAAATGTTTGCATTGTTAGCAAGCCCATGTTTCACCTGGCATCCGCTAGTATGTTAGTTTGAAGACCAGATGTTACTTTAAAGCAATATAACATTTTGCCATGGGAATAGTGAATAGATTCAGTAGGGGAAGCATGCATAGATTTACCCAACCATGATGATAATGACTCAGGGATTTTAATATAGGTGCAAATATAGGGCACACTTTAACATCTGCTGTAGTGCTATTCCCACTCAATGAATACTAGAATTTGCAGTGATTTCTATAGTACACACTGAAAGGTAGAAATGTAAATATGATGCTATATGGATTGTGCTCTGTCTGAATGTAGTGGCGTAAAGTCTGAGGAATAAATACAAAACTCCCTCCTAAGCGTCCGCAAAACTACCAGTCAGACCTTCCAGATAATTATTCAGGTCCTGGAAAACTGAATATGTGCCCAATCTTCCAGTCTGTTGAGCAGTTGTGAGTTGTGGAAAGATTATTGGAGGTATTTGGGAGGGCTAGCATTTAGGCAGTCTAAGGTACCCAATTTTGTAATCCAGTAATAGGCTTCTACATTTCCAGCAGGAGCTCAAGGCCCTCCTCTTCAAGCATTGGCTCCTAGCTAACACCTACCTTCACACACCCACTACTCCCCATCTAACCAGAGACTCGGTTATCTGCTTCCGGCTGTTTTCTCCTATGGTTGCTTGTAGATCCCTTGTTAGCAAATTGCTGTCCTTCTCCCTCCCCCTCCCCCTCTTGTTCGCTCCCGGCTCACTTGTAGTGAACCCTTGCAATCTGCTTCCCACGTCTTTTACCTCCCCCTATAACTTGGACAGCACGCTGATGCTTCCCGAAGCTATGTCTGCGATCAAACACCCTAATAATAATAGGCTGGTGCACCAAACTCTGCATAAGAAGTTGTTGGGTAAACCTAGCATATTCAGAAGCATTAGGCCGTATTTGGTTGCGGGAGTGGGGGAAAACTGTTAGATGGTCCAAACTCTAGTCTTAGATCAGGGGTCTGCACCCTGTGGCTCTCCATATGTTGGACTACAACTCCTATGATCCCTCAGCATTAAGTGTGCTGACTAAGGCTGATGGGAGCTGTGTTCCAAAACATCCAGAGAGCCTAAGGTTACAGACCCTTGTCTCAGACCTCCGTCTTAGATCATGTAGTTATGGATGGATCAATAAACACCTGTTTCAATCCCCAAACTGAGAGTTAATAGTTCCAAGATGTAAACCTCTTGTATAATGGTACATTGTACATATGCTAGAACATAATCCATACATTTTTGGTGGTCACGTAAACTGCCTCTAAACTGAAAGTGATCTTAAAGGGAGCTTAAGTTCCACAGAATTCTGTGCTGCGTTTTCACAACTCAATAACAATGGTCATCAAGGAGTAGGTCCGGTTTAAGCAGCTCCATTGAGCCGGATGAAACACTGTCAGAGAAATACATGTGCAAGTCTGGGTTTCTACCTGGGGCGCCACACTATCAGTTGCAACTGATCTGGTAAGGGAGGATGTGGATGCAGAAGCCCTAGCTAATGAAGATGGAGGCTGTTCAGAAATTATCCTGGCTTTCATATGTGCCTTCTGGTTATGAGGTGACAGGAAATGCCTGCCTTGTGAATGTGTATTAGTCTTCAGTTATTATGTTCCATTGTATACGCATTCTTGAGTCAAGGTATAGGAGGACAGCTTTTTTCAACTAAATTGCAAGATTTTATCTAGGCACTCGTATTGTGCTTAAGACCAACTCTTTTGGAGTTTGTATGGTGTCACTGTTCCTACAGGAACATTGATGTTCACTGACTTCTTTTGGACTGGTCTGAATATGCTGAGATTTATACTTCATGGTAGTCGATGAGACTTCAATTTTTCAATGGAATGATCCTGCAGGTCCATCCTTCTTCCTTGTCTTAAGGTGCTGGAGCCGCTCTTGAGCCAGTCTACTGTCCTGCCTGTTTATCCTGTATCCATGGTAGGAGACACGCCTTGCTTGTGCAGAATATTTCAGCACTTAGATTGGGAGGCTATTTGCATCTCTTTTACTGCAAGGACTACAAACCCAGTGTTTCCAACCAGACCCTCTTGGAAGGGTCTTGTACTGCATCTCTTTCTTAGTCTTTTACTCTATAACCCATTTATTAAAACACTTATTGGGAATGCCTGCCTTAGCACTGTTGGAACATGTGAGTCCACTTTTGGAACATGTGAGTCATGGCCTTGGTAGGTAAGCAAACAGGCATTCACTGAAAAACCAGTTCTCTGGTGTTATGGGTGAAAGATGCAAAATTCAACCACTCAAAAACTAGGCTATAAACAAAAGTCAATTCTAGCTTTTCTGCAACCTCCTGAACAAGTAGGTCAATTACTGTAGTGGAATCAATTCTTAACGTGGGATTCCAATGAACTTTCCCAGTCGCTGACCCCCCCTACCCCTAGTTTCTCAATTTTAGGACCCATTGCCTTCTCTCATTTCAAACATGAGAGAAATCCTGGAATTTTGGGGACATAACACATTCTGCTTTCTTCTGGTGATGGAACTTGTAACCTTTTTTGATGTTGATGATTATATCACATCACAAAATAACGCTTGCTACTGGACACAACCATGTGACCGTCACCTAAAACGAGAAACATTCATCGATTGTATAAGATCCGACATACTCCTTAAACAACAGATGACTAAACGGAACCTCATCCCTCAACCCCCAAAAGAAACAAGGGCAGTAACACTCAAACGAACAAGGGATTATAATAAAATCAGCTAAAAATATGGTGCTGTTGTAAACCTAGATACACAGAAATGCAAAATCGAAGCGTGCAGACAACTTCCTGACACAAATTATTGCCAGGAACTTGGAGAAGACCCCACCATGGAGAACCACAAAACTGTGGAACAATTTGTCACATCTATTGCAAGCAGCACCGAGGAACACCTCCAGCATCTATTATCAAACAATCCAACTCCTGTGACTTTTTACTTTCTCCCAGAATTCCACAAACTAAGAAATCCGTGGTGCGTGATCATCTATGGAGTAAATACATTAAATAAAGACATATCTGGATATATTGAATACATCTTAAAACCTTGGATGATGGGCTCACAGTGTTTTGTACAGGACACAACACCCTTGCACAGAAAGTTTCAAGATGTAGACCATATACCACCGGATGCAATCCTGCCCATTTTCAATGTCACCACACTTTATTCCAGCATTTCACATGAAGATGGAATTGCTCCATGCCAGACATTCCTGCAAATAATGAACACCATGATAGACACCACAGCCATTACAGATCTCATGAGATTCATAATCACATACAATATTTGCTTGAATGGAGAAACTTCCTTCAAAAGATCAGAATAGCCATGGGCACAAAAATAGCACCTCGGTATGCTAACCTCTTCATGGCAGTCCTCGAACAAAAGTTCTTACAACAACAATCCGTGACACCAGTAACATGCTGTGTTAAACTGATGACATCTTCTTGATTTGGGCAGAAAGCAAAGAATCTCTAAAACAGTTGCATGAATAACTAAATGGCTTCCACCAATTTTCCAGGTTGACCATTGAATATTACAAGGAAAGCTTGCCCTTGCTGGATACAACTATCTCTGCTGGAAGGAACAGCCATTTAGAAACAGCTGTATACGGGGAAACTCGCAGACGGGAACAAATATCTGCACAGGCCAAAGTTTCCATCCAAGCCACACACAAAATGTGTATTATCTACAGCCAGGCCATTGTTACCTGACTGTAGATAAGACGTACAGAACAAACAGCTTTGGTTGTTAGCTACCATTCAGCACTAACACAAATGAATAGGATTGTTAAGGACCTAAGACCGATATTTAGCAGGGATGAGGAGCGCCGAGACCTTTTCAAAGAAGCTCCCTTAATTACATACAAGCGAGAAACATGTTGCAGTATCTGACCAGGAGTTATATTGCCACTAGATCAAGAACAAAGAAGACCTTGAGTAGTGTACCCATGCAATGTCAGGAGAATGCAATGTGTGACAGCGAATTTGCATGGGATCTGTCATAACCCTAGAGAACTGAGCAATACAGATACAAGAGAGACACAACTGCACATCATCCAATGTTGTATACCTTATCAAATGCAAGAGATGCCTACAAGGAAAGTATGTGAAAGACCTGCAAGGAGCTTTGCAAAAGGATGCACTTTCTTAGATACACCATCTCGAACCACGGGACCGAAACACCAGTGGGTCGTCACTTCTCACAGAATGGGCACACGTTGCAGGATGTATCAGCGATGGCTTTAAAAGGGGACGTCTGGAATACCACACACACAGGAATGTGGGAGCTCAAGTTCTTGAACATGCCTGACCTAAATGACAGTGGTCTGAACATTGATATATGTTTTACGCTACACTATGGCCAACTTTGAGCCCCGACCCCCCAATACACTCAAATTAATAAAATCAGAGGGCAACCCTTCAGCACCATCTCTCACCAACAGCTGTTGGGCACTAGTGTTCAGCATCCCTGTTGGGTGAGGGTGCAAGGCACAGAAAATTGAAGTCTTGGGCGTGTCAGCTCAAATAGTTGGCATCCATTACGGAGCATGAAACACACAGGGATAACAGTGGGCATTGCACCGTTCAAAAATGGTTAATGTATTTTGCATTTGCCCTACTGTATCCGTGCATGGAGACTGTTGTGAAGCTTGAAGCATACTGAGTTAACATTGCAGCCTGCACTACTGACATTTCGTAGTGTTACATTGTTATACCAGCAAGGACAATGTAGCAGCAGCATTGAAATCATTATAATGTCCTGACGCTACATAGAGGCTGGAAAACATACTTTTAGACTCTGGGCCTGATCACAACTTCGGCGGTAACCCTTAAATCCGGCGGTAGCGCTAATACCGCCGGATTTAACGGTCCGCCGAATCAGGGCTTCGGCGGATTTTACCCCAGCTCTGAGCTGGGGGGAAATCCGCCAAAATTTCGCGCTATTACCGCCGGCGGGAAATCCTCCGGCGGTAAGAGCGCGAAAATTCCCCATTGAGCCCAATGGTGAATGGGGCATTCCCGAATGGGCTCAATGGGGAATTACTTTACCGCCGAACTCGTGATCCGGCGCTATTAAGGCCGGGGAGTTCGGCGGTAGGGCTATTACCGCCGGCGGTAATGGCCAAGTCGTGATCAGGCCCAAAGTGTGAGGAAAATGCAATTCTGATCATATTTTACAACTATTTTATTGGAACTTTGGCTTCAGTATGCCTTTAAAGTAACATTAGCAATGTTTAGGGAATTATCAGAGCCCACATTTAGACTGCCTATGCCTAACTTTGAAAACATATTACACTCAACAAGATTTGTTTTTTTCATTAAATTATTTTCGGCTGGAAATGTGGAAGTGTCGGTAATTTAAGGAAATGATTGGGGCCCACTTTACGTCTGCGCCTAATTTTGGAAACATATTACATTCATAAGAAATGATTAATAATAATAATAATTATTCAACAGTTGCCTGTGAAAATGTTGTTTTCTTAAACTGCTATGCTCAACTAGAAACATGGACTGTTTTCAAACTGTTAAACTTGTTCCCTGCTTCCAGGAGTTTTTATGGACTTTTAGGTAAGAGCAATTCCAGACCTGCATTCCATGCATACTGTACTCCTACGTCCCGTCCTCTTTCCTCCATCCTGTATGGGTGTCCCTCATGAGGGACGAGATAGGAACCCTTTTTCACCAGACAAAACCCGTTCCCTTTAAATTTGTATGCACGCGGGGGCCTTAAACCTGCACACCAGCGCCACACCTTGGTCCCCTTTTCCGCTTCGATGGGAGCGGACCGATTTCACCAGCGCTCCTGGGTGAGGCCTCAAGCCTTGTAATTCCATGTGCTTTTTCCCCAAAAGTAAGTTTTTGGCTTCTTTTCAGAAATTGGGAACACCGTCCACTGGTACCCTAGCCTGTACCCAGCGCAAGTCGGCCTCCGGTGCCTTGGCCAAGTCCACAGATGGGAAGGCGGCTCCATGTATGATGCTCTCACGCTTCGGTCCCTCACAAACCGGCTTGAACGGTGGAGAGAGTTGTCCTCCAGGACTCTGCCGGATAGTATCAAGGAATATGTGAGGAGAAAGACCGAGAAGGTGAGCCTACTCTTCTCTAAAGCACCGCACAGAGGCGACTCCTTCCCAGGGTAGCCTGGGGTAGGATGGGTCAGTCGGACCCTTGTATCAGCGTAAGGGGTACCAAGGCTCTTGCAGCATCCCAGCCTAATGGTCTACAGGCCCTGCCGGTTCCCCCGCTGAGGAGCCCATGGGCTCTGGTACCGGGTGTCGCCCCAAGAGGCCTAGCTGTAGTACCGCACACTCATCCAGGGGGGGCTCTTCACGCAGGACCAGCACTACCGGCTTCCGAGGCTACCGAGGGCCAACAGCCTACCAGGCAGGCATCTGAGGTGCAAGGCGGGGCAGAGGCGATGCGACCAGGTATGCAGGTGGAGCCCAGGCTGTTGTCTTAAAATGGTCCCATATGCGAAGGCACAGACAAGATGGCGGCAGGTGCAGACAAAATGGCGGCCAGGCCAGATCCTCAAAGGGGGGGGGGCGAAAGCACCCCAGTCAGGACAGAAGCTCGCCAATTGGGTGAACCAAAGAGGTGCAAACCTTTGGCCAGGGCAGACTGGGTACCAGTGACTCAGATCACCTGGTCCGCATCGTACCCTACCTTCACCGGAGCTTGGTAAAATGAGGGCATGTACTTTCGGAGGAGTTGGGGGGAGGGGTACAACTGGCAGACTCTTCTCCAGTGGCCGTGCAGGAACACTCCCAGCCTGCCTGTGAGGACAGTTTCTTTGACAAGTTCTTGTTCCTCCTGGGATCCCCTCAGATGGGAAACATCCTGAAGGGCATAATACAGGACATGCTGCCTCCCACACCACCACTTCTGCCGGTGCCTGCGCAGCTTTCTCTACCACCATTGCTTATAACCGCTTCTGTGGCAACGCCGGCATCAACACTGGTGCCAACTATCTCAGCGCTGACAGAGACTCCCCCTACGGATCTGGGGGTACCGGTTAACGCAGGGGATCAGCAGGACACACATGAGGAGCAAGACACGCTTTGCATGACAGGATAGCGGGCCTGTCCGATTACCTTGGCATTCCTCTGCTGCAGAAGGAGCAGCAGGAATCCCGCTGCAGAAAGATGTCAAAGCACTTGCGAAAAAAGGTTGGCTCAAGCCGCACTCTACACAACCAGTCAACAAGAGGATGGATGCAAAGTTCAAGCAGGTGGATAGCGACACTATACTCTTGTTGGTACACCCACAGCCATTATCCTTAGTTATCACGGCAGCAACTATGAATGCATTCCCCAGGCTTCCTCTTTGAGCACTTCCTCTTCGGCATTGCTTGGAAAAGAGGAGAAACCGATGGAGGCATACGGGGAAAAAAAGTCTATTCCAATGCGGACAATGTCGATGCCATTCTGGCAGCGGCCAATCAAAGGTTGTGGAGAGAGATTGCAGACACATTCCGGCCGACAAACAAGCCTCTTTCAAGGTTGGGCTTGCTGAGGCTAAAATCGTGGCACAAGATGATATGGATGCCACAGTGGCCCAAATAGACACTGCTAGTCGGGCGATCTGTGTGGCCACGGACATGAGGAGAACGGCCTGGCTTAGAGCCACCAGGTTCAATCCGGACCGCCAAAAGGAAGAGAATTCTCGACTTGCCATTCGAGGGTGGTGATTTTTTCCACTCTACTACAGACGAAGAGCTGGACAAAAAGAAGTGCAGCTTCCAGGCGGCCAATTCACTGGCCATTCTGACCAAGCCAGCAGCAAAAGCCTTCCCTCAGAACCAATCCTTCTCTGACAAGTGACAAGCTTTTGGCGAGGTTTCCGGGGGTTTCAGTACCGCTGAGCCAGGCAACCGGACAGGTCCCGTAGCCAACATAGATGGAAAAATCGCAAATCTGCCCACAATAGGTTCTTCCACTCCCCTTCCCAGTCGTCAGCCTCAGAACCAAAGAAGCAATGATGGCTTTTTTCAGGTCCACAGCACCCCAGTCGGGGGCAGACTGGCCCTTCACAGTCAAGCTTGGCTTGCACGCTTTTTGGACTTCTGGGAGATCGCTGTAGTCTCCAGGGCTTCCGACTTCCCCTTCAATCCCCTCCTCCTTGTCCCCTCCTACCCCCCCATCAACCTAGATTGGAACACCCTCACTCTTGGTGCAGATCCGTTCCCTCTTGAAGAGCAAGGCGGTGGAGGAGGTCCCTCCCCTTCAGCAGGGTCAGGTTTTTTACTCCTGCATCTTTGCCATTCAAAAGAAGAACCAGGCGGGCTTGTGAGTGGATCTTTCTTTCCTCAATCTGTACCTACATTTGCAGAAGTTCAAAATGGTGGCATCAGCTATTATAGCCGAGACGCTGTGTGGGGGGGGACTGGACGTGCTCCCTGGATCTGAAAGACGCATATCTTCATGTCCCCATAGTGCAACCTCATCGGTCCTTCCTCAGGTTCCGGGTCATGGGCTTGCATTTTCAGTACGAGGTACTGCCCTTTGGTCTGAATTCAGCTCTGTGGGTGTTCACAAGACTCATAAACGCAGTGGCAGCTCTCCTCAGGACGGAGGATCTACTTGTATATCCCTACCTCGATGACAGGTTAGTCAATGGCACGTCTCCAGAGCAGGCCAGGGCCTCAGTGGACAGACTGATGGCTATACTATTCAAGCTGGGCTTTTTGATCAACTACCAGAAGTTGCAGCTCTACCCAATGCAAACTCTGGTGTTCTTGGGACTGCTATGGGATTCGCAGAAGGAGAAGGTATTCCCTGCAGAGGAAAAGGTGGCAGCTATCAAGGCTTCGGTCACCCATTTTACCAGCAGGACAGGAAAAACGGTGTGGTGCTACCAACACCTGC